>NC_025995.2:64183591-64512988 GCF_000442705.2 Elaeis guineensis | reverse complement strand
TGAGAAATGGTTTGAAGCCATGAAATCCAAAATGGAGTCCATGAAGGTCAACGATGTATGAACATTGGGTTGACCCACCTGAAGGGGTTAAACCCATTGGGTGTAAATGGGTCTTCAAAAGGAAGAGGGGCACAGATGGAAAGGTGGAGACCTATAAAGCCCGTCTGGTTGCCAAGGGGTATCGTCAACGTTATGGTATTGACTATGACGAGATATTTTTCCTTGTGGCAATGCTCAAATCTATTCGGATAATGCTTGCAATAGCTGTCCATCTGGATTATGAGATCTGGCAGATGGATGTAAGACAGCTTTCCTGAATGGAGAGCTGACTGAAGAGGTGTATATGATACAACCTGAAGGGTTTACATCCACAGATGAGTCTAAGGTGTGCAAGCTTCAGAGATCCATTTATGGATTGAAGCAAGCTTCTCGGAGTTGGAACATGCATTTTGATAAGGTGATCAAAACGTATGGCTTCATTAAGAATGGAGAAGATCCCTGCATCTATAAATGGGCAAATGGTCCAGTTGTGGTATTCCTTGTCTTGTACGTGGATGACATTCTCTTAATCGGGAATGACATCCCCGCACTACAGGGAATAAAAGTTTGGTTGTCATCACAGTTCTCCATGAAGGACTTGGGTGAAGCATCCTACATCTTAGGGATGAAGATCTATAGGGATAGATCTAAAAGGATGCTTGGGTTATCCCAGTCCATGTACATAGACACTGTGCTGAAGAGGTTCAGCATGGAAAATTCCAAGAAGGGCTATCTACCGATAGGCCATGGAATTTCTCTCTCTAAGAAGGATTGTCCGACAACTCCTGAAGAGAGAGAGCGTATGAGTAGAGTCCCATATGCTTCAGCCGTGGGATCTATCATGTACGCCATGACATGTACAAGACCAGATGTGGCATACTCACTAGGAGTAGTGAGTAGATACCAATCTGATCCTGGAGAAAGCCATGGAAAGTGGTTAAAGCCATCCTTAAGTATTTGAGAAATACTAAGGACCAATGGTTGATTTATGGCGAGTCAGATCTGAAACTTGTGGGGTTCACAGACTCTAGCTTCCAATCTGACCATGATGACAGCAGGAGTGTATCGGGTTATATCTTTACTCTGAATGGTGGAGCCATCTGCTGGAAGAGTTCCAAGCAGCATACTGTGGCAGACTCTGTTTGTGAAGCAGAGTATATCGCAGCATCAGATGCCGCGAAGGAAGCTGTGTGGCTGAGAAAATTCATCAACGAGCTCGGAGTAGCACCCTCCCTCGATGGTCCGGTCCTGCTCTACTGCGACAGCACAGGTACCATAGCTCAGGCGAAGGAACCCAAAGCACATCAGTAGACGAAGCACATCTTGCGCCGCTTCCACCTGGTCCGGGAGATCGTGGATCGAGGTGACGTCGACCTTCAGAAGATCGATGGAAAGGAGAACCTAGCCGACCCCTTCACTAAAGCCCTGGCAATAAAGGAGTTCGACAACCACAAGTCGAAGATGGGTATTAGATACTGTGCCGAGTGGCTTTAGGACAAGTGGGAGTTGTTGGGAAATGTGTCCCAAAAACCAATCGTCAAGCTGTTGACGGTTGAGCAACCAAGTATTGTAATTGATTTGTTAATAAATAAAATATATTTGGCATTTTCATCATAAGCTTTCATCTTTTAATGAACTCTGTTGTTATGATGAAGTCCTTAGGACTATTTAAGTTCGATAAAGAGAGGATTTATCGATTAGTCCTTAAAACTGTTCACGACCAAATGATAGGCTGTTAATAAGGACGACAGCTTCTATCAAGCATAGGTCGCTGTAGGCCATATGGGTTGGTTGTCCTCTTAACCAAGGAGTGTGGAGACACTGGTATGGCATACAGGTGAGATGTAAGGGTACATCATCATTGAACGTGACCAACTCCAGAGCATTCTGCTGTCGAGAATGTCTCTGATGGGATATAGGTATAAATATCCCTTAGACTTGAGATCGCCTCATTGACTTGCAAGCAACCACTGTGCTTTGGTACTGGACTAACTGAATTTCTAATTCAGGGACGAAAGGCTTCTGGGCACAGTCAAGTACTTGCGAAGTCAGAGTGTGATCGAGATGGGATTGACCACTCCAAGCGTTGGAGAAGAATGAGTCGCTGTATTTTAATTTAGCAAAACCTTGGCCAGGGTAATCCATCAGATGGATTTGATATTTTGAAATACAATGTGGACAACCTGATCAGAGTTGACAGTTGAGCTCTGGGGTGTCCTATGATCATTTTGGTCAAGGGGATGAATTATATGAAAACTATATCCGCATGGGTTCTAAGGATGTTGTTCTACACATTCGACCTATCCGGACGTCGGGTACCATTGCTAGATGGTCACTTGATTGGTATAGAAATTTATTTCTATGCTACCGGCTTAGGTTCGGACCTATGAGGTCACACACATTAGAGTTCATGATCCGATCGGATGGTTTATCAACGATTAAGAATCATTATAGGGTTAAATAATCAATACGATTGACATTTAACCCAGTGCAAGTGTTGCAGGAGGATCGATTAGCAATTTGATTGCTAATTGGCTTAAGTTGATTAAGCCAATGGGCTGAGATTAAGTCTAATTAAATATGATTTAATTAGATTTGGTTTGGGCTTGATTGGATCAAGTCCAATTAGTTTATTGGATAAGCCAAGTGCAAGGAAAGACTAGTCCTAGTTCAACTAGGACTTGGGTCAATCTAATTTCTAATTTGATTAGAAAATTAAATCAGATTTAAATCTAATTTAAATCTGATTAAATTAGATTCTTAATTGGGTTAAGACCTATTTTAATTAGGTTGATCTAATTTTGATTTGATTTGGTTTGGAAAACCAAATTAAAACAAGTTATGAGACAGAATCCTAGTAGGACTAGGATTCCACCTTGCGCCACATAAACCTTCTCCACGCCCTCTCTCTTATTCAATGCCAATCTCCACTTATTTTGTGCGACAAAAGCCCTCTCCCAGATCTCTCCCACATTCACAAAAGGTCTCCTCTCTTCTTTCTTACATGGAAGGTGATTTGGATCAAATCTAAAAGGAATAAGTTTGGATTTCGAATTCTATGAGATAGAGTTTTAGAAATCCAAAACTCTTTCAATTTTGCACCGAATTTATCCAAATTTTTTTTGGAATTTTTGTGGCTTTTAGGGTTTATATTGTACACCCTTTTCTGGTGATCCATGCATGAAAATATGGAGGAGGTGCTCACGAAAATATGGAGGAGGTGCTCAAGAGTTGGGCGTCCCTTAACTTGCCATGTTTGGATAAGCCTTGACTAGGTGTTTGACCTAGACAAGGACTCTATCATATCTCTCTATATAAGACGAGTTTCTTCGTGAAATTTTAGAGAAGATAGATATTTGAGAGACCTTTCTGCCATCCAAAAATCAGAGAGAAATACCTTTGGGTCGTGGAGATATAAAAGACGCAAGTTTAGGTATCTAGAGAGAAAAACGTGAAGAAGAAGAGGGTCTTCTTCTAGGGTTTTTATTTTCATATCTTTCCTCCTTCCATCTTGAGTTTCCTGAGAGTGTCTCAGATCTGAAACTTCTCCTTCTACTTTTCATCTTTGGAAGAGTCCAAATCAAGAAGAAGGAGGCACCTGATCAACCATCAAAGAAGGATCAGCGCAGTACTAGCATACTGTGCTGAATTCCTGAAGTAGGACTTCTGATCGAGATTCGTGGGCTCGTGTGGACGACTCCTAGAGGCCGGACGCGTGTGCGGCTTGCAACATCGTCCTCAAGCCCAGATCAGCAAGGTTAGAACGTCTAACTTGCAAGGTAATAGATCTGATCTATTGTTTAATACATACATTAGATGTAGTATAGAAACATGTTGATATGATCAACATGTAGTTCATGCTATATTTATATATTTTAATTTTTGATTTAATGCCATGTAATAATCATGTAATAGGATCTTAGATCTAGGGATTTTCTGATCTTAAAAAATAAATTTTGATTTATTTTAGTCTTCCGCTGTATGATCTTGAAAAAGTTTCAAGATCTAACCCTCTTTTTCAAGATCTAACCCTGAAACCCTAGATCTGGTTCCTACATGAATTATGAATTAATAAAAATTATTTTGGTATTTTTCATCATAAAATATTTCATCTTCTAATGAACTCCTATATTGTGGTGAAGTCCTTAGGACTATTTAGACTCGACAAAGGAGGATTTGTCGTTTAGTCCTTAAATCTGTTCGCGATCAAATGATACGTTGTTACCAAGGATGACAACATTTATCAAGCATAGGTCGTTGTGTGCCATATAGGTTGGTTGTCCTCTTAACCAATGAGTGTGGAGACACTGGTATGGCTTACAGGTGAGATATAAAGGTACATCTACACTGAACGTGACTGACTCCGAAGCTATTTCTGCTGTCAAGATTTACTTCGATGGAATATGGATATAAATATCCCTCTGATCTGAGACCGCCATGGTACTTGCAAGCAACTCACTGCACTTAGGTACTGGACTACCTGAATTTTTAATTCAGTGACGGAAGGCTGCTGGGTGTAGTCAAGTACTTGACTTGTCGGTGTGTGTGTAAAGATGGGATTGACCACTCCAGTTTAGGAGTTGTGTACAGTCGTGTTTCAATTTAGTAAAATCTTGACCAGGGTAGTCCTTATGAAAAGTCACAGGACTGTTTGAGTTGAGCACGATTCGGATGATCTGATCAGGGTTGACAGTTTAACCCTGAGTCATCCTAAACACAGGGGTCAAAAGGATGAATTATACAGTAACCATATTCATGTAGGTTTTGAGTGTTGCGATTGCGACTCTTGGACCTATCCGGATGTCGGGTACCATTGCTAGATGGTCACTTCGATTAGTACAGGAATTGGTTCCTGTGCTACCGACTTAGGTTCGAACCTGCGGGATCACACACATTAGAGGTTCCTATCTGATCTGATGGCTGATGTAGAATCCTACATGTTTGGACTCAGTGATTGAGAATCAGGATTCTCTGATCACGAGTTCCACACATTATGGGTACCGGGGTCAAGAGTCCCACTGGTTGGGATTTTTTTATCAGGGTTACATATCGATGAATTCTGATGTCTGATTGCCCATCAGATTTGGACTCAGTATTTATGAGAGGTTTAATTAGTGATTTGATCACTAATTAACTCAATTTGATTGAGTAATTATTTTTGGATCAAGTCCAATTGAATTGGATTTAGTTGGGTTTGACCCGATTAGGTTAAGAGTTGACCTAATCGTCGAGATGGTTTGGTCCTTGATTTGATCAGGGGTTGGACTTAATCAATTCTTGATTTGATTAGGATTTTATTGAGCCTAATTTAGTTGGATTTAAATTAGTCTAATTAGACCTAACTTATTTGGTTCAATTAGGTTGGTTTAAATAATTAAACCACCTTGACCCAATCTCCATGCGCCACCTCACTTCCATTGCACCCATTTGAATTCATGAGAAAGAACTTCTCATAAATTTTTTTCTCACGCCAAGCTCTCTCCACGCCCCACTTTAATGTGCCAAATGAATGGATAAGGATGATTGGTTGGCCATTCAAATTCAAAATAAAGTTTAAATTTGAATGGGCAATCAATCTTTGCACCTTATCCCTTTTTTTACGCCCCATTTATTACATGAGAAAAGATTTCTCATGAAATCACTCCATGCACAATTTAAGCCATGCCTCACACCTTTAGTGGATAAGGGATGAGTTGGTGTCCATTTGAATTCAAAATTTGATTTGAATTCAAATGTGCAATTACTCATCTTTATCCTTTCTTTTGGATAAGACGTTTGATGTTGTTATAAAAGGAGGAGAAGAGTGGGGTGTGCAAGATGAAGATTTTTGAAGAAAAATTTTGTGGTGTGAGAAGTCTTGTGCATGAGAAAGAAGTCCATATCCTTCCAAGAAAAAAAGAAAGAAAAGAAAGAAAAGTGGGTGCAAGGTTTTCGGTGAGTTCCCTAGAGTTTTAGCCTGAGGTTCGGGAAGTGAGAAAGTGAGCTACGAGTCTCGTGAGCCCACAAAATCTTAGGGAGACCTTCAACATCCTTTTAAGCATGTCTGTTGATGATCTGGAGCATCCGAAGAATTGACAGACATCGATTGAAGGAGTTCGATCAGCATCGACCGTTAAAAGGGCTCTACAACGAGCTAGCACTCGTGAGGAGTCGATCAGATCGAGAGCTTCGTGTGGACTATCCACAGAGGTCAGACATACTGTATGGCTACATCATGATGATCAGACTCTCTCGACGGTGATCAAATTGCGGTGATCTATTACCCGCATAAAGGTATTGTGTTCTGAATATATTACAATAAAGTGTTTATTGTTCAAATTTGAATTTCAAATTTAAATGCATGCATGCTATATATCATATTTAGATCCTAGTGTAGGATAAATTTATGTTAATTAATTAGATTAATTAATATTTTTTCACTATAAAATCATGATTTTAAAAAATTTTTAAAATTATCATTTTACCTCTACACTGAATTTCTCCACAAATGGTATCAGAGCAGGTTCTTAGATATGATATATATTTGCATGCATAGATTAAGTTATAATCTAAAAGTTTAAATTTAAAATTTAAAATTTAAAATTTAAAATTTAAAATTTGAATTTTGAAAGTTGTTCGAAATTCAAAATTCAAAAATTTGAAATTCAAAATTCAAAATTTGAATTTTGAAATTTGAAATTCAAAATTCAAAATTCAAAAATTTGAAATTCAAAATTCAAAATTTAAAATTTAAAATTTGGTTGAAATTTCAAATTTAAAATTCAAAATTTGAAATTCAAAATTTGAAATTCAAAATTTGAAATTCAAAATTTTGAAATTTGAAATTTGAAATTTGTTTGAAATTTGAAATTCAAAATTTAAAATTTAAATTTAAAATTTAAATTTTAAAATTGGTATATTTAGATATACTTGATCCAAGTAGCAAGTAATCGAATTGGGTTGGTTGCCATGACCGTCCGGTCATAGGAGAAAAGCAGGGTTTAAAGGCCCTCTCCTTCCATTCGATGGGGTCTCCTATGGTGGTAGGGGTACCGCTGCAATTATATCCCATGCAGATAAAGCAGCAAAAGAAATTAATTATAAAGGTTCAATTGTGAAATTTATCATGAATGTGTTAGATTAGATCTAAAGGAATATTCATGATTTATTTTGATTGAGTTATTTTCTGTTATGTAATTAGCAATAGGATTGCTATTTATGAAATATGCTGATCTATTTGTGAAATGAGTCAACATATTTGGTGAACAGAAAATAAAACCTTTCAAATTTAAAAATTATTTCGAAATGCCAAACCCAGACCCATCAGTCCAAATACTTAAGAATTAAGTGTTGTCTAGTAGGTCTAGAATTGTGAATTAAGACCTAAGACAATTGCATAAACTTGTGGGTCAATGAGTTAGATGGATTAGGTCCATAATTGGGTTAGACCTAAGGTTAGCTTAAAGAAATGGACTAAATTAGAGTAATTGATCAAATCTAATCAAAAGTTGAATTAGATTAGGTCAAGGATACTCGAGACTCAACTCCAATAGTTGTAGTTGAATGGGTCCATATCTTTAACTAGACCAAGATGGACTTAATTCATGGCTACGCGGTGGAACCCTATTTAATAAGTTGATCAAATTAAAACTAATGAACCGGTTGGTGTCTAAGGTAAGTTTGGCAGTTTGACCAGTGGTTTTTAAGCGGGAGCTACTCGCAGTGATTCGATCTCTGATGAGTTAATGGCATATCCCCACCACTGATCTCACTTACCTGGCCAACCTGATGAATTAGGTTTTGATTAGATCACTTTGTGATTAGGGCTCACCCATGTCATTAGGTAAATCAGTTTGACTGATTTAGGTGCTCCTAATGCTGGCTTAATTAAATCTTTTTTAATCTGACTTGGTGAAGTCAGTGGGAGGATTGAAATTGGCTAGTAATTTATCTTCTCATCTATTCTTTAATAAAATCCTCAAAAATTATTATGTCCTAAAAATGATTAAGTTATGTTGATAACTAAGTCATAGCCTCTCATTAAGTGAGTGATAATGAGTCCATTAGTTTAATAATCATTGGAGGCCCAAAGGCCTGGTGCTTATTGACTAATGGAATTATCATTCATAATATGATAATTTGGTTTGAGTCTTTCTGATGATGGTTAGATTGGCCGGCCAAAGTCGGGCCTGATCATTTATTGGTTCGATTCACCAAATCAAATCATGTTAGTGGTTGGACCTAACCAGATCTTTTCGGTGGAGGCCAAAGCCTACTGATTAGGTTCTGGGGCAAAATTAATTACTAGAAGTTGTTTAGAGAAATAACTGGTTATGAACCTATCCATAGATGCACATGGATTGACCAACCAAAGTTGAGCTCATGTGTAGTCTGTGTGGATTCTAGTACCCATTAAGGAATTAAAGTAATTCTTCGAATTGGAGGTTGAGGCTACCAATTCATAAAAATACTGGGAGAAACTTTAGACTAAGGTCCAAATCTTTAGTATTAATAATTTATGTACTAATATAGGTCTGATTTTTCTTTATACAGCTATGGCCGCTACCCTGTCGCTTCGGTCATTATTAGATAATGACAAGCTCATGGGACCTAATTTCGATAGCTGGTATCGAAAATTAAAAATCGTCCTTGAGCATGAGCGGATCCTTTATGTAGTAATGGATCCGACATCTGAGGAACCAGCCCCAAATGTTAGAGGGATGGTCTGAGACACTTATCAGAAGTGGTTCAACGACCGCACCACCGTTCGGTGCATTATGCTGGCGGCAATGAATGATAAGTTCAGTCGCAGGTTTGAGAATGCTTAGCCACAGGAGATGCTTCAAATATTGAAGGACTCCTTTGGCACGCCTGACGATGTTGAAAGGCACAAAACTAGTTGTGCCATTTTCAATGCTCGGATGAGGGATCGAGCCTCAGTCACTGATCATGTACTGTACATGATCGAAATGATTGAGCGCCTAAGTAAACTAGGCTTTCCCTTGCATGAGCAGCTCAGTAAGGATGCAATCCTTAATTCATTGCCCAAGTCCTTCCTCCCCTTCCTTACTCATTTTCGGATGACAAAGCCTGTAGTGAACTACCATGGCTTGTTGGGGTTGCTGCAGAACTTTGAGAAGGATCACCAGCTCCATAAGGAGTTGGTGAATGTTGTGGGAGGGTCTTCTTCTGATCATCGACCCTTTAAGAAAGGGAAGAAGAAGAACAAGAAGAAGAAGAATAAGAAGGTGCAGCTGCATGCTGGGACGTCTGCACAGGGTCAGACTAAGAAGCGCAAGCCCGACCAGAGCCAGGCGGAGTGCTTCTTTTGCAAGAAGCAGGGGCACTGGAAGAGAAACTGTCCTCTATACATTGCCTCCCTGGACCCGAACAGGCTGAAGAAGAAGCAAGGTACTTATATGATAACACCTTGCAACTTTTTCATTTGTGATACTACTATCTGGGTATTGGATACCGAAAGCCCTTATCATATTTGTAATTCGATGCAGGGTCTGCAGGTCAGTAGGAGATTTGATGAAGGCGAGAGGTTCCTGAACGTTGGAGATGGAAGCGAAGTTCCAGTTCTAGTATTAGGAATCATAAACCTTGTAATCAATTCTCGAAATGTAATTCTAAGTGAATGTCACTATTGTCCAAGCTTTTTATTAAATATTATTTTTATAAGCCTTTTGGCCATGAACGGTTATCAATTTTTAATAAAAGAAAATATTTACAATATCATTTTAAATGGTGTTACAATGTTTGTTGGACAACTTAATAATGGAATTTACTTTCTATCACAACCTGTTAATGTGGTTCAAACCTCCGGTAAACACCCTAGAATAGATAATGTGTCAGAAGTCTACCTTTGGCACGATAGGCTAGGTCATATCAATAAGAACAGGATAAACAGGTTGGCTCAAGAAGGAATTCTTGAAGTAGGTGATTGTGAATCACTTTCAACCTATGAGTCTTGTCTTCTTGGTAAAATGGCCAAATCACCTTTTACTGAAAAAGGTGAGCGTGCCAGCGAACTCTTGGATCTGGTACATTCTGATGTATGTGGATCCATGAGCTCAAGTGCAAGAGATGGATATTTCTACTTCATAACCTTCACAGATGACCTATCGAGGTATGGGTATGTCTATTTAATGACGTATAAGTCGGAGTCATTTGAAATGTTCAAACTATTCCGAAATGAGGTAGAAAAACAAATTGAAAAGTGTATTAAAACTCTTCGATCTGATCGAGGAGGTGAATACCTTTCCAATAATTTTCTGATATATCTTGGGGAGAATGGGATTCTCTCTCAGTGGACACCTCCTGGAACATCACAACATAATGTTGTGTCTGAAAGGAGGAATCGGACCTTGTTGGACATGGTTCGATCCATGATGGGATTTGCTGGTCTGTCGATCTCCCTCTAGGGATATGCGCTCGAATCGGCTTGTTACCTTCTAAATAGAGTTCCGAGTAAGTCTGTAACCAAAATGCCATATGAGATATGGATAGGACGTAAGTCAGTACTCTCGCACCTTAGGATTTGGGGGTGTCCGGTTTATGTTAAACGTTTATTACGGACAAGCTTGGACCTAGGTCTGACAAGTGTAATTTTATAGGGTATCCGAAAGAGACCAAAGGGTATTACTTCTACCTAGCTGATGAGCAAAAAGTGTTTGTCAGCCTTAAGGCAATCTTTTTGGAAAAAGAGTTTCTTGGTGAAGGGACTGTTGCCTCTAAGGTCGAACTTGACGAAGTTCGGCAGGTGAAAAATCCGACGCAAGTTGCTGAACCTGAACCAGATTTGATTAGATCAGATTCGGAGCCCATTGTTCAAGCACCTTTAAGGCGATCTGGTAGAGTACCACGTCAATCGGACAGATACTATGGGTTTTTGGTCTGGGACGATGATCCTATCGAACTTGATGAAAATGATGAGGATCCGATCACCTACATGGATGCAATGCAGAGACCCGACTCTGAGAAATGGCTAGAGGCCATGAAATCTGAAATGGAGTCCATGAAGGTCAACGATGTGTGGACATTGGTTGACCCACCCGAAGGAGTAAAACCTATAGGGTGTAAGTGGGTCTTCAAGAGGAAGAGAGGCACAGACGAAAAGGTGAAAACCTATAAAGCCCGTCTGGTTGCCAAGGGATATCGTCAACATTATGGTATAAACTATGACGAGATATTTTTTCCTGTGGCAATGCTCAAATCTATTCAGATTATGCTTGCGATAGCTGCCCATTTGGACTATGAAATCTGACAGATGGATGTGAAGATAGCTTTCCTAAATGAAGAGCTGGATGAAGAGGTGTATATGATACAACCTGAAGGATTC
This sequence comes from Elaeis guineensis, assembly GCF_000442705.2. NCBI lineage: Eukaryota > Viridiplantae > Streptophyta > Magnoliopsida > Arecales > Arecaceae > Elaeis > Elaeis guineensis. The sequence goes on along the minus strand of NC_025995.2, from coordinate 64,501,626 downwards.
ACATCCACAGATGAGTCTAAGGTGTGCAGGCTATAGAGGTCCATTTATGGACTTAAGCAGGCATCCCGGAGTTGGAACATACGTTTTGATAGGACGATCAAGACGTATGGCTTCGTTAAGAATGGAGAAGAGTCCTGCATTTATAAGTGGGCTAATGGTCCAGTAGTAGTATTTCTTGTATTGTATGTGGATGACATTCTCTTAATCAAGAATGATGTCCCTGCATTACAGGGAATAAAGTTTTGGCTGTCGTCACAGTTCTCTATGAAGGATCTGAGAGAAGCTTCCTACATCCTAGGGATGGGGATCTATAGGGATAGATCTAAAAGGTTGCTTGATTTATCACAGTCCACGTACATTGATACTATGCTAAAGAGGTTCAGCATGGAGATTTCAAGAAAGGCTATCTTCCGATAGGCCATGAAATTTCTCTCTCGAAGAGGGATTATCCGACAATACCTCAAGAGAGAGAGCGTATGGGTAGGATTCCATATGCTTCGGCAGTGGGATTTATCATGTACGCCATGACATGTACACGACCAGATGTGGCATACTCACTAGGGGTAGTGAGTAGATACCAATCTGATCCTGGGAAGAATCACTGAAAGATTGTTAAAACCATCCTGAAGTATTTAAGAAATACTAAGGATCAGTGGCTTATTTATGGTGAATCGGACTTGAGACTTATAGAGTTTACAGACTCTAGTTTTCAGTCTGATCACGATAACAGTAAAAGTGTGTCGGGATTTATTTTTACCCTTAATGGTAGGGCTATCTGCTGGAAAAGTTCCAAGCAGCACACAATGGCTGATTCAGTTTGCGAGGCAGAGTATGTCGCTGCATCAGATACTGCCAAAGAAGCGGTGTGGCTGAGAAAATTTATCACCGAGCTCGGAGTAGCACCTTCCCTTGTTGGTCCAGTTTTGCTCTATTGTGACAGCTCTGGAGCCATTGCTCAGGCGAAGGAACCAAAGGCACACCAGTGGACGAAGCATATTCTGCGTCGCTACCATCTCATCCGAGAAATTATGGATCGAGGTGACGTCGATCTTCAGAAGATCGATGGAAAGAAGAATCTGACTGACTCATTCACTAAAGCCATTGCGGTGAAGGAGTTCGACAACTACAAGTCGAAGATGGGTATTAGATACTGCACCGATTGGCTTTAGGCCAAGTGAAAGATTGTTGGGAATAGTGTCCTAAAGCCAATCATCAGTCTGTTGATGGTTGTGCTTATTTTTTATATTTATACATGAATTATGAATTAATAAAAATTATTTTGATATTTTTCATCATAAAATGTTTCATCTTCTAATGAACTCCTATGTTGTGGTGAAGTCCTTAGGACTATTTAGACTCGACAAAAGAGGATTTATCATTTAGTCCTTAAATCTGTTCGCGACCAAATGATACGTTGTTACCAAGGACGACAACATTTATCAAGCATAGGTCGTTGTGTGCCATATAGGTTGGTTGTCCTCTTAACCAATGAGTGTGGAGACACTGGTATGGCTTACAGGTGAGATGTAAGGGTACATCTGCACTGAACGTGACCGACTCTAGAGCTATTTCTACTGTCAAGATTTGCTCCGATGGAATATAGATATAAATATCCCTCCGATCTGAGACCACCACGGTGACTTGCAAGCAAATCACTGCACTTAGGCACTGGACTACCTGAATTTTTAATTCAGTGACGGAAGGCTGTTGGGTGTAGTCAAGTACTTGACTTATCGGTGTGTGTGTTAAGATGGGATTGACCACTCCAGTTTAAGAGCTGTGTATAGTCGTGTTTCAATTTAGCAAAACCTTGACCAGGGTAGTCCTTGTGAGGAGTCACAGGATTGAGTTGAGCACGATTCGGATGATCTGATCAGGGTTGACAGTTTAACCCTGAGTCATCCTAAACACAGGGGTCAAAAGGATGAATTATACAGTAACCATATTCATGTAGGTTCTGAGTGTTGCGATTGCGACTCATCGATCTATCCGAATGTCGGGTACCATTGCTAGATGGTCACTTAGATTAGTACAGAAATTGGTTCCTGTGCTACCGGCTTAGGTTCGAACCTGCGAGGTCACACATATTAGAGATTCCTATCTGATCTGATGGTTGATATAGAATCCTACATATTTGGGACTCATTGATTGAGAATCAGGATTCTCTGATCATGAGTTCCACACATTATGGGTACCGGGGTCAAGAGTCCCACTGGTTGGGACTTTTTGATCAGGGTTACATATCGATGAATTCTGATGCCTGATTGCCCATCAGATTTAGACTCAGTATTTATGACAGGTTTAATTAGTGATTTGATTGCTAATTAATTCAATTTGATTGAGTAATTATTTTTGGATCAAGTCTAATTGAATTGGATTCAGTTGGATTTGACCCGATTAGGTTAAGAGTTGACCTAATCGTCGAGATGGTTTGGTCCCTGATTTGATCAGGGGTTGGGCTTAATCAATTTTTGATTTGATTAAGATTTTATTGAGCCTAATTAAGCCTAATTTATTGGGTTTAAATTAGTCTAATTGGACCTAGCTTATTTGGTTCAATTACGTTGGTTTAAATAATTAAACCACCTTGACCCAATCTCCATGCGCCACCTCACTTCCATTGCACCCATTTGAATTCATGAGAAGGAACTTCTCATGAATTTTTTTCTCACGCCAAGCCCTCTCCACACCCCACTTTAATGTGCCAAATGAATGGATAAGGATGATTGGTTGGCCATTCAAATTCAAAATAAAGTTTGAATTTGAATGGGCAATCAATCTTTGCACCTTATCCCTTTTTTTACGCCCCATTTATTACATGAGAAAAGGTTTCTCATGAAATCACTCCATACATAATTTAAGCCATGCCTCATGCCTTTAGTGGATAAGGGATGAGTTGGTGTCCATTTGAATTCAAAATTTGATTTGAATTCAAATATGCAATTACTCATCTTTATCCTTTCTTTTGGATAAGACGTTTGACGTTGTTATAAAAGGAGGAGAAGAGTGGGGCGTGCAAGATGAAGATTTTTGAAAAAATAATTTAGGGCGTGAGAAGTCTTGTGCGTGAGAAGGAAGTCCATATCCTTCCAAGAGAAAAAGAAAGAAAAGAAAGAAAAGTGGATGTAAAGTTTTCGGTGAGTTCCCTAGAGTTTTAGCCTGGGGTTCGAAAAGTGAGAAAGTGAGCTACGAGTGTCGTGAGCCCACAAAATCTCAGGGTGACCTTCAACATCCTCTCAAGTAGGGATGGCAATGGGTAGGGTTTGGGTCGGGTAGTATACTACCCATCTCCAAACCCGAATTTAATACCCTATACCCAAACCCTACCCGATACCCAATCGGGTAAGAAAAGAGATACCCATCCCCATACCCAACGGGTTCGGGGATACCCGTGGGTAACCCATTTCCCCATACCCAATCCATACCCGCCCCATACCCAACCCACACCCATCCATTCTATACAAAAAAAAAAAGTAAAATAATTTTATGCATATTATCAATCAAAAATAGAATTACCAATTATATATATATACATACATATATACATACGCACATACACACTTCTAACACACACACACATACATACATGCATACATATATGCATGCATACATATACATACATACATATATATAATTATATATATATATAGAGAGAGAGAGAAAGAGAGAGAGATCATATATATGTGTGTGTATATGTGTGTGTGTGTGTGTGTATATATATATATTATATATGTATATGTATATGTATATATATATTCGGATATGTATATGTATATATATATTCGGATATGTGTGTGTGTGTGTGTGTATATATATATATATTCGGATATGGGTTCGGATATTACCCATATCCATAGGTTCGGGTCGGGTTCAGGCAGAAAATAGCACTACCCATACCCTACCCATACCCGTACTATAGTTTTCGGGTTTTACCCAAACCCGAACCCAAACCCAGTCAAACCCTATTTTTCGGGTTTGACCGGGTTCGGGTAGGGTGTATACCCATCGGGTCGGGTTAATTTTGCCATCCCTACTCTCAAGCACATCTGTTGATGATCCAGAGTGTTCAAAGAATCGACAGACATCGATCGAAGGAGTTCGATCAGCATCGACCGTCAAAAGGGCTCTATAACGAGCTTGCACTCGTGAGAAATCGATCAGACTGGGAGCTTCGTGTGGACTATCCGCAGAAGCCAGACACGCTGTGTGGCTGCATCGTGATGATCAGACTCTCCCAACGATGATCAGATTGTGGCGATCTACTACCCGCACAAAGGTATTGTGTTCTGAACACATTACAATAAAGTGTTTATTGTTCAAATTCAAATTTCAAATTTAAATGCATGCATGCTATATATCATATTTAGATCCTAGTGTAGGGTAAATTTATGTTAATTAATTAGATTAATTAATATTTTTTTATTGTAAAATCATGATTTTAAAAAAAATTTAAAATTACCATTTTACCCCTGCACTGAATTTCCCCACAGTGTGGACATTGGTTGACCCACCCAAAGGAGTAAAACCCATAGGGTATAAGTAGGTCTTCAAGAGGAAGAGGGGCACAGACGAAATGGTGAAAACCTATAAAGCCCGTCTGGTAGCCAAGGGATATCGTCAACATTATGGTATAGACTGTGACGAGACGTTTTCTCCTGTGGCAATGCTCAAATCCATTCGGATTATGCTTGTGATAGCTGTCCATCTGGACTATGAATTCTGACAGATGGATGTGAAGACAGCTTTCCTAAATGGAGAGCTAGACGAAGAGGTGTATATGATACAACCTGAAGGATTCACATCCACAGATGAGTCTAAGGTGTGCAGGCTACGGAGGTCCATTTATGTACTTAAGCAGGCATCCCGGAGTTGGAACATACGTTTTGATAGGACGATCAAGACGTATGGCTTCGATAAGAACAGAGAAGAGTCCTACATTTATAAATGAGCTAATAGTCCAGTAGTGGTATTTCTTGTATTGTATGTGGATGACATTCTCTTAATCGGGAATGATGTCCCTGCATTACAGGGAATAAAGATTTGGCTATCGTCACAGTTCTTCATGAAGGATCTGGGAGAAGCTTCCTACATCATAGGGATGAGAATCTATAGGGATAGATCTAAAAGGTTGCTTGGCTTATCTCAGTCCACGTACATTGATACTATGCTGAAGAGGTTCAGCATGGAGAATTCCAAGAAAGGCTATCACCAATAGGCCATAGAATTTCTCTCTCGAAGAGGGATTGTCCGACAACATCTCAAGAGAGAGAGCGTATGGATAGAATTTCATATGCTTCGACAGTGGGATCTATCATGTACGCCATGACATGTACATGACCAGATGTGGCATACTCACAAGGGGTAGTGCGTAGATACCAATCTGATCCAGGGAAGAATCACTGGAAGGTTGTTAAAACCATCCTGAAGTATTTGAGAAATACTAAGGACCAGTGGCTTGTTTATAGTGAATCAGACTTGAGACTTATAGGGTTTACAAACTCTAGTTTTCAGTCTGATCACGATGACAGCAAGAGTGTGTCAGGATTTGTTTTTACCCTTAATGGTGGAGCTATCTGCTGGAAGAGTTTCAAGCCGCACACAGTGGCTGATTCAGTTTGTGAGGCAGAGTGTGTCACTGCATCAGATGCTGCCAAAGAAGCAGTGTGGCTGAGAAAATTCATCACTGAGCTCGGAGTAGCACCCTCCCTTGTTGGTCCAGTTGTGCTCTACTGTGACAGCTCTGGAGCCATTGCTCAGGCGAAGGAACCGAACGCACACCAGCGGATGAAGCATATTTTGCGCCGCTATCATCTCATCCGAAAAATCATGGATCGAGGTGACGTCGACCTTCAGAAGATTGATGAAAAAGAGAATCTGGCTGACCCATTCACTAAAGCCATTGCGGTGAAGGAGTTCGATGACTTCAAGTGAAGATGGGTATTAGATACTGCACCGATTGGCTTTAGGCCAAGTGGGAGATTATTGAGAATAGTGTCCCAAAGCCAATCATCAGCCTGTTGACAGTTGTACTCATTCTTGTATTAGTATATGAATTATAAATAAATAAAAATTATTTTGACATTTTTCATCCCAAATTATTTCATCTTCTAATGAACTCCTATGTTGTGGTGAAGTCCTTAGGACTATTTAGACTTGACAAAGGAGGATTTGTCATTTAGTCCTTAAACCTGTTCGCGACCAAATGATACGTTGTCACAAAGGACAACAACGTTTATCAAGCATAGATCATTGTGTGCCATATGGGTTGGCTGTCCTCTTAACCAAAGAGTGTGGAGACACTGGTATGGCATACAGGTGAGATGTAAGGGTACATCTACACTGAACATGACCGACTCTGGAGCCTTTTTTGCTATCAAGATTTACTCCGATGGGATGTAGGTATAACTGTCCCTCCAATCTGAGACCGCCACGGTGACTTGCAAGCAACTTACTGTACTTAGGCACTGGACTACCTGAATTTCTAATTCAGTGACGGAAGGCTGCTGGGTGTAGTTAAGTACTTGACTTGTCAGTGCGTGTGTCAAGATGGGATTGATCACTCCAGTTCAAGAGCTATGTACAGTCGTGTTTCAATTTAGCAAAACCTTGGCCAAGGTAGTCCTAGTGAGGAGTCACAGGACTGTTTGAGTTGAGCACGATTCGGATGATCTGATCAGGGTTGACAGTTTAACCCTGAGTCATCCTAAACACAGGGGTCAAAAGGATAAATTATATAGTAACCATATTCACGTAGGTTCTGAGTGTTGCGATTGCGACTATTCGACCTATCCAGACATTGGGTACCATTGCTAGATGGTCACTTCGATTAGTACAGAAATTGATTCCTGTGCTACCAGCTTAGGATCGAACCTGCGGGGTCACACACATTAGAGGTTCCTATCTGATCTGATGGCTGGTGAAGAGTCCTAAGTGTCTGAAATTCTATGATCAAGAATTAAGATTCTCTGATCACGAGTTCCACATTTTTTGGGTACCGGGGTCAAAAGTCCCACTAGTTTGGGACTTTTCGATCAGGATTTCATATCGATGAATTTTGATGTCCGATTGCCCATCGAATTTGGACTCAGTATTTATGAGAGATTTAATTAATGATTTGATCACTAATTAACTCATTTTTATTGAGTAATTATTTTTGGATCAAGTCCAATTGAATTGGATTTAGTTGGATTTGACCCGATTAGGTTAAGTGTTGACCTAATTGCTAAGGTATTTTGGTCCCTGATCTGATCAGGAGTTGGGCTTAGTCAATTCTTGATTTAATTAGAATTTTATTGAGCCTAAATAAGGCTAATTAAATTGGGTTTAACTTAGTCTAATTGTGCTTAACCTATTTTGATTAGGTTGGTTCAATTATGATCAAACCACCTTTTGAATTCAACTCCCTGCGCCACCTCACTTCTCTGTGCCCATTTGAATTCATGAGAAGCAACTTCTCATGAATTTTCTTCCATGCAGAAGACATCCCACACCCACCCTTGTGCGCCAATTATCTAGATAAAAATAATTTAGTTGGCCATTCAAATTCAAAGGATGTTTGAATTTGAATGGGCAACCAACTAATCCATGCGCCACCCACCTTATCTTGTGCGCCCCTTGCTTTACATGAGAAAAAGTTTCTCATGTAAACTCTCCATGCACAAAGAAGCCACGCCTCCTCTCTTCTCATGCCCAGGGTGGATAAGGATGAGTTGGTTTGCATTTGAATTCAAATTCGATTTGAATTCAAGTGTGCAACCACTTATCTTTATCCTTTCACACAGATAAGACATGTCTTGCACTGTTTTAAAAGAGAAAGGGAGGTGGGGTGTGCGTAGAAATTTTTCAAGAGAGAATAGTGGGCATGAGGAAGTCTTGTGCATGAGTAGGAAGTTCAAAAACTTTCAAGAGAAAAAGAAAGAAAAGAAACAAGAGTGGGCGCAGGGTTTTCAGTGAGTAACCTAGGGTTTTTTCCTGTGGTTTGGGAAGTGAGAAGGTGAGCTACGAGTGTCGTGAGCCCACCAAACTTTAGAGAGAGCTTCATCAACCTCTCTACCATCTTTTTTGATGATCTGAAGTATCCAAAGAGTCAGCAGACATCGATCAAAGGAGTTCGATCAGCATCGACCGTCGAAAGGGCTCTACAACAAACTAGCATTCGTGAGGAGCCGATCAGATCGAAAGCTTCATGTGGATGATCTACAGAGGCCAGACATACTGTGTGGCTATGTTGCAATGATTAGACCTTCTAGACGGTGATCAGATTGCACCGATCGACTATCTGCACGAAGATAATGTGTTCTGAACACATAACAATAAATTATTTACTGTAGAAGTTTGAATTTCAAATTTAAATGTATGCTATATATCATATTTAGATCCTAATGTAGGATAAACATATGTTAATTAATTAGATTAATTAATATTTTTTATTATAAAATTATAATTTTGAAAAAGTTTTAAAATTATCGTTTTACCCCTGCACTGAAATTTACTTCATCGGGACCGTCATGTCTTTCAGCTGATGGAGGTCCTCTCGATTGCCGACCTCTACTCGACTATTGTCGTTGGGATTGGTTCGTGGATCGCCCCATCGAGAAGGAAAACTCCAAGGAAGGGTAGAGGAAGTGAAGAAGAATTGGTTCTTCCATCTATGAATGGATGATGAAAAATTGATAATAAAGAAAAGACTTTTTCGGAGGTTGAAGAACCACCACCCTCAGGCCTTCAGATGAGGTCAGAGGATGAAGAAAACTCGAAAAAGAGAAGGATGAGGTTCAGTCGGTAGCAATCGACACAACAAGATAAAACTAATTATCAGTCGGATCGAGTTCGGTGCCAGCTGAGCCAGGCAAAGTTCGTAGTAATCCAAAATATTTCAGACAAATTTTAAAATCGAAAATCAAAGACCCGTCCAAAGATCTTTGACATAAAAGGCCACCGGACCCAAAGGAGGGATATTCACCTGACCATCGGTCCCAGGGGTGAAAAGCTAAAACTGCTTTGGGATACAATACTGTTCCCGGAGTCACTCGACATTCGACTCTGAAAGTGAAGAAACCTCCACCTCCGGACCCAACTGGGATTCGTCAGTTGGATTCTCCGACCGATTGTCTCGAGAAGGAGAAGTCCTAACCATAAGAGACAAGACTCTAAAGAAGGTGGAGATTCTAAAGGAAAAGGGACTCAAGATAAGAACTTGATTTGAAAAAGATGGGAATAACAACCTCAAATGCTGGGGCGACCATGTGGCAGAGTTTCAACACCAAGAAAGATAAAATGAAAAGTAGAAGTTTGGTTGAGAGCGATCCTATATATATAAGATCCCTCAACGGTCGAGATGAAGGCGATCGAATCGAAGATTTACCAGATGATGATATGTGGCAATATCTGAACTGACCATTGATCTGATGGTTCGATGCACCTGCCCTAGATTGAGCCATGTCACCCTAATCCATGTGAACAGATCTGACCCAATAACATTCGAACACGTGGCGCAAATCTATTTGTCAGAATCATATTGTCTGATGTCGAATTGACTTTTCGAAATGACATCTGACACTGACAACTGATACTGAATCGATCGATCAGTGTAACAGTTTAAAGACAACTGTACCTGCCAAAATGACAAAGCAGTCGATTGCCCATATCTCGAAGAAAGTGATATCAAAATTGAGGTTCGATGTGACAGAAATAACTCCCTTCATCCAATGTGACAAACCACGTGACAATATACATATCAGTTTACCTTGGACTTAAGAGTGGGGGGAAACTGTTGGGATAAACCGACCGACCCCTGACTTTGGTCACCACGACTCCGACTGTGCATCGGCTAATTGTGTGGTTCTGACTCTTCATCGATCGATTGAGTGAACCGCATCGACTTACTGTTGGCTGCCGACTAATGTCGACTGACCGACTAATGATTTGACTACTACCGATTGATAGTGAACGACTTAGACTGTTGGCATAACAGAACTACTAGCCGACGGTCGTTCATAGATTCTACCGATGTATAGTCAGTTCTACCGACATATGGTTGGCTAATCTACTCAATATACCATAACCGTCACAAATGATTATCAACTACATGTCATGGCTATTAAGAAAAATTAATGCCCCAGTAATTTCATATTTATGGTCTAATAATTTAGTGCCATAAAAAGTGGGACTATGTGCTCAACGGTTACACCAGAATTATCTATAAAAAGGGGGTAAGTGAGCAGTACTGGTAAGCTATCTCAAGGCAGAAATTTTCTACATTCAAAAATTACTGTTCACCAACTTCCTTCTTTGACTAAAGCATCGAAGGATCCCCGCCGGACACCAATTCAGTCTATGTGGATGCTGTCTTGCAGGTGCTCATTCCCGACAATAAGCGACAGGGAGTTGGCCGCAATAGGACTATTTGGTTGGAAATAATCTAGCATAGAAAAATGAATTCCATGTTAGATTATCATGTTTGATATGAAAAATGAAAGAGAGAGATGGTAAAAAAATTAGTGGGCACTATATTATTTTTTGGAGAGAGAAGGTAAAATAAATATCATGAGAGATTGGTATTTAGTAAATTTTTTAGCGATGGTAATCCATACTTGACAAAAAAATATCCCTAATAAAGTTGCATGTGTAATCACTAAATTTATTATCTTTCCAAATTTATCCAATAAAGAGCTTTTGTAAAAAAAATTAAGATGGAAATGACATTATGTAAAGGGTTATATGATTATAATCATTATATAAAAATTAGTTGAAAATAATAATGCTATCTTAGAATTAAAAAATTATTTTATATTAAATAATATATTTATAAAATTAATTATATTTCTATATAAATTTATCTCCAATTACTAAACATGGTAATCTTTTTTCAATGTTATTTTGTGAAATAATTTTTCTACCAATTAAAATAGTAAAAAATATTTTTTTTATAATTATTTTTTCAGATAAATAATTTTTAAGAATGATTTGATTACTCCGTAACTTGACATATCGTAACCAAACGAGCCTTATGATTATGTCTTGAGTGAAATGATTTGCAATTTAAGTAATTTTGAAAAATTTGAAGACAGTTTTTTCCCTTATTTGAACAAGTTTTCTGCATTTCATTTATAATTAATGGTTTTGACCAATATATAAAGTTGAGAAATTTCAATCATATGACAAGTCAACAGCCCGCCTGGTGAATTGTTTTTATGAGTTTGGTTCAAAACTCTCTCTCTCTCTCTCTCTCTCTCTCATATATGGTGGTTATGTGCCACTATTAGTTTGAAACAGAAACCTTTCGCTTTAGAGAAGGGTGCCAATCAGCTGAGGTATTAGCTGTTGGCTTCGGCCCAACCTTCTTGTTTCAGCAAAACAGACACTAAGCAGACCAAAAGTGTGATAGCCCAACCAAGCCCAGCCCAGCCAGCAGATCAAAGTCCAAAAAAAAAAAAAAAAAAACAAGGGATGCAAAATCGGGAAGAAGACTCCCGGTAGGAGTCTTCTTCTCCGGCGAGTCCCGAGCAAATTAGGACTCCTAGGACCCCTCGGAGTCCTAGGGTGCTCTATAAGAAGACCCCCTCCCTCTTGAGACCGATCATTGGCCTCCTCCCTCTCTCTTTCTCTCCGTTCTTCTCGATCGAAGGCTGCGGACACCCTTTGATTTCTCGCCGTGATTGCCGCCGACGAGGTCTCCGGAGGCTGAGGTAAGTTTTCCTCTTCCTCCCCTCTTTCTTCTCCTTCCTCCCCGTGCATTTGTGCGCGGCTGCCGGCGACGAAAGTCGCCGATTTTCGGTCGGGAAAGACACCCTATTTTTGAGCTCTTTTCCTTGAATTTTCCGGCGCCGGCGATCGAAATTGATCGCCGGCCACCCTTCTCCGTGATCGGGGGAGTGATTCCCGTCGGCCGTCGGCCTCCGCCGCGGCGGCCGTGGCTCGAACGGTCGGTCAAGGCCGGAGAACCCCCACCGTCCCCTGTTCGGCCTGGAAGGAACCAAGGAAAAAGAAGAAGAAGAAGAAGAAGAAGAAAAAGAAAAGAAAAAGAAAAAGAAAAGAAGAAAAAGAAGAAAAAGAAAAAAAAAAGAAAAGGAAAGAAAAAAAAAAGAAGAAAAAGAAGAAAAAGAAAAGAAGAAAAAAAAAATAATAATAAAAATAAATAAATAAATATATATGTATATATATATATATAAGTAAGTAAATAAATAAATAAATAAATAAATAAAAAATTGAAATTGATGAGAGAGAGAGTTTCTCTCTCTTCTCTCTCTTCTCTCAGTCTGAACCCTGACTTTCTCTCTCTGGAATTGGACTTTCTCTCTCTACTTTCTCTCTCTACTTTCTCTCTCTAGAATTTTCTCTCTCTAGCTTGTTTCTCTCTCTCTTGATGGATTTCTCTCTCTAAAATTATCCTTCTAAGATTAGCATAGGGGAAGGCTTCATCTGATGATTCTGATCGAGTTTAGAGACGAGTCTGATTTTAAGCGAGATTTTAATTTTGGGATTTGTTAGATTTAATTTTGAATTAAATTAATGTAAAAATATAATTTTGGATAATAGGCACGGAAGAATCTCCTAGAAGTTAGTCGATCCATTCATTTAGTGCTCCGTGAAAGGTAAGTAATGAATCATCTTCTCGAGATATTCTAGATTTATTCTGAAAATAAATAATTATTCTCTGAAATTATGCATGATTTATGAAATTATGTTTTGAAAGAAAAGTACTTTTGAAATGTTATGGTATATCGATTTATGCACATGTTTAGTGAAAGATTATGATATATATTGTGGTACTAAGTGTTTTGATATAGATCGGATTTATGCTCTCAGCCTAACTATGTTTCAATGGGCCCCGCCAATGGGGATTATACGTTGGTACTTTGTGGACCCTGCCAGTGGGGGTTGTGCGCTGGTATTTGTGGACCCTACCAGTGGGGGTTGTGTGCTGGTATTGCTGGACCCTGCCAGTGGGGGTTGTGCGCTGGTATTCTATGGACCCCGCCAATGGGGGTTAAACGTTGGTCATAGTCAAGGCTGTTGAGTTACGAGTGTTTTTGAATCGAATCGGATTTATGAATATATTATATGTAAATATTTGAAAATATTGGATCTGCATTAAATCAGCATGAAATATATTTTTATGTTTTAATTACAGCATTATTCTTAAAAATTATATAATATCTGAAATATCTGGTTGAGATATTTGTTACTTACTGGGCTGTCTAGCTCATTACCTTTCTTTCTATTTTTCAGATTCAGATAATTAATTTCGAGCGTGGGAAGAAATATTGGGACAGAGCTTTTAGAGGCGAGATTAGCATTGTCAACACTTAATTGAACTTAGATCTATTGTTTTAATTGTTTTAGTAAAATTTTATTGGATGTAAGACATTTGATTTAATTACTTGAATTACAGTTGAATAATAATTATTTGAATTTATTCCGCTGTGATGCATTGATATCGTGATGAGATGCCTTGCATGCTTATGGAGAGAGTTCTTCATGAGTACGCGGCGGTTGCTGCGACCCTCGATTCACGATCTCGGATCGGGGGCGTGACAATTAATATGGTATCAGAGCATAAGTGGATAAATTATGACACATAGAATTTGACATAGTATGAGTGTAGGTGGGTAAACATTAGGAATATTGGGACGTTAAAGTATGAGCATCATAATAATAAAAACATCAAAAGTTCAGTTAAGAGAGCAGTAGACAATAAGACTCAACAGATTGATGATGAGTCATGCTCCAGATGTGGCAAAAAAAATCATGCAGACAAGGATTGCTATTGGAATACCGGTGCTTGTTTCAAATGTGGTCAGATGGATCATAAAATTGCTAGCTGCCCACTAAATACTGAAAATTAAGCTAGCAAAAGAACTCATGAAGGACAACATAAGGATGGCGGAAAGATTTCTAAAACCCAGAGAAGAGTTTATGCGCTTACTCAACAGAATCCACAGGCTTCCAATACAATGGTGACAGGTATGAAAAATTTTGAGGACGAAATTTCTTTTTAGGAGTGAAGAATGTGATAGCCCAACCAAGCCCAGCCCAGCCAGCAGATCAAAGCCCAAAAAAAAAAAAAAAAAAAAACAAGGGATGCAAAACCGGGAAGAAGACTCCCGGTAGGAGTCTTCTTCTCCGGCGAGTCCCGAGCAAATTAGGACTCCTAGGACCCCTCGGAGTCCTAGGGTGCTCTATAAGAAGACCCCCTCCCTCTTGAGACCGATCATTGGCCTCCTCCCTCTCTCTTTCTCTCCGTTCTTCTCGATCGAAGGCCGCGGACACCCTTTGATTTCTCGCCGTGATTGCCGCCGATGAGGTCTCCGGAGGCTGAGGTAAGTTTTCCTCTTCCTCCCCTCTTTCTTCTCCTTCCTCCCCATGCATTTGTGCGCAGCTGCCGGCGATGAAAGTCGCCGATTTTCGGTCGGGAAAGACACCCTGTTTTTGAGCTCTTTTCCTTGAATTTTCCGGCACCGACGATCGGAATTGATCGCCGGCCACCCTTCTCCGTGACCGAGGGAGTGATTCCCGTTGGCCGCCGGCCTCCACCGTGGCGGCCGTGGCTCGAACGGCCGGTCAAGGCCGGAGAACCCCCACCGTTCCCTGTTCGGCCTGGAAGGAACCAAGGAAAAAGAAGAAGAAGAAGAAGAAGAAGAAAAAGAAAAGAAAAAGAAAAAGAAAAGAAGAAAAAGAAGAAAAAGAAAAAAAAAAAGAAAAGGAAAGAAAAAAAAAGAAGAAAAAGAAGAAAAAGAAAAGAAGAAAAAAAATAATAATAAAAATAAATATATATATATATATATATATATGTATATATATATAAGTAAGTAAATAAATAAATAAATAAATAAATAAAAAATTGAAATTGATGAGAGAGAGAGTTTCTCTCTCTTCTCTCTCTTCCCTCAGTCTGAACCCTGACTTTCTCTCTCTGAAATTGGACTTTATCTCTCTACTTTCTCTCTCTAGAATTTTCTCTCTCTAGCTTGTTTCTCTCTCTCTTGATGGATTTCTCTCTCTAAAATTATCCTTCTAGGATTAGCATAGGGGAAGGCTTCATCTGATGATTCTGATCGAGTTTAGAGACGAGTCTGATTTTAAGCGAGATTTTAATTTTGGAATTTGTAGATTTAATTTTGAATTAAATTAATGTAAAAATATAATTTTGGATAATAGGCATGGAAGAATCTCCTAGAAGTTAGTCGATCCGTTCATTTAGTGCTCCGTGAAAGGTAAGTAATGAATCATCTTCTCGAGATATTCTAGATTTATTCTGAAAATAAATAATTATTCTCTGAAATTATGCATGATTTATGAAATTATGTTTTGAAAGAAAAGTACTTTTGAAATGTTATGGTATATCGATTTATGCACATGATTAGTGAAAGATTATGATATATATTGTGGTACTAAGTGTTTTGATATAGATCGGATTTATGCTCTCAGCCTAACTATGTTTCAATGGGCCCCGCCAATGGGGATTATACGTTGGTACTTTGTGGACCCTGCCAGTGGGGGTTGTGCGCTGGTATTTGTGGACCCTGCCAGTGGGGGTTGTGCGCTGGTATTTCTGGACCCTGCCAGTGAGGGTTGTGCGCTGGTATTCTGTGGACCCCGCCAATGGGGGTTAAACGTTGGTCATAGTCAAGGCTGTTGAGTTACGAGTGTTTTTGAATCGAATCGGATTTATGAATATATTATATGTGAATATTTAGAAATATTGGATCTGCATTAAATTAGCATGAAATATATTTTTATGTTTTAATTGCAGCATTATTCTTGAAAATTATATAATATCTGAAATATCTGGTTGAGATATTTGTTACTTACTGGGCTGTCTAGCTCATTACCTTTCTTTCTATTTTTCAGATTCAGATAATTAATTTCGAGCGTGGGAAGAAATATTGGGACAGAGCTTTTAGAGGCGAGATTAGCATTGTCAATACTTAATTGAACTTAGATTTATTGTTTTAATTGTTTTAGTAAAATTTTATTGGATGTAAGACATTTGATTTAATTACTTGAATTACAGTTGAATAATATTATTTGAATTTATTCCGCTGTGATGCATTGATATCGTGATGAGATGCCTTGCATGCTTATGGAGAGAGTTCTTCATGAGTATGCGGCGGTTGCCGCGACCCTCGATTCACGATCTCGGGTCGGGGGCGTGACAAAAAGGGAGCTAGCAAATTAAACAGAGATGCTGCCTATATTGCACTAGGAAAAAAACCTAGTTCTGTCTTAACAATGATTTAATCATTCCTCATGAAAAGATGCTAAACAACATTTAGGGTCTTTCAGTTGCATGTATTGATGAAGCAAAGTTCAGAAAAGAAGTTCATATACAATGTAATTAAATTTATCACTATGGTTTCCAAGAATGAACAACAAAATTGTGGGTCTAAATTTTATGTACTAATCAACAAGCATGTTAGTTGGCATCTGACAAGCAAGTTTCCTTGCAAATCCTATACACCATTTCCTCAAAGTTCATTGACTTCATCCCAAAATAATGCACCAAATTTTTGCTAGATTACTGAGTCTCAAAGAGTTAAAGAAGTATGTCATACTAACATATAAGATTTATGATGATGAAACCTCGAATCCAAAATGAATAATATGTGATTTTTAGGTTATGTGAACCAACAAAGTATTGCATATGCATTTTACGATGTGTCTTCTTCTACAAAGCAACATGTTACTAAAATCAAGAAAAAGAAGAAATAAGACCCCACTATTCCAACTTACGAAAGTCAAGGGAAAAAAAGGTATAAAATGCAAACAGAATAGAGAGAGAGAGAGAATGTAGAAGAGCGCAACTTCACTGACTACACTCAAAATGCATTCCTACACAGAAAAATTGCATCTCAGTTCACTGACTACGGTCAAAATACAGTCCTATACAGGAAAATTACATCCCAAGAAGCTATATTCTTCTTCAAGAATTTTGTACTACCTGCTAAAGATTTGATTGTTCCACTCATTCCCTACTCTCCTGAATTCCCAAAAAAAGCTAGAGGACTTTTAGACCAACCCTTATCACGGTCCAAGAAGTCATGCAAATGGATAATATACCCAGGAAGGGGTATAAAGGAGCTGATCTAGAATGAGCTTGCGTTAGCTCAAGCTCGGCTCTTTTCCATTCCAGTCTAGCTTGAGTTCAGCTTGATTGGCTTTGTAAGATTGTGACTTGAAAAGGAACAAGGTCAGAGAGAGGGGCTAACCAGTGGTTGTATAGTAGGTGATGGTGACAAAACGGTCATAGGAAATGGATGGCTGATTGGATGGATCAAGTGGCTTTTTTTTGGAGGGTAAATTATATTTTTAGACTCTGAACTAAGTTATCTTTTCTTAAATAGTCTCTGAACTACAAAAATCTAAACTTTAGTCCCCAAACTGTGTAAACCGATTTAATGCTGACCTCAGATGTGATTCTGATAATTTTTTCTCATCGGACGTCTGATCTGGCAAAATCCAATGTTTACGTGGACTACCTTTCTCAGCCGGTGTTGAAGTAGCTTTAAATTTTTTAAAAAATGATGTTGACTTGACCAGAATCTCTAATGTCCTCTTCTCCTCCAATCCATAACCGTGTTCTTACCCACTTCAAATAAGAGGGATAATTTTTGCCATGGTTCTATCCAATTGTCCGGCATTCATTTATTCATCGGCCAGGATTTTTTTGTTTCCCCATTGTCTTTAGCATATTTCTTCTCCCTTGAAGTCAGATATGCATCCTAGGTTTATGCAGGTCTTGGTTCCATGTATGTCTTGTTTTTAGAACTCTATTTTTCTCGTTTCTATCCGATATCTTATGAAATGAAGGGTCACTCTTTATGTGAGCCATCATCCAGCTGCAATCTCTGTAGATAGAAGTTTAATAGTTGGATCTACTGACTCCCACCAATCGAGGACTTCAAATAATGAAGGAGAAGTATTTTACTTTTATGGGCAGAGGGCTCAAATAAGGATATCATGGACAAAAAAAAATCTAGATCGAAAGTTCTTTGGTTGCCCATGATTTGGGGTATAAGTTACCTTTTACGCTAATGCCACTTAATATTTTTTTAATTTTTGACTTCCAAAAGTGCTTTTGTATAGGGGAGGTATTAGTTCTATTACTACTTGGGTATGATAATGAAAGCAGCCCTTGTAGGAAAGTGGTCATCAATCAACTTAAGAAGAAAATGGATGAGATGGTAGATCAAGTCAGACACTTTCGTGCCCAAAAAAAAGATGTATTGGGGAATTCTTTTGTTCTCATGGTTCATTATTAGCCTATTGATGGCCAAGAATCAGTAGTAGGATCTTGAAATGAATTAATTTGAAATGTATTTTAAGAATTTGGTATGAATAATGTTAGAGGTTCATGAGTATTAAATGGAATGTTTGTAATGAACTCATCTAAAATTGCAACTAAAATCCTTTTGTGCTCCTCAATTTATTAATTTTTTTTGAAAGTATGCCGCAAACCAATACATGGAATGATGCTATGGAAATAAGCAAGAATAGGACAAGACTAAATATGTCATTGCAGTAATATTGAGGATCAAATAAAAATAATTCAGAAAATTTATGGATTAATGAGATATACATTGTACAAGCTACTCTTTTGAATTACAATAGTAATTCATCAAAATCTAACCTAGATGTTCGCCATCTAATATGAAATATTTGAAAATATATTATCATTGATAATAGTGCAAGACCACCATTCATTATACAATATCATTTGGCAAGACCACCATTCATTACAACTACTTCAACACTACTTACAACATAATGAAATCTTTAAGCAGTAGATGAACTAGGTCCAACCCTCCCACTATTGGGATTTGGATTCGCAGCAAAAAATAAATTTTAAAATTTAATCATGCATTAACACTTGATTATATAAGATCCGAATCTCAATCCCATAATCACCTTGATGATTCTAATCAAACATGAAACATACAGCAAGTAAAGAAGCAAGAGGAATTGATGTACCTTTTAATCAATCTAATTTGATTGCTGATTGGTCTCCTTTCAGGCACACATGTATATGCCTTCCAATAGTGATCCACACAGGTCTTGATCAAGGACTTTCCCTTATCTTAGTTTGCTGATTTTCTTCTTAAGAAATCAGCAATCTTTCTTCCTCTTTCTCTCTAGGTCTTTCCCCTCTCTTGGTGTGGAGAATATTCAATGATCCAACCCTTGGACCTATGCCCCTCTATTTATAGATTTGAAGTCCTGGTTTCAGCCTAAAGCCTAACTCAACAAGGAGTTGGGTTAGGGAGTCAAACTCCTTCCAATGCCCAACTATTTGGACGCCTCATCTCATAATGCGTGTTGCCTCTTTTTACTATGAAAACAAGGGGGTGTGGAACCAGGTGGGCGTGGTGGTTATGGAGGCATGGAGGAGTCCTTCACAAGATGGACTCCTCCTTTCCACGCGTAACGATTTGGGGTGCACATAATAAAAGAGGTGCAACACCATATGGGGTGGCAAGAGAGAATGTAGAGTTCTTCTGCAAGTGAGACTCCTATCTCATGAAGGCTAGAGTGCATTTAAGTTAAGAGGAAGTTAGTTAGGAGCTAACAACTTGACCCAAACTATTCCTAATCTAATTAGAAATCCAAATAGATGGGGATTTATGGGTTTAATCACATGCTAGCATGCTTAACCTAAACCCATTAGGACTTCAATCAAATCCTTATTGATTTAGAACTTCTCAAGCCCAATCAAAAGTCCAAGACTAATTTTCTTTTGTGTGTGACCCATTGAATTTCATATCTAGCCAGCAGTAGGTCTGAACTTAAGTCAACCTAATCTGATTAGGTCCAAGACTAAATCAGCCCATGCATTACAATTAATTAGAACTCTACTAATTAAATTACTGAATTAAACTCTTTAATTCATAAGAATCTATAAGTCAAGCTTAACGTCTAGCAATGTATTATGACTATCCAGAAGATGTAAAATTTGATGAAATATCTAAATACCCTTCCATAGCGAGTTACAGTATAATTCAATCTTATGATCACACAACAACCTGATAGGCCATAGATATAGAATCATGTCAAGTCCAAATATCTATCCATATATATCTCGATTTGATGATGATGACTCAATTGATGAATCATTAGAAACTTTTTCTAATGTTCATCCTGCTCTGGCTAGAGACTCACTGAGTCATTATTCGATGATCACATAGGATGTTTTCTTCTTTTACAAGAAGTGACTGATTTTTTATTGACCACCCATAATCTTCATGCATACTTCACCATATCCAAAGTATCCCACACATGTCTCAGAGAGTCATGTTAAGATATAAACTAAAATATAGATCCATATACACAAGGTACCATGACGATCTCAGATCTAAAGATCACTTACATCACTCCCACTGGAGAACTATCTTATGATATGCTAGTAAAGCTCCATCAGATATTTCTTTTATGAATCAGTTCCATGAATTCATTCTCCAATGAGCATCTACATCCTTGTATTAGTGTCTCTACATAAGTGATTGTAAGATCAATCATCCTCTCCATCGAGTATACATAGAATTTATTAGTCTTACCGATATCATCGATTCTTGATTTGATGATTTTACGATTGAAAATATTTTAGATTGAGACTATCAAGATTTTAGGTCTTATTAGTATGATCTCATCATGATCCTAAAATCATTGTCCTAATCTATAGAGTTCATCATAATCTTAATTGAATTATAAATGAAATAAAAGATGCAGCATATGATGAAATATGATGCCTCATATTATTAATTAAATAACCAAATATTATGTACATGAGTATGAAGATATTACAGAAAAGTCCCATTGCATCACATCATCCATGTGATTGGTTTGTAGCGCACTATTCTTTCAATCTCTCATTTACACTAAAACCAATTTTTCATATATCTAATGCTCATACCATCAAGGTGGTGGTCAAACTGTTACTGTGATAAGATTTTAGTGAATAGATTTGCTATATTATTCTTTGTATCAATTCGCTCTAAGATCACATCATGAATGAGGTGGAAGCATCTTAGGATGTGCTTGAATTTTAGATAAGACCTTAGTTCCTTTATCTGAGCAACAATTTTAGTGTCTTTATTATGAAGTAACATGGGGTGTACAATCTCTAGAACCATATCCAACTTAGTGATGAACTCTTTCATCAGACAGCTTCCTTAGTAACTTCATTTGCAGTAATATACTTTGCTTTAGTGACTGAGTCAGCAATAGTCTGCTGCTTGAAACTTTCCAACTCACTGCTCCTCTGATTGCTGTCACAAGCATCAAAGAATAATAATTTAATCTAATTCAACTATTATATAGAATAGGATAAGATCAGGTGTCAAATCATCAAGGATCAAAGGGCTAAGTTGTATTCAGATTAAAAAATATGATGAAGGAATAAGAATTTTAGGATTTAAAAAAGATAAAAGAAATAAGTTGATAGAGATAAAATTTTATGAAAATCAGATAAAAAAAGTGCCTCAGGTTTTTGAATTCATCCTTAATCATAAATGAGTATTTTAATCAAAGCAATCTAAATCACTACAAACTATAAATTGTAGTGATAATAAAAAAAATAAATCTATGATCTTGTTCTCAACATAGCTTATCTTGCATAGTATAAATCATATCTTTAGATCACGACTCATCTCTACACAATCATAAATTATTCGAGATTCAAGTATCAAGAAATCAATAAAAACTACTATTTAAATACATGAATAAAATTATAGAAACTATTCATGTTTGCAAAATATTCAATAAAATTCAAAAGAAATATATCTTACAATATTTAAGTAGTTGATTGCATAATAAAAGAAAATACACAATAAGAATGAGAAATAAAATATAAATCGAGACTGAAGGACTTCATCTACTCTCTTGAGGATGAATGATTTAGCTGCTCATGGGCTAGATCTCGCTCGCCATCAAAAGCTTCAACTTCTTGTTGGAGAAAAATTTGAAGAAGAAGAAGATGCAAACCTCCTTATGCCATCAAAAACTCTCTCAAAACTCCAACACCTAGCAACCTCCCTCTCTTCCTCTCTTTCTCTCTACAATTTTTCTCTCTTAATCTCTTCTCTTTCTTAGGTACCTTACATCCCTTTTATAGCTTTTCTAGCTCCCAGAGTCCTTGGCCGATTCAATCTCCTAACTCCTCATGGCTTCCTCTTTCTTTCTTTTTATTTTCATTTAAATCCCTAAGGTCCTATTCTATTGCGTTGTGCATCATAGGCTCGCACGCAAGCCCTGTTCCCTTGCGTTGCATCCACATTTGCATCGCATGACCATGCACACACCTGAATTGCACTTGAACCCGCACCTACCTGCATGCACACCAATCATTCCTGCACCAGGACCGCACCCGCACCCATTCGGACCCATGCTAGTGCTCGAACTGTGCCCTAGGTGCTTGCATGAAGCTCCCTATGAGCCACACGCATACACCGTGCACTACTATTTTTGTGCACTGTGCATGGACCACGTGTCCATTTCCCTGTATGTCGCATGTGGACCACACAGTTTCGCTCGGGCTGTGTGCTTACTGTGTGGGCTGTGTGGTGTTCTCTTCTGGGCTATGGGCCTTGTCTTGCTTTGGGCTGTTCCACTCTATTTTTTTCTCTAGCTGTGTGTCTCTTTTGTTTACTAAAAATTTATCGATAGAGGCAGGCTAACTTGGACTTCATCACTGTAAATATTGGGGGCCTTTACTAGTTGGTGTGTAAAATAATTTTTTATGATTAATAATTCTTAAACAAATATAAAAAGTATCAAATACTAAATAATATAGATTAAATAGCTAAAGTTTTAATTCTTCTTATGTCATATTAATGTATTAATCACACCCCCAACTTGAACTTTACTCATCCTCGAATAAGAAAAAAGTCAGTGTCATGTACTTTCTTTGCTTCAAGAGGAGTGTTCTATCAGGCAATTTTAAAGATAAATGATAGTTAGCCAGAAAATTAGTGAAGTACATCATGGGGTATTAATATTATCTAATAGAGTGGTTAAGTAGAAAACATAAAATTTTTCAAAGATCTTTTCTTGACCGACTTCCTATTTTTATCTTTAAATCATCTAACTCCCGGTATGTTGATGTATTGTCTTCATGTACTTTTGTTCCTTCATTTTTTTTTGCATGTATAGTCGGTGCAATGCCTTAACCCCTTAAGCTTTCTATCTGATCCTTGTAATGAGTTTTAGGCCAATGACTCTCAAACCAGTTGGCTCTAGAGTATTAGATCTAGAACATCCTTCGAGCTTACTAGCTTAAGTCAAATAGGCTACAAATTAAAACTAGTTGTACAACAAGGCTTCTTCATATTTTTCACCTTTTGATGTGAACATCAATACTTACTTGGATAAAGAGGTCTAGTTACTCAGTGATAAAAGCTTAAAATATGCTATTATTCAACAAAATTTATTATTATTTTTTTATTGTTTGTTTTTTTTATTTCAATGAAGGAACTTTTGCATACATCAACATACTATATTTGCACACATAAGAAGTAGATTCTTCTTTGATGTTAATAGGGAGGATTAGAAATGCTGAAAAATTGATCTTATTCAAGACTAAACTATTTATTAGGTTTTTTAATATTTAATCCCTCAATATTTCAAAAATCTTTTAGATTGTGTATCAATTATTTTTTAAAGCATAATCAAGTACATAGACACTAAGTACTAAGATATTCGAGTATTTATTATTTTTTTCTCACCCTCCAACTTAAACGACATTGTCCTTAATAGAGTAGAAAAGATAAAGAGGAAGAAAAGGAGAGATATCACTTGAGATAAGTGTACTCTTCAATTAAGAGGTGTTTTCAAAGTTTTGACTCTAGTCCCTATAAGAAAACATAATCTAGTTAATTTATTATTATTTTTAAAGCTAAAAATAGAAAGAAATTAAGAAATTAGGTTGCTTTTCAATAAGCGCTAAGTTTAAAGTCTTCAGTCAGACTTTCTGAATCTCAAGGTGGCTCCTATACTCGATACTT
This sequence comes from Elaeis guineensis, assembly GCF_000442705.2. Taxonomy (NCBI): domain Eukaryota; kingdom Viridiplantae; phylum Streptophyta; class Magnoliopsida; order Arecales; family Arecaceae; genus Elaeis; species Elaeis guineensis. The sequence goes on along the minus strand of NC_025995.2, from coordinate 64,477,630 downwards.
AAACAACTCTGATTCCTCCAAAAAATAATACTTGATCTGTGAGAAAAGTCAGTCTTTCTCTTGCTTTGACCAGTAAGAAGGATTTTACCCTATATCAAGTATTTGACAAACTGAGTAAACTAAGGAGGATGGTTTGAAGTGAGTGCAATGAGTCACTCATTTGATCCTGTATCTAACCATTTCACTACCTCATCCTTAACAACTTCTTGCATGTTTGGTTTCAGTTTCTTTTGCATCTCCCTATGTGGTTTAGCATTTATCTCACAATACATGCATAAGGATGGATTGATGCCTTTTAATTCAGTGATGGACCATCCAATAGCTTTCTTTTGTTCTTTCAGAATACCTACAAATTTAGCTTTCTGGTCAAAAGTCAGATCTGATGTAATGATCGTCAGAAGAGTATCATTGGATCCTAAGAATACATACTTGAGTGTGGCAGGAAGGGGTTTTAGTTCTAGAATAGATGGTGATTCTAGTGAGGGAGCTATTGGAGTGCGAGATAGCACAGATAATGGCTTATATTTCATAGCCCAAGGTGGGGTGGTTTTGAAATTAGGTGTTTCTAATAAAATATTTACATCCTCAATATATCCATCTAAATCAAAGTCATCTACTCCAAAATGAGCCAAACATATGAATAAGGGGTCTTCGGAAAGGATTGTAGGAGTAGCTTCCTCTGTTACATCTTTAAGTATATCCATTTCAAAACAACTATCAATTTGTGGTCTCTATAATGCATTAAATATATTCAATCTTAGCTCTTTATTCCCAAAAGAGACATCCATGACTCCTATCCTACAATTGATACATATATTTGCTGTAGCTAGGAAAGGCTAGGATTGATGTAAGGTTCCATATCAAGGATAAGAAAATAAACAGAAAAGTAAAACTCATCAACCTTGACTAAAATATCTTCAAGCATCCCACATGGTACTGTAATAGATCTATCAGCTAGCTGCAGAGTAACAGGAGTGGGTTTTAATTCTTCAAATCCAAAGAGTTCATATATTGAGCTAGGGAGGAGATTAACATTGGCCCTCGATCTAAAAGTGCTTTCTTAATGTGCAGGCCCCCTATAACAAAGGAAATGATATGGGCACCTAGGTCCTTAAGCTTAGGAGGAGTAATGTGTTAGAAAACAAAACTAGCTTGTTCAGTAAGACAAACTTTCTTTGGAACTTATGATCTTGATTTGCATTTTTGAGTACATGAGTCTTTCAAAAATTTGGCATAGGATGGAACTTGTTTGATTGCATCTAACAAAGGGAGATTAATATGAACTTTTTAAATAATTTCAGTATTTCATCTATTTTTTCTCCTTTTCCATTAAAAGAAATAGGAGATTTTAGGGCACTTGAGAATGGAGCCTTAGGTAGATAAGAAGGTGCTGGTGGAGTTGGTTCTTTCCTCAATTTTGGGTCCTCTTTCTCTTTAGATGATTCAGATCTAGTCGAATTTCGAGTTTTTGGCTTTATGGTCTTACTAGTCTACTCTATAACCTTCCCATTCCAAAGGATCATAATAGATTTGGCATGTTCTGAAAAGGTTTTATGGGTGTTAGAGCTCTCACCATGTATTGCCCCCTTGGGTTACTTACGGATTGACTAAGCAATTTTTCTTCCTCCCTCCTATTGAATGCAGTGGCTAATTGACCGATTTGGATTTTTAACTTAGCTATGGACTGAGTGTAAGAGTGGAGGATCTGGATATTCATCTCTAGCCCTTTCAATGCTTATAGTACCTTCTCTTCAAAAGCTATGTTTTGGGCCATTAGAGAGGGTTTTGGAATATTTTGATATTGTTGATAAGGCATGTGTCTATAGTTTCCATTTGGGTAACTTGATCTTTGAACCGGAGCATTTACAGCTGTTTGAGGTGTTCATGGAAAATTTGGATGGTTTTCTCCAACCAGGATTGTAGGTATTGGAGAACAGATTGTGACCTGATCGATGAGTGGTCTGAGTTTGTGCTTGATGGGCTTGTTCCTGTACAAGCTTAGAAAATTGGGATGCAGCTGAACATTCACTCATCGTATGGGTGGGACTCGAACATAAGGCACAAACATCTTGAAGCTGTGAGGATAAAGCAAAGGTATGCCTAACTTTCAGTAGGCGGTCAATTTTCTGTGATAATTCATCTACTTTACTGTGGATATCTATGGAATTTCTTACTTCATAAATTCTGCATCTCTTTGATCTAAACATGGGACTATCTCTAGACTTGTAGTGCAAGGAGTTTTTGCTAAGGGTTTCAAATAGCTGCCAGACCTCATTCTTACTTTTGAGCATAAATATCCTACCGTATGAGGCATCAACCATCTATCGGTGGTTCTCTAATAGTCCATCATAGAAATATTGAACTAGTTGCTATTTAGATACTGTATAGTGTGGACATTTTCTGATGTGGTCCTTAATCCTTTCCAATGTTTCATGAAACATCTCCCCATCCATTTGAGAAAAATTAGTGATGGCTTTCCTAATTTGATTGGTTTTCTCAATGGAGAAGTATTTCTTGAGAAATTTTCTCTGAAGTTGATCTCAAGTTGAAATGGTTATTGAGTCTCAAGAGTTTAGCTAATATTTTGCTTTGTCCTTAAGGGAGAATGGAAATAATTTTAACCAAAGTGCATCGTCAAAGAAGTTTTGGATCTTGACCATAGAGCAGATCTCAAGAAATTTATTAAGATATTTGTAAGGGTCTTCGTTACTTAGTCCATAAAAAGATGGTAATATTTGGATGATGCTGGACTTGATTTCATACTGAACGACCTCGACAGGAGGCACTTGAATATATGGGGAGTAGGTATATGATGAAGGAGTGAAGTACTCCTTCAATTGGCATGGTGGGTCAGCTTCATTGGGTGCAGCTATGATCCTAGTGTGAATTGCTCTTATGATTCTCTTAATCTCAGGATCTAAGGGTTGTAGTTCTGATTGTCATGATCCACGACCAAGCATACAATCAAGAATTTTAATTCAGAGAAAATCCTATTCTATGTATAACTCTATTTTTTTTAGGAAACATATATATAAAAAAAAGAAGAAGAAGAATTCTAAAGATGAGAAACCTAGAGGATCCAAGATTTAAGAGATAGATGAGAAGATTTTTTTTTTTTTAATTTTTATATACATATGTTAGCAGACAAGTTACATAAAAAAATACTCCTAACTAAGGTTCACCTTATGTCTAGACAGCTCCTAACTTCCAAGTTAGCCTTTGAGCACTCTAAGTTCAGAACTGACTAACCAAGTCGTCCAGATAAGTGTAAGATCGATAGGAGGCTCTCCGTGCTTTCACAACAGACCTAATTAGATAACTATCTTTCTTCAACATTGAGATCCCTGAACCACTTGTCTAGACATCGATCGATTAATTAGTTAGAACTTGATCCAACCCTTGGGCTCCCTTGTTCTATTAAGCTCAAGTTTTCCTAGGGCTAGCATCTAGTTGATTTTAGTTAGGGTTAGGATTTATGCAAAATGTAAGAAGCTTGTTTGTGGGCCAAGGAAGGGTGATGAAATCTCTATCTTATCTTGTTTAGAATTTTGTCCTTTAAGATGAATCATAAAGATGCTATGCAAAGAAACAAGATGTTCACACAAAAGTCTTTTGATTAGTCTTTAATGTCCAAGGTGTATTATAGAAAATTAAAGTTTTTTTTTGTTGAATCAACTGTGCTAATGATCCCTGACAATGGTGCCAAAATTTGGTTGTTGTCGCAAGCACCAAAGAATAATAATTTAATTTGATCCAACTATTATATAGAATAGGATGAGATCAAGTGTCGAATCCTTAGGGATCAAAGGGCCGAGTTGTATTCAGATTAAAAAATATGGTGAAGGAATAAGAATTTTAAGATTTAGAAAAGACAAAAAAAACAAGTTGATCGAGATAAAATTTTAGAAAAATCAGATAAAAGAAAGTGCCTCAGGTTTTCGAATCCATTTTTTAATCACAGATGAGTATTTTAATCAGAGCAATCCAAATCACTACAAACTACAAGCCGTAGTGATAATAAAAAAATAAATCTATGATCTTGTTCTCAATATAGCTTATCTTGTCGAGCACAAATCATATTCTTAGATTATAACTCATCTCTATGTAGTCATAAACTATTTAAGATTCAAGTATCAAGAAATCAATAAAAACTACTACTTAAACATATGAATAAAATCACATAAACTATTCATGTTTGCAAAATATTCAATATGATTTAAATAAAATATACCTTATAATATTCAAGTAGTTGATTGTATAATAAAAGAAAATATATAATAAGAACAAGAAATAAAATACAAATTTGGACTGAAGGACTTCATCTACTCCCCCAAGGATGAAGGGTTTAGCTGCTCATGGGCTAAATTTGCTGGTCAACAAAAGTGCCATCTTCTTGTTGGAAAAGAACTTGAAGAAAAAGATGTAGAACCTCTTTATGTCGCTAAAAACACTGTCCCAAAACTTCAACATCTGACCACCTCTCTCTCTTCCTCTCTCATTCTCTCTATACTTTTTCTATCTTAATCTCTTCTCTTCCTTAGGTACCCTACATCTCTTTTTATAGATTTCCTAGCCCCCAGAGTCCTGGCCGATTCCATCTCCTAACTCCTCATGGCTTCTTCTTTTTTTCTTTTTATTTTCTTTTAAATCCCTAAGGTCTTGTTTTGTTGCATCATGCATCCCAGGACCGCACACTAGCCCTATTCCTTTGCACCGCATTTGCATCCATGTCGCTAGACTATGCACATCTGAACTGCACCTGATCCTGCACCCGCTTACACGCACACCAACCACTCGCGTGCCAGGACCATGCTCGCACCCGTTCAGACACATGCTAGTGCTTGAACCATGCCCCAAGTGCTCACGTGAAGCTCCCCATGAGCCGCGTGCATACACCATGCGCTTCTATTTTTGTGCACTACGTATGGACTGCGTGGCCGTTTCCCTGTACGCCATGATTTTGCTTGGGTTGTGTGCTCGCTGTGTGGGCCATGTGGCAATCTGTTCTGGGCTGTGGGCCTTGTCTTGTATTGGGCCGTACTGCTCTATTTTTTTCGCTAGCCGTGTGTCCCTTTTATTTGCTAAAAATTCATCGATAGAGGCAGACTAACTTGGACTTCATCAGTATAAATATTGGGGGCCTTTGCTTGTTAATATATGAATAATTCTCCATAATTAATAATTTTTGAAAAGAACATAAGAAGTATCAAATACTAAATAATAGATATTAAATAGTTAAAGTTTTAATACTTCTTATGTCATATTAATGTATTGATCATCCTCCATACAGAGTGAAGATGTACCTTGAGATGGACTTGCTATCATCTAGATCAGACTGAAAATTAGAATCAGTATATCCTTCTAGTTTCAAATCTGATCCGCTCTATATTAAAAAAATATCTCTAGTCCTTCTCAAGTACTTGAGAATATTTTTTCACAACTTTTCAATGATTTTTATTGAAAGAATAATGTCCTACAAACCAATTGCATATGGGATATGATAGAATATTTTTCTATAATTTTATCTTTCAAATTCATGTGTTTGATATTGTTAATTAATAAAATAAGCTTTTTGATTCATTATATGCTGGATCTTATTATTATTTTTAAGATTATAATGAACTCCATAGGTCTGGGCAATGATTTTAGGGTCATGATGAGATCACGCTAGTGAGATCTAAATTTTTGATAGCTATGGCTTAAAATATTTCAGTCATTGGTTCATTGAGTCAGAGATCAATGATACTAGTAAGACTAGCACATCCTATGTATGCTCAGTGATGAGGATGGTTGATCTCACAACCACTTGTGTGATGACACTAATACAAAGATGTAGATACTCATTGGAGAATGAGTTCATTGAATAGACCTAAGAGAGAATATCTGATGGAATCTTATTTACATGTCAGCTGATTGTTCTCTAATAAGAGTTGTGCAAGTGATCCTTTGATCTGAGATCACTATGGTACCTTATGTATATGAATCTATATTTTGATTCATTTTTTCACTTAATTTTTTGATCCTTATGTAGGGTATTCTGAATGTGGTAAAATATGCATGAAAGTTGTGAGTGGTCAATAAAAGATCAGTCACTCCTAATAAGGGGAGCAAACATCCTATGTGATCTCATAGGTTGATGATTCTGAAAGTCTTTGACCAAAGCAGGATGATAATTAAAATTTTTTTTTTAATGTATCATCAACTAAATCATCACCTTCTGATTGAGATATATTTAGATAAGCAATTGGGCTTGACATAATTTTATATCCACAGCTCATCTGAGATGTTGTTTGGCTGAAGGATTGAATTGCATGGTAACTTACCACTAAAGGATATTTTGATAATTTCTATCAAATTTTATTTCTTTCGGATAGTCATGACATATTACTAGATGTTAATCTGGACTTGTGAACTCATCAAAATTAAAAGAGTTTAATTTGAGAATTAATTAAGAAGAGTCTTAGTTAATTGGGACTCTTGAGCTGACCTAATCTGATCGGATTAGGGTTAGATCAAGAGTCTGTGTCCACTGCTGGCTAGATTTGAAACCCAATAGATCACACACTTTAAAATTTAATCTTGATCTAATTTAATTAAAATTTAATATAAATTCTAGGGGTTAATTTGATATGCTAGCATATTGTATTAACTCAAGTTTCTAATTAAGATCAGTTCAAAATGTTTGAGCTAAACTGAACCTGTTGCCTTTGACCTGATTGGATTAGATCTATTTTAATTGGACTCCTATCCCACTTGAAAGAGTTTTAAGTATGGAAGGAGACCTCCATGCCACTCTAGTTTCATGCCATAAATTAATTGCTACCACCCTCTTTTTAGCATTGAGAAGAGGAAGAGTCTTTCTTCTTTAAGACTTTTAACCACTTCTTAAATTTTCATCGATTTCTTAAATGTCACATGCCTAAAATAAATGAGAGAATTATGGGGTGTAGAAGAAGAAGAGTCCTTCTGTGTGAAGCCTTTTCTATGCCACTTAATGCATCAGAGAATTATTTCTCCATGTGAGAGATGTGGAGCGCCAAGAGTTGGTGCCCCTTGGATCTCTTGACGTCTCTTTCTCATCTATTTAAATGGGGTGCCTCTTATGGGATAAGGATTGAATTTTGATGAAAAATCAAAGGCCTTGGCATATGATAAGAGAGAAAAAATCTGAAAAAAAATATACAGAAAAGGTAAGAAAAAATTGAGTGGAAAAATAGAAAGAAGGGAGGTGAGAAAAATAGCAAGTGTGGTGTGCTTGTCCTAGGATTTGATTTTTTCTATATATTAGAGCACAAAATCAAATCTTAGGTTGTGAGATTTATGGAGAAAATTCTCTTGACATGATCTTAGTGATGAAATCGAAGGCAATAGTGTATTGGTGCAATCGTTCTTCAAGTTCGAAGCCGACAGTATTCTTATGAAGAAAAGGCTGCGGTGGTGCATCGATTGGGAAGGACCTTGACCATCTTCCATGTGCATCACTATTGGAGGACTTCTATTTTGAAATTTTGTAGAGATCATCTTCTTGCCATACTACTTATTTGAGGAAGTATAATTTTTTATCTCTTTGCGTGCTTGAATTTTGTTTTATTCAATATCTACAAGGTGATTCTAAAGTTTGGATTTTGGTTCGTCAGTTTTAATTGTTAAAGCTTTTAATTTGCATGTTTAAAAATTTTTAAAATTTATATTTTGCTCTGTGTCTGAAAACCAACACTGGTATCAGAGCCATCTTTGTTAGATTCAATCAAACAAGTACAAAAGTTATAATATAGATTTAATCTAATTCATATTTTGCCAAAATATTGCATCAATTTCTAGCATCGATCTTAAAATCAAAAATTATTTTTGACTTTATTTGAACCATGGATTTAAATTTTAATTATTAAATTTTGAATTTGTGATAATATGAAATTTAATGATTCATGATTGTTTGGTGCTTAAATCATTTTGATTAAGGGTGTATTGCATGCCTAATTCGATTAGGATTTATTTTAATTGACTAAACTCATTATATATGTTAAGTCATTTGCACACCCTTATATGATTATTGTAATCATTTTTGGCATGATAATATGAATGATATTATAACTTTAAAAGCATATTGAATTGTATAATTTGTATGTTACATTTTATGTAGTAGTTAGGATGTATCGAGACCAGTTCAAGATCCTCTATAAAAATTATATTAAGTTGTAATGTCGGAATTTACTTACAAATCAAATATCAAATTTATTTGATCAATTGGTGTCTAGATAAGTGTTAAAATTAGTTTTCTAATTAGGTCCGTATGCTGGTCTGGTCAATTTTGTTGGTGTCTAAGAAAAGCTACGGGGAGCCTCCCACCTACTGATCTGACCAATTTGGTCTTATTAAGTTTCGAACTTAGATTGATTAGTAATGTAGACACACTACAAAGGTCTTTCTTCATGCTTTGTCAATAGAGTATGTCAAGATCTTAGTGAGCTTATTGTACTATCCACAAGACTTATTATAAAAATTGATATCATATTAACTAAGTACATATTGATGCTTATGGCATATTTAAATAGTATTGTCTTATTGTGCTATCCACAAGGACAGCATTGTTTAAGTATGACCATATGGGATTGAAGGATTAACTTAAGTAGAACACTATAGTTTGTTGTACTATCCATAAGACTATGAGTGATCTAGAGGCAAGAGAGAAAAATACTCGAAATTATATGAAGCATAATTGATAAAGAGTTACCTAGTCTTAAACTCATGAATGCTTGTTATACCATCTACAAGGTATTTGTAAGGAATAGAGATCTCAACCCTACTTAAAAATATAATGATATTTCTTATTTTTTATACTTAAGGACTATGAAATTCGTTAAAATAGTGAAAAACACAATTTGACAAAAGTTCTAATCTAGTTGTGCATGTCATCATGAGTTGTCCGCTTATATTGTATTCTTATTATTATAAATTAACTGCATAAATGGCATCCTCACTGTCACTTCGAGATATACTAGATACTAATAAATTGATCGGATCAAATTATGTGGACTGATTGAGAAATCTGAGAATATTTCTCACATAGGAGATAGTCTCCTATATTCTGAATTCATCTGCACCCGATACGATCGGTGAAGATGCATTTGAGGAGGAAAGGGCCACGTATAAGATGTGGAAGGATGACCGTGTGATTGTCAAGTGTATCATGCTTGCCTTGATGAACAATGAGCTTCAAAAGCAGCGTAAGAACATCGATGTTCCTTCCATACTTCTTAATCTAAAGGAGTTATATGGAGAATAAAGCCGAACTGCTAGATATGAGATATCGAAGCAGTTATTCCATATCCGAATGATTGAAGGCACGTCTGTGTAAACTCATGTCCTTAAGATGATTGATTTGATCACTTATCTGGGATAATCGAATTTTATTATGGATGGTGAACTTAGTCAGGATTTGATCCTGCAGTCACTCTCTGATTTTTTCTCTCAATTTGTCATTAACTACCACATGAACAAACTGAACATTAGCTTGCCTGAATTACTGAATATGCACAAAATAGCAAAGAACTATTTCAAAGGTGAAAAGGCTCCAGTTCTTCTTGTAGATAAGATCAACAGGAAGAAAGACAAGAAAAATTTTAAGAAAAAGTTGAACCCTAAGGTTAGCATCTCCAAGAAGAAGGTGAAGAAGATCTCCACCAAAGGTACTTGCTATCACTGCGGTAAGGATGGGCACTGAAAGAAGAATTGCAAGGAATACCTTGTAACTGTGAAACATAAGGAAGCAAATATTGCTAAAAGTTCGTATATGATACAAACAAACTTATCATTAAGTACTTCAATTTCAGATTCTTGGGTATTGGATATTGCCTGTGACTCACATTTTTGCAAATCATTGCAGGATCTGCAGAAAATAAGAAGTCTGAGTAAAGGTACTTTATGCTCTTCGATGCTAGTGGAGAGTCCATTTAGATCGAAGCTGTGGGAACCAAAATTTTGAAGTTATCTTTGGATAAAATTTTAAAACTAAAGATCTGTTATTATATTCTAAAAATTGTTAAAAATATTATTTATGTATCCTCGTTATTAGAACAAGATTTTGAAATAAAAGCTAAGAACAATGGTTGTTCTATTTATTTTTCTAATGAATTTTATGAAAATACTTTTGTTAATAATAGTCTTCTATTCCTATCACTTAGTAATAATGTACTTCACATTGATAATATAAAGAAAAGAAAGAGAGAGAATATGAATATCACATATCTCTAACACTACCGACTTGATCATATAAATGAGTCAAAAATTAATAAGTTATATAAAGATAAATTCTTTGATCTTTATAATTTTGAATCATATGCAACTTGTGAATCTTATCTTATGGGTAAAATGACTAAGACTCCATTTACTGGACATGGAGAAAGAGTGAGTGACATTTTAAACCTTCTACATACTAATGTTTGTGGTCTAATGTCAACTCAAGTTAGAGATAGATACTCCTACTTCATCACATTTACTGATGATATGTCTAAGTTTGGATATGTGTATTTAATAAAATACAAATCTGAAGCCTTTGACAAGTTTAAAGAGTATCAAAGAATGGTTGAAAAATAAACTAGTAAAAGTATTAAAGCTCTTCGATCTGATAGAGGAGAATATTTAACTAGTGAGTTTCTTGATCATTTAAAACAAAATAATATTCTCTCTCAATGGACACCTCCTTACACTCCATAATTAAATGGTATTGTGGAAAGAAGGAATCGCACCTTATTAGATATGGTGCAGTCCATGATGTGTTTTATGGATCTTTCGATCTCCTTTTGAGGATTTGCTCTTGAGGCCGCAACATATCTTTGGAACAAAGTGCCATCAAAGTCTGTCTCTAGCACTCCATATGAGATACGAAAAGGGAAGAGGCCTAGTCTTAAACACCTTAAGATTTAGGGTTGTCCTGCTTATATGAAAAATATTGATGGATATAAGCTTAGTGCTAGATCAGAAAAATACAGATTTGTGGATTATCCCAAAGAGAGTATAGGATACTACTTCTACTATCCTACTCAACAAAAGGTGTTGGTTGGTAGGTATGCTATTTTCTTGGAGAAAGAGTTCATCCAAAAAGGGGGCAGTGGAATGTCAGTTGAACTTGAGAAAGTTCAAAACCTACAATCTATCCAGAATTCACAAGTTAACTCTCAACCAAATGTGCCCATTGTGGAGGCACAGCCACTACACATACCTCCTCTCCTAAGGTCAAGTAGAGTGTATAATGTACTACTCAGATATCGGTTTATCATTGAGAATGACAATACATCCCACATCATTGAAAATGATAATCCTATGACCTATTCGAAAGCTATCATGAGTAGTGACTCTGACAAATATCTTAATACCGTGAAATTCGAAATGAACTCCATGTATACCAATCAAGTTTGGATTTTGGTTGATGCGCCTGAGGGTGTGACCCCAATAGGCTGTAAATGGTCTTCAAGAAGAAGATTGGAGCAGATGGCTAGGTAGAGACCTATTAGGCCAAGCTGGTGGCAAAAGATTTCAGACAAAAATAATGTATTGATTATGAAGAAATCTTTTCATCCGTAGCCATGCTCAAGTCTATTCGGATTATGTTTGCCATTGCTGCATATCATAATTATGAGATCTGGAAGATGGATGTTAAGACTATCTTTCTCAATGAAAATCTTGAGGAGAAAGTCTATATGACTCAGCTAGAGGGATTTATCTCTAGTAGGAGAGCAAATCAAGATACAAGCTAAATAAATTCATTTATAGATTAAAGCAAGCATCGAAGAGCTGGAACATTTGTTTTGATGAGACAGTCAAATTGTTTGGTTTTATTAAAAATATGGATGAACCTTGTGTATACAAGAAGACTAATGGGAGTGTTGTTATCTTCTTGATCTTGTATATGGATGACATACTGCTTATTGAAAATGATATCTTTATATTACAATCAATCAAGACATGACTATCATAAATATTTTTCATGAAAGACTTAGGTGAAGCATCCTATATACCTGGTATAAAGATCTATAGGGATAGATCGAAGAGGATACTTGGCTTATCCCAGTCTAGGTAGATAGACCTTATGTTGAAGAGATTCAACATGGAGAAAAGTAAAAGAGGTTACTTGCCCATGAGTCATGGCATACAACTCTCTAAGAAGATGTCTCCTAAGATACCTGATGAAAGAAATAGAATGAGCTCTATTCCTTATGTTTCAATTGTGAGATCAATAATATATGTTATGCTGTGTATCAGGTCTAATGTGACTTATGCCTTGGGCATTGTAAGTAGATTGCAAGCCGATCTTGGGGAGGATCACTGAAAAGCTGTGAAAAACATACTCAAGTACTTGAGAAGGACTAGAGATATTTTTTTTATATATAGTGGATTTGATTTAAAACTGAAAGGTTATACTGACTTTAATTTTTAGTCTGATCCGGATGATAACAAATCCATATCTGAGTATGTATTCACCCTGTATGATAAAGCAATAAGTTAGAAGAGTTTCAAATGGCAAACTGTTGCTGATTCAGTCACTGAGGCTGAGTACATTGCTGCTAGTGAGACTGCTAAAGAAGCTATCTAGATGAAGAAGTTTATCTCAAAATTGGATGTGGTTCTGAGAATTGAACAATCAGTGTCTCTATATTGTGACAATACTGAGGCAGTTGCTCAAGTCAGAAAATCAAGGTCTCATTATAAATCTAAGCACATCCTAAGATGGTTCCACCTCATTCGGAAGATAGTTGAAAGATGCGATGTGATCATAGAGCGAGTTGACATCAAGAATAATACAGTGAATCCATTCACTAAGGTCTTGTCATTACAGCAGTTTGATCACCACCTTGATTGCATGGACATCAAGTATAAGGGCGATTGGTTTTAGTACAAATGAGAGATTGAAAGAATAATATCCTATAAGCCAATCGTATATGAGATGCGATGGGATATTTTTTCATAATTTTATCTTCCAAATTTATGTATTTGATATTGTTTATTAATAAAATAGACTTTTTGATTCATTATATGCTGCATCTTATTATTATTTTTAAGATTATAATGAATCTCATAGGTCTGGATAATGATTTTAGGGCCATGATGAGATCATGCTAGTGAGACCTAAATCTTTGATAGTTATGATGTAAAATATTTTTAATTATTGGTTTATTGAGTTGGAGATTAATAATACCGATAAGACTGACACATCCTATATATGCTCAGTGATGTGGGTGATTGATCTCACAACCATTTATGTGGTGATACTAATACAAGAATGTGGGTACTCATTAGAGAATGAATTTACTAAATAGACCTACGAGAGAATATCTGATAGAGTCTTATTTATATGTCAGCTGATTGTTCTTTAGTAGGAGTTGTGCAAATGATCTTTTAATCTGAGATCACTATGGTACCTTGTGTACGTAAATCCATATTTTGGTTTACTTCTTAACTTGATTCTCTGATCCCTGTGTGGGGTGTTCTGGATGTGATGAAGTATGCATAGAGATTGTGAGTGGTCAATAAGGAATTAGTCACTCCCAATAAGGAGAGTGAACATCTAATGTGATCTTATAGATTGATGATTCTAAAAATCATTGACCAAAGCATGATGATAATTAGAAAAGGATTTCTAATATATCATCAACTGAATCATCACCTTCTGATCAAAATATATTTAGATAAGCAATTGAGCTTAATATGATTTCATACCCACAGCTCATCTGGAATGTTGTTTGACTAAAGGATTGAATTGCACGGTAACTTACCACAAAAGGATATTTTGATAATTTTAACTAAATTTTATTTCTTCTGAATAGTCATGACACGTTACTAGATATCAATCTTGACTTGTGGACTCATCAGGATTAAAAGAGTTTAATTCAAAAATTAATTAGAAAGAATCCTAGTTAATTAGGACTCTTGAGTTGACCTAATCTGATCCGATTAGAGTTAGATCAAGAGTCTGTATCCACTGCTGGCTAGATTTGAAACCCAATGGGTTACATACTTTGAGATTTGATCTTGATCTGATTTAATTAGGATTTAATGTAAATTCTAGAGATTAATTTGGTTTGCTAGCATATTGTGTTAACCCAAGTTTCTAATTAGGTTAAGTTCAAAATGTTTGAGCTAAACCGAACCTGTTGCTTTTGATCTGATTAGATTAGGTCTATTTTAATTAGACTCCTACCCAACTTGGAAGAGTTTTAAGTGTAGAAGGTGACCTCCATGCCACCCTGATTTCACACTATAAATTAATTACCACCACCCTCTTTTTAGCATTAAGAAGAGGAAGAGTCTTTCTTCTTTTAGACTCTTAACAACTTCTTAAATTTCCACCAATTCCTTAAATGTCACATGCCTAAAACAAATGAGGGAATTATGGGCCACAGAAGAGGAAGAGTTCTTTTATGTGAAGCCACTTTTGTGCCACTTAATACATCAAAGAATTATTTCTCCGTGTGAGAGATAGAGTAGGCGCCCCTTGGGTCTCTTGACATCTCTTCCTCATCTATTTAAATGGGGTGCCTCTTATGAGATAAGGGCTGAATTTTGATGAAAAATTAGAGGCCTTGGCATGTGATAAGAGAGAAAAAAATCTAAAAAAAAATTTGAGGAAAAGACAAGGAAAAATCGAGTGGAAAAATAGAAAGAAGGGAGGTGAGAAAAATAGCAAGTGTGGTTTGCTTGTCCTAGGGTTTGATTTTTCTATATGTTGGAGCACAAAATCAAATCCTAGATTTTGAGAATTATGGAGAGAATTCTCTTAGCATGATTCTCGTGGTGAAATCAAAGGCAATAGTGTGTTGGTACGATCATTTTTCAAATTCGAAGCTGGCAGTGCTCTTGTAAAAAAAAGGCTGCGACAGTGCACCGATTGGGAAGGACCTTGACCATCTTTCATGTGGATCACCATTGGAGGACTTCTACTTTAGAGTCTTATGAAGATTACTTTTTAACCATACTACTCATTTGAGAAAATATAATTTTTTATCTCTTTGCATGCTTGGATTTTATTTTGTTCAATATCTAAAAGGAGATTCTAGAGTTTGGATTTTGGTTCGTCAGTTTTAACTATTAAAGCTTTTGATTTACATGTTTAAAAATTTTTAAAATTCACATTCCACTGTGTGTCCAGAACCCAACACTTATGGGTAAGTAAAACTCTTTTACATCCATCTATGTTGAACCCTTTCAATATAGTATCTATGTACCTGGATTGGGACAAGTTTAGCATCCTATTAGATCTATCTCTATAGATCTTTATACTAAGTATGTAGGATGCTTCATCTAAATCCTTCATGAAAAATTTCTATGACAGTCAGGTCTTGACTGATTGCAATATTGAGACAACATTCCCAACGAGCAATATGTCATCTATATACAGCATTAAGAAAATAATGGAGCTCCCACTAATCTTCTTATACATACATGATTCATCAATATTTTTAATGAAGCCAAATAATTTGACTGTCTCATCAAACTAGATGTTTCAACTTCTTGATGTCGATTTTAATCTATAAATAGATTTCTTTAATTTGCACACTTGGTTTGCCCTCTCACTAGAGACAAACCCCTCGGGCTAAGTCATGTAGACTTTCTCTTCAAAGTTTTCATTGAGGAAAGCAGTCTTAACATCTATCTGTCAGATCTCATAATTATAATATGTAGCAATAGTAAGCGAAATTTGAATAGACTTGAGCATTACTACCGATGAAAAAATCTTTTCATAGTCAACACCTTGCCTTTATTGAAAATCTTTTGCTACCAGCCTAGCTTTATAGATTTTTACTTGACCATCTGCTCTAATCTTCTTCCACTATAAGAAATTAAGGTATTAGTGATGTCTATTAGCGATTGCATTTTTGCCATTGCTAATAGTCCTTATTAGCGACAGTATTATCGATGGTGATATTTCTATCATTAGGACTATTAGCGACGGCATTATCGATGGCAATATTTCCATCGCTAATAATATTTTTACCGATGGCTATTAGCGACAGTATTTTTACCACCTCTAATAATCATTTTCACCAACAAACAATCGCAACTAAAAAATAAGCCATCATAAGAAAAAAATTATATATTAAAAGAAAAATTTTTATTTATTAAACTTATTAGCGATAGTACTAATTATCACTAGCGATAGCACTATTAGCAATGGATCTAGACATCGTAAAAAAAAATTATTTATTAAACTTATTAGCAATGATGAAAAGATTATTAGCGATAAAATTTATCATCACTAATAATCATTAGTGATGATACTATTAGCAACGAAATTCATCATTACAAAAAATAAATTTTTTTTTTAATTTACTAAACTTATTAGTGATGATGGAAAGAGTATTAGCAACAATAATGCCGTCGCTAATAATCGTTAGCGACGGCACTATTAGCGATGAAATTACTATCGTAAAAAATATTTTTTTTATTTCTTAAACTTATTAGCGATGGTGAATAATTATCTTTATTATTCATTATCTAAATAATTATCATTAGAGTATCATTATAAAAGACCACCTCGATCCAATAGCCTTGCTATATTGATCAATAAAATTCGATTTCGACTATCACAAATGACTGCATGATAATCTAATAGATAGAAACCATCGATGGATCCAAAAATTGACAACGATGATTTTGATAATGTTTGAAGCACACTAATAAAATTTTACTTCAATCAGATATCTTTATCATAGTCAATTTATCACGAAATAATTTAGACCGTTAAATAGAAAATGAGTGATCAAAAAGTCAAACAACATCCGATTATAAGATGATTATTTAGATAAATGATCTTTACTACTACTTTGATCATTTATACGATGGTAATCGTAAAATTCAAATCACGCATATATGAACCATGCATGTTTAGCAAATCTTATAAAAGCATAAGTATAATTACTTAAGGACTTTAAGAATGAGTATCAAGAGATATATAGTTTTGGATCGTTCATGTACACGTGATTTAAATTTTACGATCATCACTGTATAAATGATCAAAGTAGCAGCAAAGATCATTTATCTAAAAAATTATCTTATAATCGGATACCATCGGGTCTTTTGATCACTCATTTTTTATTTAATAATTCAAATTATTCTATACTAAATTGACTATGATAATGATGTCCCATTGAAGTAAAATTTTGATAGTGAGCTATAAATATCATCATTGTAAGTTTTTGAATCTATTGATGGTCTTTATCTATCAGATTATTATGCAGTCATTCGTGATTGTTGAAATCAAATTTTAATGATCGACATACCTAAGGCTATCGAATCGAGATGGTCTTTTTGTGATGATACTCTAATGATAATTATTTAGATAATGAAAGGTGAAGATAAATTTTAATTTTAAAATTATATCATATTCAAAAAAATAAAAAATTATAATTATAATAAATTAAAAATTTAAATTTTTTTATTATAATTATAATTAAATTAATTAATATCGATGATTATTAGCGATGACTGAATTTGCCATCGCTAATAATTTAAAAAATAATTTATTTAAAAATTTATGAAAAAATATTTTTTTTGGATAAAAGTATTAGCGATGGCTCTATATTTTTAGTGATGAAAGTCGTCATCGCTAATACTTTTATCGATGGCATTAGCGATTGAAATATTACCATTGCTAATAATTTTGAAAAAAAAATATTTCAAAAATTATGAATTTTTTTTGATAAAACTATTAGCCGCGGCTCTCCTTTTTTGACGGTAGATTTTGCCGTCGCTAATATTTTTACCGACGGCATTAGCGATAGCCATTTTGTCATTGCTAATACTCTCACATATTACGAAGCATGGTGGGAAAAAAATTTTGCTCGTGCGCTCTCCTTTCGCTAGCTTCCAAACCCTCCTTAACCCCCCCAACCCCCCTTTCCTCCCTTCCTGGCCCGTCCCTTCGACATCCCATGGGCCCCCCACACTCCTCTCGCCGACGTCCAAACCCCCCTTAACCCCCCAACCCCCCTTTCCTCCCTCCCCGTCCTGTCCATCCCCACCCAATCCCTCTAGCATCTCGTGGCCCCAGTGTGCTCTCCTCTTGTTGGCATCCAAACCTCCCTCAACCCCTCCACCCCCCCTTTCCTCCCTCCCCACCTCGTCCCTCCCCGACGCGTCCCTCCGGCATCCCGCAGCCTCGAGCCTGCATCCCTCCACGCCCGCGGCTGCCACGACCCCCCTGGCCCCAACATCGTCGGCCTGACTCTGTGGCCCTGAGCCCATGTCCCTCCATGCTCGCAGCCGCCCTGACTCCACTGGCCTCGACGTCGTCGGCCCGACCCTGCAGCCCCTACCCCATCACCCCCAGCCCACAGCCCCGCCTCGTCGACCTGACCTCGGCCACCTTCCCGCAGCCCCATCCCCACACCCTCATCTCTAGCATCCTATCCTCGAGCCAGCATCTCATCCCTGAGCCAGCATCTTGTCCCTAGCTGTCTTCTCGCCCCTCAGTCCCTGTGCGCCAGCCCACCTTTTATTGTGAGTATTAGCGACGGCATTAGTGATGGCTATGTTAGATGTGTGCCCTAGATGCCAGATTGGCTGACACATTCCTGTACAAATCTAAGGATAAATTTATAATTTTGACTATAAATCAATAAAAAGATTATTCTTCTATCACATTATATACATCGTGTCTGTGATACATCCTTTGAGTTAGTAGGAATGTCAATTCATATTTTCAAGAGTTAAAAATTTAAGGCATGAATTTATATAACTAACTCATAAACAGCTCCTGACCATAGGATCATCACGAGGATGGTGATCGATTCGGGAGGTTGGTGTACGATCGCTTCCTTAGGATAGATGTGTCTTGAGTCTACAGTGTGGAGACACCAAAGTGAGAGTACAGATATTTGTTGAAAATGAGAGTACTGTGCGTGACCACCTCGAGCAGTCATAAGGAAGTCTACCTTCTCGTCGATGACTAGCTCGATGCTGCAGTTGTGTGTCTAGTTCTTTGACCTGAGGTGTATCGATAGTTCATCTTGAGTGTGTTATAGTTTGACTACACCATAACTTGATCTCCTAACTATTCAAAATCCTGAGGTGTATGTTGGCTGTAGTATATTCATTGTAGGAACCAGATTGCACCAAGATGGGATCTATCAACCTCGGTAAATAAGAGGAATAGTCCTATGATGATCGAAAGATCGAGTCCTTAAGTCTATGGCCGTGACAGAGTGAAATAATGAAAAAGAGTTTTCCATTAGTGTTTCACATCGAACTTAGATCGATTGATTGATTCATATGACTGATGTTGGGTTTGACGAGTTCACCTTAACCCTATTCAGTCGGGACTCATGATAGAGGAACTCAATCACATAGGTAGTTGCACCGAGAGGTTCATCTTCAGTTCTGATGGGTTGCTACCATATACTGCTAGGTGTCACTGATAGATTTTGGGAGCAATTAGAACGATCTTGATGATCGATCATTTTAATTATCTGAATCAGATGAGTTCTGGTCCATCGAAAGGAGTTTCGATGATGTCGATGATGAGATCATGATATGTCTCATTACCATACGAAATTGAACCTAACTGGGTCACACTAACAAAGATTAAGATCTAGATGTCATCAATTGGGCTAGTCCAATTGATTTGGATTAGATCTAATTAGGTTCAAGAAAATCGTGCTAGCACACGATTGAGCCTAACTTTCTCCTCGTGTAATCTTTTCTATCTCAACTGAGCCAAATGTGATTTGACTCAACCAGAGAATCTTGAGAAGGTTTCTCTCAGTCTACATGAAGCTTGTTCAGCTCAAAAAAATATTGTCTTAATTCATGAGATGAATTTAAGACAACACCTGCTAATTCCTTACACCTGCCGATTTCATTTTAGGACATCTGTCAAATGTTGACATATGGGTCTTAAACTGAAGGCCACTTGGCAAGAGCTCATTGGAAGATTTTTATGGAGTGTCCACATGCTAAATCCACATTAAATTGGGCACCATAATCAGATTATGGCGTAAGCCCAATTGGATTAAGTGGGTGCCCCAAGTGGATAAGGATGGAGAGTCTTGATCAACATGGACTAGTTGGCGCCAACCTTTCTTTGTGCTTATCCAAAGTTGGTGTCAACTCTAGGAGAGAGGGTGGAGTTCTTATCTGATGTGATTAGATGACATCACTCCATCAATCAAAATTTTTTTAGATTAAATAAAATTTTTTGATTGGTCGAATGATGTGGCACTGCACAGCGCAGCAGGGTCTATATAAACCCTGTCTGCGCCTAGGGTTTCATGTGATTGCACCAAACCCATCAAAGCTGCCACCCCCTTTTCTCTTCTCAATATCCCATTTGTAGCTCTCCCTCTCCTCTTCACGTCCAAGGAGTTGGACATCCATCTGGCAAAGGTCTAAGGCGTGGTGATGCCCTGAACAGGAAGGCTGCAGGACTTCTTCGATAGGCTGCTGCTCCAACTTTAGGAAGACTTTTGAAGATCTTTCTAATCATATTTAGTTTTAATTTTTGGAGTAAAGATTTATGAGGAGAAGATGATCCAGATCCTACCTGAGTGGATACTGGTAGAGGCCAGACGATTGCGTGGCTAAATCAGAACCTCAGGCTTGCTGCGATTATCTACAGGGTAATCAGATTATCCTTGAGGTATTTCATGTTTCCTCATATTTTAGATTTATTTTTGAATTAATATTAGATAATAAAATTAAATCTAGAGATTTAAATCTAAAATAAATATAGTATAAATTTTTTTAAAATTATTCCATCTCAGATTTGATGAAATCTGGAAGATCCTACAAGGAAAAAGATGATTTTTCCTTTAACTGATATCAGAGCCAGATTCATGGCTCAATTTTAGATATAATTTATATCTAATTTTAATTTTAATTTATTTAATATTAAAGGATTTTAGATATCATATCAGATGTGATAGGATCTAAAATTAAAATATTTAAAATTAAATCTAAGAAGATCTAACATGCATGAGATGCATGACTAGACTAGGAATAGTTTGATCTATGAATAGTTTTGAAAGTTTATATTTTAATGAGATTAAAATATAATTTAGATCTAATTTATTCTTTATTTTTGATGATATAAATGTTATATTCAGATCAAAAATAGAAAATAAAAATTTGGATAATACATAAGATTGATCTGTTGCATGCCTAGACTAGTTGTAGAATTATTCTAGTAACTGTCTAGAATAAATTTTATGTTGAATAGTTTAATTTAAATTTTATTTTTTAGATATTATATGTGATGTATTAAATCTGAAAGTATGTTAATTAGATCAATTTTTGATACATGAGATGTATACAAAGCATGTATTAGTTAGATCTTAAATTGTATATGTGATATGTAAATTTAGATCTAACTAGTCTTGTAGTTAAATTTATATTTCTGATTAAGGTGTTCCTCATGGCCGTCCGGTCATAAGAATAAAGTAGGGTTTAAAAGCCCTCTCCTCTCATTCAATGGGTGTTCTTATGATGTGTAGGGGTGCTGTGCGTTCGTCCTTAATCAGAAATCAAAACTTTTCTGCAAAACTCTAGATCCTGAAATCCTAGAATTTATTTTACATATTTTGTTTATGAACCCAAGACTTAATTAATGAATTAAACTTATAAAATTAAATTAGGTCTAAAATTAAAAATTTCAGATCTAAGTCATTTTCATAAAATTGGGTTCAGGCTTGGGTAGCTCAATTAGGTCTAGCGGTTGATCAAACCGAATCAATAGTTGGTTAGGTGGGATCATGAAAGCTAATAATTGACTAGCCTAATAGAATTATGTCTGGGTCAAGGTCGAATCATATTTAGATATGACTCAATCAAGTTAAGACCTAATTTGGCTCAGTGGTTAGATCCTAGATTGTAGGCTAACTCAATTAGTTCTGGTTCGATAATTTGGTGTCTAAGGTAAGTTGGACAGATGCGACCGACTGGTTTTTAATTGGGAGCTACTCGACTCGAATGCATTCTTGTCGAGTTAATGGCATATCCCTTCCACCGATCTCACTTACTTGGCCATATGTGTTGACCTAGTTCTCATTTGAGGTGGCTAACAATTCGAGCTAACCCATGCCACTAGGTTAGTCATAATTGTTATGACTATGTCAAGTCAAGTTTAATGAGACCTAAATCAAATCTTCCTAAGAAAATATTAAGTCTACGATCTTCCACCATTGTGGATGTGCGGGCCCTTCCCGGGGTTAATTGTTCTCGGCTGGTTACAGTGGCTCAGTTGCACCAGGAAGACGCAACCATGTCCATTAGGCATTGGATGCTACGAATTAGAGGATGGGTTGGGCTCAATATTTCAGATATGGTGAGGGATCCAATCAGGAATCTAGTTCGTGCAAATGGTGGGTTTGACTTAACTAAGGATTGGAGCAATATTTCGGGCACGGTGAGCTTCATGAATTAGAGACCAAGTTTTGGGTGCACCATGATTAGAGAATCATTGGATAAGAGTTGTCCACTCATCGGTTGACCCATCACCAATAACTGTTAGGTGAGGTGGTGAGCCAGTCGGTGAGACCGCACCACCCACTAGAAATCACTAATCACGAAGATTTTCACATCTCTACCTAGGGAGTGTAGGGATCTGAGAAAATAGTGGGAGACTAATTTGTTTAAAAATGAATCCCTAAACAAATTGGTTAAGTCTTATTACAAAATCTAACTAGAAACTTTTGACTCTCTACAGAAAATATGTCTGTCTCAAACCCCTTGACCAAAATACTAGACCCCCACAGATTGACTGGACCCAATTTCAAAGACTGGTTAAGAAACTATAGAATTATTCTGGATTTCAAAAAATTGACTCATATCTTGGATCAGGATCCACCTGCCATGCCAGCACGTCCGACTGCTGAACAGAGAGTGTCTCTGAAAAAGTGGATGGATGATGATAACAAAGCAAAGTACTACATGTTGGGTGCAATGTCTGATGACTTGCAGCGCCAATATGAGAACATTTTGACTACCCGCCAAATGTTGGCTCACCTACAAGAGTTGTTTAGTGAACAAAGTCGCACAGCCAAGTATCAAGTCTATCAAAGACTTTTTAAAGCTAAAATACGTGATGGGCAGTCAGTCCAAGATCATTGTTGACAATGATCAAGGACTTTGAGGAGCTTGAGAAGCTCGGTATCATCTTAGACAAGAATTTTTAGATTGATGTGATCTTTTAGTCCTTGTCCGATGCGTATGGTCAGTTCATCATGAACTTCTATATGCATAAGATGCAGTGTACCTTGGCTGAGTTAATGAACATGCTGGTTATGGCTGAGCTTTCTATGAAGGATTCAAAAGGCTCAGTTCTTACTGTGGAGTAGACTTCTTCCAAGAGAAAGTCTTTTAGAAAGAAAAAGAAGTCTGCGAAGAAGCAGAAGGTGGATGAAAAGAAGAAGAAGACAGAACCGAAGAAGAAGGCTACTGAAAAGAAAAAATATTTTCACTGTCAATCAGACGGCCATTGGAAGCGGAACCATCCTCAGTACCTAATCATCCTGAAGAACAAGAAGGATGGTCCTTCTAGAGGTATGCTCATTTTAGAATCTAATCTTACGATTTCTTTTGCATCCAGTTGGGTGCTTGACTCTAGTTTTAGTGCTCATTTGTGCACTTCTATGCAGGATGTTGAGGAGAGCAGGAGGCTGAGGGATGGAGAGATGATCCTACGCATCAGGAATGGAGCAAGAGTTGCTGCTGTGATCGTAGGAACCTACCCTCTGCGATTACCATTAGGATTAGATTTAGTTCTTAGAGACTGTTATTATGTGCCTGCAGCAAGCAAGAATTTGATTTCTGTTTTATGTTTAGCATAAGAAGGCTATGTGATTAGCTTTCATAAGAACCATTGTAACATATTTTATAAAAATAATAAAGTTGCAAATGATTTTCTTATTAACGATCTCTATCAGCTACATATTGATGTATCTATATTTAATATCGATCAAAATATGAATGCCATAGGAATGAAAAGGCCTAGAGATAGTCTAAATGATAGGTATCTGTGGCTGTTGCTCCTAGATTGATTTTGATGATTACAAATCAGATTGAAGGGATTCAAATAATTTTAAAATGAAAAAGTCCTTATGATCTTCAAGGGCAAAATCATAATTTCACTCAAATCTTGATTTGTTAGTATCATTTGGTAGAACAAATGATTTGAAATCTATTGGTGAAAATTTCATTGTGTTTGGACTTATATTTTTGAAGTTATGAAGGTTTGAAGTGCATGAGTCGACTCATGAGTCAACTCATGGCACTGTGAGCTGATTGGCACGCAAAAATTCTCCTTGGCACGCTAGTTTTCTGGCTTGGCACGACCTGTGAGTCGACTCATGAGTCGACCCACAAGGCATGAGTCGACTCATGAGTCGACCCCTGCTAATTTGAGCCAAAAAATTCCAGAAAAGCATTCTCTAGTTTTTGCAACAGAGGTCGACTCATGAGTCGACCCCTGAAGCATGAGTCGACTCATGAGTCGACCCCTGCGATGGGAAATATCAGCAACGGCTATTTTTTTGTCTGTTTTAATTGCCATTTATGCTTCCTAAAAATCCTCTAACGGCTCTTTATCTGCCTAAATTGTTTTCTCTTGCTTCTAATGCTACAAAATGCTTAATTTGATGAAAGAAATTGCAGATTAAATAGCGGATCAAACGTGAAATCAAAAAGAAGAGAAGAAGAAGAGAAAGACGAGAAAGAGAGAAGAATAGAAGAGAGGATCCATAATTTGCAAGAATAAGCCTGAGATCAACGAAATATCCATAGAGAAAAAGAGAGAGGATCCACAAAATACCAGAGAGATTGTGAAAGAGAAAAGCTAGATCTTTCAAGGAGAGAATTCTTCACACCTATCGTTTCAACCTTGATCTAGAGATCGTTCAAAGCTTTCAAGAGATCTTCAATCAACGATCAACCTCTTCTCAAGCATTCGTTCAACCGTTCATTCATCTTGAGAAAAATCTGAAAAAGGGGTTCTTCATTTGAGTAAAGCTTTTATTGTTATATTTGCTCATAAAAGGAGCTGTTATTGTATTAATCTGTGCTCTAAATATTCTTACTCTTTGTGAGTTTTTGCTCTTATTTTTGGAGGATTTCCAAAACAAGGAAAGGTTGATCCGAACCTGAAATCGGAGTGTTTTGGGTTTGCTTGTACCCGAGAAATAAGTGATCTAGTTTGGGATAGCTAGTGTCAGAGTTTTCGACGTTTTGTATTCGGGTTGAATACAAAGGATAGTGGATTGAAATTCCCAAGTGGGATCTTGGGGAGTGGATGTAGGTGCAAGGTTAGCACCGAACCACTATAAATCTTTGTGTTTGTGGTGTGCTTTATCGCTTTATCTTATTTCTTTATTATATCATTGCAATACTGCTTTAGGTAATTAATATTGGTTTAAGCCATTGTTTTGTTCTTCATAAGTTATCTGTTGGGCTTAAAATTTTTTTTAGAAACCCAATTCACCCCCCCTCTTGGGTTGCATAGCTGGGCAACAAGTGGTATCAGAGCCAGTGCTCTAGCCCTTCTTTGATCTAATAATCAAAGAGCCAAAGATCTATGGCAACCCATGCTGGAACTTCTCTAGCCGAGGGGCAATCAACAAACCGACCTCCACTTTTCAATGGGTCTAATTACACCTATTGGAAAGCTCGGATGAAGATTTTCATACAAGCACTCGATTATGATATGTGGAGTATCATAGTGAATGGTCCTCACACACCCACCAAGATTATAGATGGTGAGGAGTCAACCAAACCCGAGAAAGAATGGGATGAGGTTGACAAAAAATTGGCACAATTAAATGCCAAAGCTATGAATGTTCTTTATTGTGCACTAGATGCTAGTGAATTTAATCGCATTTCTACTTGTGCATCTGTTAAAGAAATATGGAATAGGTTAGAAGTCACCCATGAGAGAACAAATTAAGTAAAAGAGTCTAAAATAAACATGCTTGTATATAAATATGAATTGTTCAAAATAGAGCATGATGAGTCCATAACTGCTATGTTTACTCGTTTTACTGATATAATCAATGGTTTAAAGAGTCTTGGCAAATCTTATACTAACAGTGAACTTGTAAGGAAGATTCTCAGGTCACTGCCAAGAACTTGGAAAGCCAAGGTGACTGCCATCCAAGAAGCAAAGGACTTGAACACTCTACCTCTAGAAGAGCTTCTTGGATCCTTGATGACTCATGAACTTAGCATGAAGCAACATCAAGAGGATGAAATCAAAAAGAAAAGAACCATTGCCCTCAAATCCATAACTTCGCCTGATTATGAAATGGATGACTCTGAAGATGAAGATCAGGATGAAGAGATGGCTCTCATCACCCAAAAATTTAAGAAGTTTCTAAGAAAAAGGAAACAGGGGATGAGAAAGAAATTCACAAAAGGAGATCAAAGCAAAGAAAAGGAAAAAGATCAAACCCCTATATGCTACGAGTGCAAGAAGCCAGGACATTTCAGATCCGAATGTCCACAATTGAAGAAAGGTCCAAAGAAGTTTAAAAAGAAGGCAATGATGGCGACCTGGAGTGCGAGTGATGACTCAAGCTCCGACGAGGAAACCTCAACAGAACAAGCCAACCTGTGCCTGATGGCACATGAAAATGAGGTAACTTCTGAATCCACTAGTAAATTTACTTTTGAAGAATTACATGAGGCATTCTATGATTCAATTGATGAATTAAAGAAACTAGGGAAGAAAAACAAAGAGCTGAAATTGGAAAATTAGTCCTTAGTGAAACAAGCTGAAAATCTTTCAATTGAAAAATTCACCTTGATTCAAGAAAATCAAAACTTAAAGGATGAAATGAACAAGCTGAAGTCTATAGTAGATAAGTTCACCTTAAGTTCAAACAAACTAAATATGATCCTTGAAAATCAGAAAGCTATATATGATAAGGCTGGACTTGGTTATAAACCCCTGAAGAAACAAAAATTTCTGAAGGATATTTATGTAAATTATTCAAGTAACAAGTCTACAAATATTACTTGTTTTAAATGTGGAAGAATAGGACATAAATCATATACATGTCTTATTAACAAATATGCAAACACAAAGAAAATATGGGTTCCAAAAGGAACCATTCTGACTAACCTGAAAGGATCCAAGAAAGCTTGGGTACCTAAGACAGAAATTTGATCTTTGCTTGCAGGTGTGTCTAGCATCCCAAGAAGGAAACAGGAAATGGTATCTTGACAGCGGATGCTCGAGACACATGACTGATGATGAATCATAATTCATCACGCTTGATGCTAAGGATGGAGGGATGGTCACCTTTGGAGATAATGGCAAAGAAAAGATCATCGGGATAGGTAACATTGGTATCACTCCCTCCAAATACATTGAGAATGTTTTATTAGTTAAAGGTTTAAAGCATAACTTACTTAGCATTAGTCAATTCTGTGATAAAGGGTATAAAGTAAGTTTTGAATCATCTGTTTGCATTGTGACGAGTCCTATTAACGATGGCATTAAATTTATAGGACATAGGCATGGCAATGTTTATATGGTAGACTTGAATAATTTAACTAAATTAGACATGCAATGCCTAGTTTCCTTAAATGCTAAAATAAATGAGACTAGTTGGCTGTGGCATCGTAGACTTGCACATATTTGCATGCATTCTCTTTCAAAATCAAAAAAGATTTAGTTCTCGGTTTGCCAAAATTGAATTTTGAAAAGGATAGAATTTGTGATGCATGCCAATTAGGTAAACAAACTAGAGTATCATTTAAATCTAAAAACACTGTTTCAACTTCTAGACCTTTAGAGCTCTTACATATGGATTTATTTGGACCAACAAGAACCACTAGTCTAGGAGGAAAACGATATGGATTTGTAATAATAGATGATTACTCTCGTTTTACTTGGGTTTTCTTTTTAGCTCACAAAAATGAAACTTTTCAAATTTTACTAAATTTCATCGAAAAGTCACTAATGAAAAAGGGTTTTCAATTCAAAATATTAGAAGTGATCATGGAACAGAATTTGAAAATCATGACTTTGAAAATTTTTGTGATGAAAATGGAATTGGCCATAACTTCTCTGCTCCTAGGACACCCCAACAGAATGGGGTAGTTGAAAGAAAAAATAGAACCTTAGAAGAAATGGCCCGTACCATGCTTTGTGAAAGCAACCTTCCAAGATATTTTTGGGCGGAAGCTATTAACACAGCATGTTACATTTTAAATCATGCTTTAATAAGACAATTTTTAAAGAAAACCCCCTATGAACTTTGGAAAGGAAGAAAACCAAATATTGCCTATTTTCATATTTTTGGTTGCCGATGTTTTGTATTAAATAATGGCAAAGAAAAACTTGGTAAATTTGATGCAAAATCAGATGAAGCAATCCTTCTAGGTTACTCCTCCACTAGTAAAGCATTTAGAGTGTTCAACAAAAGAACCTTAGTAGTTGAGGAGTCCATACATGTTGTCTTTGATGAATCTAACGATCTTCCTTCAAGGAAGAATGAGGGTGTTGATGATGCAGATCCACTAATAGAAGGTATGAAGGAGATCACTCTGAAAGATTCAGCAACTCCAGAAGACAAGGATCAAGAAGATGAACAAAATGAGAAAGGTGAAGAAATTCAAGAACAACCTCAAGGTACAAATGACTTACCCAAGGAATGGAGGTATGTTCACAACCACCCTAAGGAATTAATTATCGGTGATCCTATGCATGGGGTAAAAACATGTTCTTCACTTAGAGATGTACTTAATCATTGTGCTTTTGTATCTCAACTTGAACCTAAAACTTTTGAAGAGGCTCAAAATGATCATAACTGGATTAATGCTATGCAAGAGGAACTTAATCAATTTGAAAGAAATAATGTTTGGACCTTAGTAAAAAGACCTAAAGATTATTCAATAATTGGCACAAAATGGGTCTTTAGAAACAAATTAGATGAGCATGGAAATGTAATTAGAAATAAAGCAAGACTGGTTGCTAAGGGATATAATCAAGAAGAAGGAATTGATTTTGATGAAACCTTTGCATCTGTTGCTAGATTAGAAGCTATTAGACTTCTACTTGCATATGCTTGCTTTATGAATTTCAAGTTATTTCAAATGGATGTTAAAAGTGTATTTTTAAATGGATATATTTCTGAAGAAGTATATGTAGAACAACCCCCTAGATTTGAAAATCATGCTTTTCCCAATCATGTCTTTAGATTAAATAAAGCTTTATATGGTCTAAAACAAGCACCTAGAGCATGGTATGAAAGGCTAAGCAAATTTCTACTAAATAATGGTTTCTCAAGAGGCAATGTAGATACAACCCTATTTATTAAAAGAAACCAAAATGATATGCTAATTATACAAATTTATGTTGATGACATAATTTTTGGGTCTACTAATGAATCCCTTTGTCAAGACTTTGCTAAGCTTATGCAGGGAGAGTTCGAGATGAGCATGATGGGAGAACTCACTTTCTTTCTCGGACTCCAAATCAAACAATCAAAAGAGGGAATCTCCATCACCCAAAGCAAGTACACCAAGGAACTACTCAAAAGATTTGGAATGGAGAACTGCAAACCAATTGGCACACCAATGAGTCCCTCAAGTAAGCTTGACAAGGATGATGAAGGTAAAAGCGTAGACTTAAAATACTACAGAGGTATGATTGGCTCATTATTATATCTAACTGCAAGTAGGCCTGATATCATGTTTAGTGTTTGCTTATGTGCAAGATATCAATCTAATCCTAAGGAATCTCATTTGAATGCTGTTAAAAGAATCCTTAGATACTTAAATGGTACACAAACTATAGGGTTATGGTACTCTAAGGACTCACAAATTAATTTGTTAGGATATTCTGATGCTGATTTTGCTGGATGTAAATTAGATAGAAAAAGCACAAGTGGAACTTGCCAATTTTTTGGAGTTAACCTAATCTTATGGTTTAGCAAGAAACAAAATTCGGTGGCACTGTCTACGGCTGAGGCCGAATACATTGCAGCCGGAAGTTGTTGTGCTCAAATCTTGTGAATTAAGCAACAACTCGAAGATTTTGGAATCAAACTTAATGAAACTCCAATAAAATGTGATAATACAAGTGCCATAAATCTATCTAAAAATCCAATACAACACTCAGGATCCAAACATATTGAAATAAGACATCATTTTATAAGAGAACATGTTCAAAACAAAAATATAATTCTTGAATATGTTTGCACTGAAAATCAATTAGCCGATATCTTTACAAAGGCCCTTAGTGAGGATAGATTCTGTGAAATTAGGAGAAATCTAGGAATTCTAGATCCATTTGCCTAAACTTCTCTTAATTAATATCAAATATTCTTAGAGCTCAATTTCCAACAACTATCCTGGTTCCAAAAGCTCAGATTTATCACTCTAAAAACTTATCATTGAGCAAAATTCCTTCTCCCAAAATTTTGAATTTTTTTGGAATTTATTTGCATTTTTCCTAATTTTCTGAACTTCATGAGTCGACCCCCATGAGTCGACTTAATGGCAAACTTGTAAATCCCACCAACTTCCATCGGGTTCATTGTTTTTAAAACGGGAAACCCTGTTTATGAGACGACTCATCTTCTCGTCGTCTTCCTTCCGAAAGCCATCCTCTCCAACTCTTTTTGCTCCAAATCCAAGGATCAATTCTGAGGCAATTCTCCCTCCTTCTCTCCACCAAAAATTGCCTCCTTGAAAAGGATTTTTCTGTGCTTTCTCGCAGTGATTGGCGCGGGTGGAACGTGCCCTAGAACTTCACCGTTCATTCAAAATCCACTTCTTTTCTCCACCAAAATTCTTCTTTACTCTCTTTTGATCCCTCCTCTACTGAATTCAAGTCTTCTTGTCTGCTATTTTTTGGATATGGCTCCAAAGATGAAACTTCCCCAAAGAAGAAAATCAATCCGAGAGCCTGAGGAAATTGTCCGAAAGAAAAGGCATGCTCAGTCTTCCAGTATTCTCGATCCAGTTTCAGTACCTGCTCAAGGTCTCTCTCAATCCTCCATAAGCCCCAGTGTAAATCCTCTTTCTGATAGAAAAGTAGAAACCGGGAAAAACATAGATTTTCGGTTCTTTGAGAAAGAAGGCTTTACTTTTGCTACCAAGATCAAAAATCAAGGATGGGAACTTTATTGCTCTCTTAAGGAAGTCACCTATGTTGATCTAGTCAGAGAGTTCTACCAGAACCTAAATTATGGAAACGGGTCTGTGACTTCAACTGTAAAGGGGATTGACATCTGTTTGGATTCTAGGATATTGGAAGAAATACTTCAGTTGCCTAGTGAAGGATACTCATATATGGAACTCTCAATTAAAGAAGAAGGGATCAGAATTATCTTAGAAGAAACTTTTTCAGGAAGTTTAAACAAATTGGAAGCAAAGCTATTATCTATTGAGATGAGGATCCTGCATCAGATAGTTTCAAAACTCTTCTTTCCTAGGAGTGGTAGACATGACTTACTATCTGGCAGAGATGTATGTGTCATGTTTCATATCATCACTCAGACCCCCCTAAACCTCCCTGCACTTATGATAGAGGCCATGAGAGAAACTTTGAACAGATCCAAGGCACACTTGCCTTATGGTATGGCCCTTACTAGAGTATTTAGGAGGTTTGGAGTTAGCTGTGAGGGAGAGACACCTACCAAGCTCTCACATGTGGACACTTTCAACCAACACAGCCTGCACCGAATGGGAATTACAAAGACTGTTGGTGGTTGGATCAAGGGCTCTGAAGAAAGAGCTGAGGAGAGAGCTGAGGAAAGAGCTGAGGACAGAACTGAAGGCAGAGTAGAAGAAGAAGGTCCATCTTCTCCTGTACATGACTTCAAGGCAGCATCACCAGATACCCAGTTCATTTCTGATACTGAGGCTGGCCCTTCTGAGTTTACTAGGATGCCCACACTAGTGTATCAGCCAGAGAGCAGAGCACCTCCATCAGAGTTCAGACTGGCTGACGATCAGATCGAGCATATTTCACAGCGTGTGGCTTTTTTGCTGTCTAGCCAGTGGAGTAGTACTTCTTTTGCACCTGGAGCTACTTCTTCTGATCAGACCATTACTCCCCACATCTCCACTGTATTTCAGATGATTTCAGATCAGTCCGTCAGGATACAGCAGCTTGAGGATACAGTCTGGAGACTTACTGGCAGAGTTCTTGACTTGCAGGGGCAAGTCCTTGCATTGGCCCATCCCCAGCCACAGGAGTCTACTATTGAGGTCACAGACCTCACTGCAGAGGCTGGCAGGCTCAGAGGAGCATTAGAAGGTGGATATGAGCTACTGAGGAAAGAGATCAGAGGATCGAGTGAGCATGCTACCACCCAGTTCACTGCTCTACTTCAATCTGTTTCCAGAGCACTGAACGTACTTGATTCTATCAGACTCATGGTATCAGCCCTAGTATCTCAGCGTTCTCAGCCACCCAGTTCATCTCGTTCTCCTGCTCGTGCCAGCACTTCCACTCATGGCAGAGGCAGACGGGGTAGAGGACGCACTTCTGATCCATCATCT
The DNA here is from genome assembly GCF_000442705.2 of Elaeis guineensis. Classification (NCBI taxonomy): domain Eukaryota; kingdom Viridiplantae; phylum Streptophyta; class Magnoliopsida; order Arecales; family Arecaceae; genus Elaeis; species Elaeis guineensis. Next base: position 64,445,134 of record NC_025995.2, on the reverse strand, counting down.
CCTCACCCTATCTCTGATGACTCCGATCCATGATTTGTCTTGATCATTGACTTATCTTGATCTTTACTAGGTTCTAGGAGTTAGTATCTTGTTCTAGGATCTATACCTTGGGGCTATGTATTGACATTTAGCTGGTTGAATTTTATGTATTGAAACAATTATGATATTAATAGAATCATCTTTTACCTATATTTCTACCTCTTTGTAATGATTATATTTTGGTTATATTTCAATCTCTGATACATCTGTTGAAATATTATCTTCTCCTTGTTGTTGTTTGCTGTTGATAATTGCTATATTAAGGGGGAGCAAACATCTGTAAAAAAAAAAAAAAAAAAACTCTAAAGAGGAAGAAATTAAAGAATATTTCAGAAAAAGAAAAGAAAGAGTTAACTATGTTTGATGATGTCAAAAAGGGGGAGAAATTAAACTAAAACAAAAATTGAAATTAGACAAAAAGCAAAACCCTAAATTATGAGAAAAAGGGGAGAAATTAAACAAAAACAGAGATTGGAAAATTAGACAAATATTGGAGAAATTAAACAAAAACAGAGATTGGAAGATTAAAACAAATATTGGAGAAATTAAACAAATATTGGAAAAATTAAACAAAAACAGAGATTGAAAGATTAAAACAAATATTGGAGAAATTAAACAAAAATAAGGATTGAAAGATTAAACAAAAACAAGGATTGAAAGATTAAACAAAAATTTGAGAAATTTGGTATCAAAATTTGGTATCAGACAGAACTTTAACAAAAAGTCATCCATCAAAAGCAAAATCATGAGTACAATGCAAATAAGTATTTTTTTTATATAAGCTCTGATATTCAAACTTGCTTTTGAAATTTTACTCACCTTGATACATCAATAAGAAATTTGTTTTACTCTGATACATCCTATAATTTCTTTTAACTTGATCTGATACATGATAACATTTGATCCGATACAGTGTGAAGGTTTCTCTAATATATTATAACATTTGCTCTGATACAGTGTGAAATTTTCTCTGACATTTGCTCTAATACAGTATGAAATTTTCTCTGATACATTATAAAATTTTCTTGCTCTGATATATTATAAAATCTTTTCTGATATCATTGTAAAAATTATTTTTGCTCTGATATATAGAAAAAGTTATTTATCTTCTCTTGCTCTGATATATCTTGAACTCAAAATGATCTAATACCTTTTCAAATCTTTGAGAAAATAGACAAACTATTTTTGCATTTATATTACATGCCAAAAGAATCATACTCTTTTCAAGCATATACACCTATAATGGATTCTTTTGAAATTAATGCATTAACATAAATATTTTTGTTCAAATGTTTTGTCATCATCAAAAAGGGGGAGATTGTTGCTCCTAGATTGATTTTGATGATTACAAATCAGATTGAAGGGATTCAAATAATTTTAAAATGAAAAAGTCCTTATGATCTTCAAGGGAAAAATCATAATTTCACTCAAATCTTGATTTGTTAGTATCATTTGGTAGAACAAATGATTTGAAATCTATTGGTGAAAATTTCATTGTGTTTGGACTTATATTTTTGAAGTTATGAAGGTTTGAAGTGCATGAGTCGACTCATGAGTCAACTCATGGCACTGTGAGCTGATTGGCATGCAAAAATTCTCCTTGGCACGCTAGTTTTCTGGCTTGGCACGACCTGTGAGTCGACTCATGAGTCGACCCACAAGGCATGAGTCGATTCATGAGTCGACCCCTGCTAATTTGAGCCAAAAAATTCCAGAAAAGCATTCTCTGGTTTTTGCAACAGAGGTCGACTCATGAGTCGACCCCTGAAGCATGAGTCGACTCATGAGTCGACCCCTGCGACGGGAAATGTCAGCAACGGCTATTTTTTTGCCCGTTTTAATTGCCATTTATGCTTCCTAAAAATCCTCTAACGGCTCTTTATCTGCCTAAATTGTTTTCTCTTGCTTCTAATGCTACAAAATGCTTAATTTGATGAAAGAAATTACAGATTAAATAGCGGATCAAACGTGAAATTAAAAAGAAGAGAAGAAGAAGAGAAAGACGAGAAAGAGAGAAGAATAGAAGAGAGGATCCGTAATTTGCAAGAATAAGCCTGAGATCAACGAAATATCCATAGAGAAAAAGAGAGAGGATCCACAAAATACCAGAGAGATTGTGAAAGAGAAAAGCTAGATCTTTCAAGGAGAGAATTCTTCACGCCTATCGTTTCAACCTTGATCTAGAGATCGTTCAAAGCTTTCAAGAGATCTTCAATCAACGATCAACCTCTTCTCAAGCATTCGTTCAACCGTTCATTCATCTTGAGAAAATCTGAAAAAGGGGTTCTTCATTTGAGTAAAGCTTTTATTGTTATATTTGCTCATAAAAGGAGCTGTTATTGTATTAATCTGTGCTCTAAATATTCTTACTCTTTGTGAGTTTTTGCTCTTATTTTTGGAGGATTTTCAAAACAAGGAAAGGTTGATCCGAACCTGAAATCGGAGTGTTTTGGGTTTGCTTGTACTCGGGAAACAAGTGATCTAGCTTGGGATAGCTAGTGTCGGAGTTTCCGACATTTTGTATTCGGGTTGAATACAAAGGATAGTGGATTGAAATTCCCAAGTGGAATCTTGGGGAGTGGATGTAGGTGCAAGGTTAGCACCGAACCACTATAAATCCTTGTATTTGTGGTGTGCTTTATCGCTTTATCTTATTTCTTTATTATATCCTTGCAATACTGCTTTAGGTAATTAATATTGGTTTAAGCCATTGTTTTGTTCTTCATAAGTTATCTGTTGGGCTTAAAATTTTTTTTAGAAACCCAATTCACCCCCCCCTCTTGGGTTGCATAGCTGGGCAACAGTGGCACCTAAGGCTAGGTCATATAACGGAAGATAGGGTTAACAAATTAGAGAAATCTGGACTGTTGAGTCCGTTGACTTTCGAGTCATATTTAGTTTGTGAATCATGCCTTCAAGAAAAAATGACCAAACTTCCTTTTGTAGGACATGGGGAAAGGGCCACAGACCTACTTGCCCTAGTACATATGGATGTGTGCAGCCCATTTGATGTGCTGACTAGAGGCAACTATGTCTACTTCATTACCTTCATCGATGATATATCTAGGTACGGGTTTGTGTTTCTAATGAAACACAAGTTTGAAGCCTTTAAAAGGTTCAAAGAATTCAGACATGAAGTAGAAAAGCAAACAGGAAAGCCCATTAAGGTTCTTCGATCAGATCGAGGAGGTGAATACCTTAGTCGGGAGTTTCTAGACTATCTTAAGGATAATGGCATTGTCTCTCAATGGACTCTACTTAAAACACCATAACTCAACGGGGTTTCAGAATGGAGAAATCGGACCCTATTAGATATGGTCCGTTCCATGATGAGCTTCACGAACCTCCTTGAGTTTCTTTGGGGACATTGTCTCATGACAGCAATATATGTATTGAATAGAGTTTCCTCTAAAACCGTTCCTACCACACCGTATGAGATATGGCATGGTAAGAAGCTAAGTCTGAATCATCTCAGAATTTGGGATTGTCCGGCTCATGTCAAGAGACAGCAAGCGGACAAGTTAGAATTCAGGTCTTTTAGAGCTCGATTTATAGGATATCTTAAAGAGTCATTAGGATACTATTTCTATATTCTGGAAGACCACAATGTGATTGTGAGTTGAAATACTATTTTTCTTGAAAAATAGTTTATTCAAGATGATGGCATCGAAAAAATAATTAAGCTCAAGGAGAATGTCGTCCAAGAGCAGCGAGCTAAAGAACCTGAGGAACCAAATCAATCAGAACCAGTCCTAACACAACCTCTTTCACCTCGTAGATCGACTAGGATTTTCTGTCCTCCTGAAATATACTTAGGTACTATACAAGAGGAAATAGAGAAAATATTCCTTACAAAAAATGGGGCTCATGGTGATGATCCCAAGACCTATGATGAGGTGATATCAGATATCGACTTCGAAAAATAGTTAGAGGCAATGAGATCAGAAATTGACTCGATGCACTCAAACCAAGTCTGGACCTTGGTAGATCCACCTGAAGGTATTGTACCTATTGGGTGTAAATGGATCTTCAAGAGAAAGATAGGTGCAGATGGGAATGTAGAGACATTCAAGGCTAGGCTCGTAGTGAAAGGTTATAGTCAACGTGAAGGCATTGACTATCAGGATACCTTCTCATCCGTAGTCATGCTAAAATCCATCCGCATATTGCTTGCTGTTGCAGCCTATTTCGATTATGAAATATGGCAGATGGATGTGAAAATGGTGTTCTTAAATGGATATCTTGAGGAAGATATCTATATGAAACAGCCACTTGGTTTCACATCCAGTGATGATGATCACAAGGTCTGCAAGCTGCAAAGGTCCATTTATGGACTTAAGCAAGCATCTCGAAGCTGGAATACTCGTTTCAATGATGTGATCAAAATATTTGGTTTCATCAAGAATGAGGAGGAACCATGTGTGCTCAAAAAGGTCAGTGGGAGCACAGTTGTCTTCCTCGTATTGTACGTAAATGACATCCTCTTAATTGGAAATGACATATTCATGTTGACCTCAGTCAAAGTATGGTTGTTTAAGGAGTTCTCTATGAAAGATCTAGGAGAGGCATCCTTTATACTGGGTGTTAAGGTCTATAGAGATAGACCAAATAGGATGCTGGGACTTTTACAAAAGATGTACATAAAGGAGGTGCTAAAAAGATTTAGCATGAAAAACTTCAAAAGAGGTTTAGTACCTTTTAGACATGACATTCATCTCTCCAAGAAGATGTGCCCTAGCACACCTGAGAAGATTGAACGCATAAGCAAAATCCCTTATGCTTCGGCAATAGGGAGCCTCATGTATGCCATGCTATGTACACGACCTGATATAGCCCATGCTGTGAGTGTCACAAGCAGATATCAGTCGAATGCAGGCGAAGAGCACTGGACTTCTGTGAAATGTATCCTTAAGTACTTGAGAAGGACTAAGGAATTGTTTCTAGTCTTTGGAAATGGAGAACTCCAGATTCAGAGATTTACAGACTCAGACTTTATGTCTGATATAGATGATCGAAAGTCGACATCTGGGAGTCTGTTCATTTGCAATGGTGGTGCAGTTAGCTGGAAGAGTTCCAAACAGATGGTGATTGTTGATTCCACCATGGAGGCAGAATATATTGCTGCATCAGAAGCTGCGAAGGAGGCATTCTGGTACAAAAAGTTTGTCGCAGAGCTTGAAGTGATGTCATCGGATGCCATCCCTCTTTACTCTGACAATAATGGCACCATAGCCCTAACTAAGGAGCCAAGGTCTCACCAGAAGTCCAAGCACATCGAGCAGCGATTCCATCTGATCCGTGATTACCTCGAAAAAGGTTATGTCGAGGTTAAGAGAGTCGACTCCACAGACAATGTGGCAGACCCACTGACAAAGCCATTAGGCCAGCAGAAGATCGAAGGCCACCTTGAGAAGATGGGACTTAGATATGTAGCCAATTGGCATTAGGTCAAGTGGGAGTTTGTTAAATATATGCCCTAGATGCCAGATTGGTTGACACATTTCTGTACAAATCTAAGGATAAATTTATAATTTTGACTATAAATCAATAAAAGGGTTATTCTTTTATCACATTGTGTATATTGTGTCTGTGATACATCTTTTGAGTTAGTAGGAATGTCAATTCATATTTTCAAGAGTTGAAAATTGAAGGCATAAATTTACATAACTAACTCATAAACAAGTCCTGACCATAGGATCATCACGAGGATGGTGATCGATCCGGAAGGTTGGTGTACGATCGCTTTCTTAGGGTAGATGTGTCTTGAGTCTACGATGTGGAGATACCGAAGTGAGAGTACAGATATTCACTGAGAATGAGAGTACTGAGCGTGACCACCTCGAGCAGTCATAAGGAAGTCTACCTTCTCGTCGATGACTAGCTCGATGCTGCAGTTGTGTGTCTAGTTCTTTGACCTGAGGTGCATCGACAGTTCACCTTGAGTGTGTTATAGTTTGACTACACTATAACTCGATCTCCTAACCATTCGGAACCCTGAGGTGTATGTTGGCAGTAGCATATTCATTGTAGGAACCAGATTACACCAAGATGGGATCTATCAACCTTGATAGATAAGAGGAGTAGTCCTATGATGATCGAAAGATCGAGTCCTTAAGTCCATGGCTATGGCAGAGTGAAATAATGAAAAAGAGTTTTTCATTAGGGTTTCACAATTGACTCAGATCAATCGATTGATTCATATGACTGATGTTGGGTTTGACGAGTTCACCTTAACCCTAATTCAGTCGGGACTCATGATAGAGGAACTCAATCACACAGATAGCTACACCGAGAGATTCATCTTCAGTTTTGATGGGTTGCCACCATATATTACTAGGTGTCACTGGTGGATTTTGGGAGCAATTAGAATGATCTTGATGATCGATCATTCTAATTGTCTGAATCAAAAGAGTTCTGGTCCATCGAAAGGAGTTTCGATGATGTCGATGATGAGATCACGACATGTCTCATTATCATATAGAATTGAACCTAATTGGGTCACACTAACAAGGGTTAGGATCTGGATGTCATCAATTGAGCTAGCCTAATTGATTTGGATTAGATCCAATTAGGTTCAAGAAAATCGTGCTAGCACACGATTGAGCCTAACTTTCTCCTTGTGTAATATTTTCTATCTCGACTTAGCCAAATATGATTTGACTCAACCAGAGAACCTTGAGAAGTTTTTCTCAATCTAAATAAAGCTTGTCCAGTTCAGAAAAGCTTTGTCTTAATTCATGAGATGAATTTAAGACAACACTTGCTAATTCCTGATACCTGCCAATTTCATTTTAGGACATCTATCAAATGTTGACATATGGATCTTAAACTGCAGGCCACTTGGCAAGAGCTCATTGGAGGATTTTTATGAAGTGTCCACATGTCAAATCCACATTAAATTGGGTGCCATAATCAGATTATGGCGTGAGCCCAATTGGATTAAGTGGGCACCCCAAGTGGATAAGGATGGAGAGTCTTGATCAACATGGACTAGTTGGCGCCAATCTTTCTTTGTGCTTATCCAAAGTTGGCACCAACTTTAGGAGAGAGGGTGGGGTTCTTATCTGATGTGATCAGATGACATCACTCCACCACTCAAATTTTTTTTGGATTAAATAGAATTTTTTGATTGATCGAATGACGTGGCACTGCGCAGCGCAGCAGGGTCTATATAAACCCTGTCTGCGCCTAGGGTTTCATGTGATTGTGCCAAACCCATCAAAGCTGCCACCCCTTTTCCTCTTCTCTATGTCCCATCTGTAGCTCTCCCTCTCCTCTTCACATCCAAGGAGTTGGGCATCCATCTGGCAAAGGTCTAAGGCATGGTGACGCCCTGAATAGGAAGGCTGCAGGACTTCTTTGATAGGCTGCTGCTCCAACTTTAGGAAGACTTTTGAAGATCTTCCTAATCAGATTTAGTTCTGATTTTTGGAGAAAAGATTCATGAGGAGAAGATGATCCAGATCTCACCTAAGTGGATACTGATAGAGGCCAAGCGATTGCATGGATAAATCAGAACCTCAGGCTTGCTGCGATCATCTACAGGGTAATCAGATTACCCTTGAGGTATTTCATGTTTCCTCATGTTTTAGATTTATTTTTGAATTAATATCAGATAATAAAATTAGATCTATAGATTTAGATCTAAAATAAATATAGAATAAAATTTTTTAAAATTATTCCACCCCAGATTTGATGAAATCTGGAAGATCCTACAAGAAAAAAGGCAATTTTTTCTTCAGGCTAATACGGTCATTAATTAAGTTTGATTATTATGTTAATTAAGTTTGATTATGTATTAAAAACTAATTAATTAAATATTAATTTAATTAATTAGTTAGATATTTAATTAATTGATTGATTAGAAGCAAAGGACTTGGGTCTCGGCATGTAGAGCGCTCGGATTGAAGGAAGGTGCCGGACAATATTGCAAACATGGGGTCGAGATGTGCCCTACACGCTCGAACCTCAAATCCCAACTAGCATCCAAGATATCCAGCCCCCATGCACCTTGCACACTTAGGCCGAGGGAAGGTGCCGATCAGCATTGTGAACATGGAGTCAGGGCGTGCCTTGCACACTTAGGCCTTGGATCCCAGCTGACATCCAAGGCATCCAGCCCTCGTGCGTCCTATGTGCTCAGGTCGATGGAAGGTGTCGGGCAGCATTACAAACATGGGGTCGGGGCGTGTCCTGTGCGCTTGAGCCTCGGGTCCTAGCCAATTTTCAGGGCAGCTAGTTCTCGTGTAAGGACCGAGTGCATATTCTATGGCATCCCATAATTGGATGTTAATTTAAATAATTAATTAGGTATTGATTTTAAAAAAAAATTGTATTGCATAGAACCATATATCCATCTTTCGATTGATATATATATTCTATTATATTCGTAAATTTATATATTTTTATATAGATGGAAGAATTATGTATATTGATCAATTGATTGCCCAGTATGGATAGTTTAAAAAATATAAATAATTCTATAGATCATTACAGTAATCAAACAGTATGCTGAGGGTTCAAAAAAAATTTTAGATAGTATTTTTCTTTAGTTCTCCCCACACATCTTTTATTGTATGGGAGAACTAAGGAGAAATACTGTAGAAATTTCTTTCGATCCCTGTTACGTATCATTTGATTATTGTAATTGACCTATAAAATTAATATATTTTTTGAATTAGATAGGACTTTTTATATCTATTAGTTGATGATAGGATGTATTTACTATGTAAGCTATTTTGAATGATAAAATAATTAATTAGTAGTTGCTTTGTATTTATTTATATACAGAATTCTTAGATAGTGTGCCATGGACCGTAGTTGGATAGATCGTCGAATAGTCGATGGGATGATTTTTGTTGAATATAGAGAGGTGTAGAGTACTTCTGTGATTTTGCTTTTGAAAATATAGTACTCTTACATCAAGAACGGGCTCGTTGCCCTTGTAATTGAAGGAAAAATGGATAGTTCAAAGCATGTACTTTTAAAATTTTACAGAAGAATAATAAAAGATTAAACACTTTAATCTTCTAAACATGCCTTAGATCAGATCTAAACTATCATTAAAGATCTATAATATAAAAAATTTATATATAAAATATGATATAAAATAAAAAATTGCATCGATCACATCGATGCTCGAAATCTGATCTAACCTTTAGATCATATTGGTTGAGTTCAAAACTCATCACCTTTTCATGGGTTGATGATCTCTATTATTGATAGCTATGGTATGAAGCTCTCACTAATATCGAGTAGCCGTACAGATCGTCTGACCTCTACAGATCGTCCACTCGAAGATCTGATCGGATCTTCCTTCACGGGAGTGCTCGCTCGCGTTGAAAGCTCTGGATGGCTGATCCAAGCTTCTTTCTTTGGATCTCTTAGACTCCTCTAGATCAAAAGATGAAGCTTTATGAGGAGGTGGTGGTGTGGAAGATTGGATAAGACTCACTCTTATATTTTCTTCTCACAAAATCTAGTGTTGAAACCTTAGAACCCACAGCTCACGCCCGAGAGGAAGAACACTTCCTCTATTTCTCATGCACGGAAGCCTAACCTACTCTCAACTTTTCATGTCCCTACTCTCAGGTTTCTCACACCAAAAATTACTCTTAATCTCATACAAAACTGATCCCCTTTTGAGGTTGGCATCCCATGGAAGATAAGGATAAGAAAGAGATAGTTTCGGTTCAAATTCAAATATTGGTAGATCCTTATCACCAATTTAAATTAAATTTGAATTAAATTTTAAACCAAACTTTATCCTCATCTTATGAACTCAGAGTGGGGTCGACCAACATCAGAATAGTGCAAAAAATCTCATGCAAAAATACTTTATGTATAGAGAAATTTGATGGCGTGAGGAGGAGAGTCTCACTCAATTTAGACTCTAGATTTTCAATCAAATTCAAACCCATTGGAACTCAAATTTAAACCAACTAATTTTTAATTTAAAAAAAATCAGATGAGGATGTGGAAAAATCTTCTGAGTACGAGAAAAATTACATAAAAATATTTCTCACATGAAGAATAAGAGGGCACAGAGAAAGGAGGTGCAAGAGATTCGAATTCGAATTATTTTCTCATCTAATTAGATTCATAATCCAACCAAATTAAGTTAAACCCAATTAGACCACTAAAGCTAATCTAATTAAGTAGCAAATAGATTCAATTAAATTTTAATCAATTTAAAAATTAATCGAGCTCAAGTTCTGATCATATCAGGAATCGAACATCCTTAGCGATGAGATCATCTCATAACCTAATCGGATCAAACCAAATTGAATCCAATTCCATTAGATTTGATCCAAAACTCAATGCTCAATCAAATTGAGTTAATTAGTAATCTAATTACTAATCAATTCTTCTATAATTTATCAATAATTAGCAAATTAATTTATTATAACTTTTGCATAGGATTAATCATCAATTGAATTGACTGTTTTATCCTAGAATGATTCTTAATCGTTGATCAGCCATATGATCAGTCAGAAACTTCTTTTGAGCATGACTCTATAGGTTCGAACCTAAGTCGGTAGTATAAGAATAATCTTTTTATACCAATCAAAGTGACCATCTAGCAATAATACCTGACATCCGGATAGGTCAAAAGATTGCAAAGCATCATTCAAGAATCTATTGGCATATGGTTATCGTATAATTTATCCCTTTGATCCAAATGCTCAAGAGACCTAGGGTTTAATTGTCAACCCTGATATGGTCATCCAGATTATATTTCAATTTTTAAAATCCATCACATAGATTATCCCAGCCAAGATTTTACTGAATTGAAACACACTTATATATTAACTCCTACTTATTCAGAGGGGTCAATTCCATCTTGACTCACACACCGACTTTGCAAGTACTTGACTGTGTCCAAAAATTTTTTATTACTGAATTAAAAATTCAGGTAGTCTGGTACTAAAGCACAGTGAGTTGCTTGCAAGTCACTATGGTGATCTCAGATCGGAGGGACACTTATACCTATATGCTTCGCGAGCTACTCTTGACAGCAGAGTGCTCAGCAATTGATCACGTTCAGTGAGATATACTCCTACGTCTCACTTGCATGCCATGCCAGTATCTCCACACTCTTTGATTAAGAGGACAATCAATATACATGGCACACAATGACCTGCACTTGATATAGCTATCATTTTAATAATAGTATATCATTTGATCATAAACTTAAGGTTTAAGGACTAAATGATATATCCTTCTTTATCGAATCAAATAGTCCTAAGGATTTCATCACATAACAGGAGTTCAAAATAAGATGTACACAGTGATGAAAAAATTAAATAATATTTATTAATTTAATAATTTATATATAATTATAATAATAAGCTCAACCGTCAATAGACTGATGATTGGCTTTGGGACATAATTTTCAATAACTTTCACTTAAACTAAAGCCAATCGATACAGTATCGTATACCCATCTTTGATTTGTAGTCTTCGAACTCCTTGACATCGAGGACTTTAATAAATGGGTCGGTCAGATTTTTCTTTCCATCGATCTTCTGAAGCTCGACGTCACCTCGATCCACGATCTCCCGAATCAGGTGGTAGTGGTGCAAAATGTGCTTGGTCTACTGATGTGACTTCGATTCCTTTGCTTGAGCAATGGCGCTAGTGCTGTCGTAGTATAATAAGATGGGGCCATCAAGAGAGGGTGCCACTTCGAGCTTATTGATGAACTTTCATAACCATATAGCTTTCTTTGCAGCATCAGATGCTATGATATATTTTGCCTCGCAAGTAGAGTCAGCCACAGTGTGCTGCTTGAAACGTTTTCAGCAGATTGCTCCATCGTTCAGGGTATAAATATATCCTGATATGCTCTTGCTGTTGTCATGATCCAACTAAAAATTGAAGTCTGTAAATCCCACAAGTTTTAAGTCAGATTCTTCATAGATAAGCCACTGATCCTTAGTATTTCTCAAATACTTAAGGATGGTCTTTACGACCTTCCAATGATTCTCACCTGGATCGGACTGGTATCTGCTCACTATTCTTAGTGAGTATGCCACATCCGATCACATACATGTCATGGCGTATATAATAAATTTTACTGTCGAAGTATATGAAATTCTACTCATACACTCTCTCTCTTGAGGAGTTGTCGGACAATCACTCTTCAAGAAAAAAATTCTTTGGCTTATCAGAAGATAGCCTTTCTTGGAATTCTCCATGCTGAACCTTTTCAGCATAGTATCAATGTACGTCGACTGGAATAATCTAAGCAATCTTTTAGATCTATCTCTATAGATCTTCATCCTAAAGATGAAGGATGCTTCTCCCAAGTCCTTCATGGAGAACTATGATGACAACCGAATTTTTATTCTCTGTAATGCAGGGATGTCATTCTCGATTAAGAGAATATCATCGATATATAAAATAAGAAATACTATCATAGAGTTATTAACCCACTTGTATATGTAGGATTTCTCTCCATTCTTAATGAAGCCATACGTTCTGATCACTTTATCAAAATACATGTTCCAACTCCAAGATACCACTTAAGTCTATAGATGGATCTCTGAAGCTTGCACACCTTAGACTCATCTGTAAATATGAAATCTTCAGGTTGTATCATATACACCTCTTCTTTTAACTCTCCATTTAGGAAGGCTGTTTTCATATCCATTTATCAAATTTCATAGTCCAGATGTGCTGCTATCACAAGCATGATCCGAATGAACTTGAGCATTGCCACAAGAGAAAATATCTCATCATAGTCAATACCATAACACTGACGGTAACCCTTGACAACCAGATAGGCTTTATAGGTCTCCACCTCTCTGTCTATGTCTCTCTTCCTTTTAAAGATCCACTTACACCCTATGGATTTTACCCCTTCAGGTGGGCCAACCAATGTCCATACATTGTTGACTTTTATGGACTCCATTTTAGATTTTATATCTTTCAGCCACTTATCAGAGTCAGACCTCTACATCGCATCCATATAGGTGATCGGATCATCATTATTCTCATCGAGTTCAACTGGATCTCCATCCTAGACTAAGAAACCATAGTATCTATCTGAGTGATGCGGTACTCTATCGGATCTCTTTAAAGATGTTTCTACAATAGATTTCGAATTTGATCTAATCAAGTCTGACTCTATGGGTTTATTAGATTGTATCGATTCTTCTACTGATCGAACTTCATCAAGTTTAATCTTTGAGGTATTAGTTCTTTCACCAAAGAACTTCTTTTCTAAAAAGACTATCCTATTGCTGACAAACACCTTTTGTTCATCAGCAAAATAGAAGTAATATCCCTTGGTCTCTTTTGGGTACCCTACAAATAGACACTTGTTAGATCTAGGTCCAAGTTTGTTAGTTTTCAAATGTTTGACATAAGTCGGATATCCCCAAACCCTAAGGTTAGAGAGTACTGACTTACGTCCTATCCATATCTCATGTAGTGTTTTACTTATAGATTTACTCAAAATTTTATTTAAAATATAATAAGCTGACTCGAGTGTATATCCCCAAAAAGAGATTAGTAGATTTGCAAAGCCCATCATGGACCGAACCATGTCTAACAGGGTTTGATTCCTCCTTTTCGATACACCATTATGCTATGGTGTTCCAGGAAGGATCCATTGTGAGAGAATTCTATTTTCTTCTAAGTATATCAGAAACTCATTGGAGAGGTATTCGTCTCCTCGATCGGATCGAAGAGTTTTAATACTCTTTCCAGTTTGTTTCTCTACTTCATTACAGAATCTTTGAACATTTCAAACGATTCTAAATTATGTGTTATTACATGTGCCCATACCTCGATAGGTCATCTGTAAATATAATGAAATAATAATATCCACCTCTACCACTAGTATTCATTGGTCCGCATACATTAGTACGTATCAGACTTAGAACTTCACTGGCTCGTTCATCTTTTTCAGTAAAAGGTGACTTGATCATTTTTTCAAGAAAACAGGACTCACAGGTTGGGAGTGATTCACAATCACTGACTTTGAAGATTTCTTCTTGTGTCAATCTATTTATTCTATTCTTATTAACATGACCTAACCTATAATGCCAAAGGTAGATATCGAAGACATCACTAATTCTAGGATGTTTGCTGGATGTGTACATTATACTAACAGATTGTGACAATATGTAACTTCCATTGTTCAGCTGTCCATTCATCACATTAACACTATTCATAATGATATTAAAATTATTTTTTTTATTAAAATTTAATAACCGTACATGGCCAAAAGGCCTATAGAAATAATATTCAATAAAAAAGAAGGATAAAAATGACATTCATTTAGAACAATTACATTAGACTTGAATATAAGCTTAATAGTCCCTAATGCTAGAACTAAAACTGGTCTTCCATCTCCAACATTAAGGAACCTTTCGCCTTCTTCAAATCTCCTACTAACCTACAGACCCTGCAATGAATTATAAATATTAAAAGAGCTTTCGATATCTAATACTCAGGTAGTAGAATCATAAATTGAGAAATTATAAAATATTATCATATAATTATTTTGTCTAGCAATAACTTGCTTCTTTCTTGACCTATTCGAATCTAGAGAGGCAATGTATTGAGAACAGTTCCTCTTTCAGTGCCCCTATTTCTTACAGTAGAAGCATTCTGCCTGACTCTAGTCAAACTTGGATTTCTTGGTCTGACAGGACTTGGGTGCCCCAGCACTTTGCACCCTTTTCTTGTTCTTTTTGTTCTTCTTCCCTTTCTTAAAGAGTCGACATCCAGAAGAAGACCCTCCAATAATATTCATCGACTTCTTGTGGAGCTGGTGATCCTTCTCAAAGTTTTGTAGCAACCCCAGCAAGCTGTAGTAGTTGACTACAGGCTTTGTCATTCGAAAATGAGTAATGAAAGGGAGATAGGACTTGGACAGAGAGTTCAGAATAGCATCTTTCCTCAACTGCTCATGCAGAAAAAAATTGAGCTTGTTTAGACACTCAATCATCTCGATCATATACAATACATGATCAGTGACTGATGCTCCTTTCCTCATTCGAGCATTGAAGATGGCACAACTAGTTTTGTGCCTCTCAATATTATCGGATGTACCAAAAGACTCGTTCAATATTTGCAACATATCCTGTGGCAAAGCATTCTCAAAATGATAGCTGAACACATCATTCATTGCCGCTAGCATCATACAACAAACTATGGTTCGATTGTTGAGCAACTTCTGATAAGTGTCTCTGATCGTGCTACGTGCGTTTGGAGCTGGCTCCTCGAGTGTCGAATCTATCAATACATATAAGATCCGTTCGTGCTCCAGGATAATTTTGAGCTTTTGATACTAGCTATCAAAATTTGATCCCATCAGTTTATCACTAGCTAATAGTGATTGGAGCGACAAGGTGGTGGCCATAACTGCAAAAAAAAAATTAAAACTTAATTGATATATGAATTAATTAAGCCTAAAGATATAGATTTTAGTCTAAAAATTTTTTCACTATTTTATTCGAATTGATAGCCTCTACCTTCAATTCGAGAAATTACACTAATTTCTTAGTGGATACTAGAATCCACATGGACTGCACATGGGTTCGAATGTGGTTCGGCCAATTCTTGTGCACCCATGGGTAGGTTCTTAACCAATTATTTTATCAAATAATTTTTAGTATTCAATTTTACCCCAGATACCTCTTCAGCAGGCGTGTGGTGCCTTCACTGAAAGTTTGGTTAGGTCCAACCATTAATATGTCAGAATTTAGTGCATCTAACAAACGAGTGATTAGGTTCGAGTGTGGCTCGACCAATCTGATCATTATCAGAAAGATACAACTAAATTAACATATTATGAATGATAATTCTGATAGTCAGATAAGCATCAGGTGTGTGGTGCCTCCAATGATCATCTAAATTGTTGGACTCATTATCCTCCAACTTAATGGGAGGCTATGATCAGTTATCACCATAACTATTTTATTTTTAGAGACCTAACAATTTTAGAGGATTTAATTAGTTGAATTGAGAGAAGAGAAAAGACTTGATCAGTTAATCTTAATCCTTCCACTGACTTCACCAAGTCAGATTAAAGAAGATTAGGTAAAAGTTGGTCCAACCAACTAGTCATAAATTCTCTCACTGACTTCACCAAGTCATGAAGAAAACTAAAGACAAGTTGAACTAAGGGCATCTAAATCTGTCATACTGATTTTCTAGTTAGCATGGGCCAACTCCAATAATTAAGTGATCTAATCAAAACATGATTTATCATGTTGGCCAGGTAAGTGAGATCGATAGGATGGATATACCATTAACTCGATATAGACTCAATCTATGCGAGTAGCTCCCAATTAATGACCACCGATCAAAGCTGCCATACTTATCTTAGACAACAACTGGTTAGTCATTTTCAATTTGATCAACTTATAGACTTGGATTCAACCATGGAGCTACGATCAAAGTCCATATTGGTCTAATCAAAAATATAAACTTGACCAACTACAACTATTGAAATTGATCAAGAGAAGAAATTGATCCAATCAGAATTAACTTTTAATTAGATTTGATCAATTACTAACATGATCCATTATCAATGATTTCTAACCCTAGGTCTAACCTAGTTAAATGGACTTGACTCGAGCTAACCCATTAATCTATGAATTATAAAATTTATGCCTTAGATCTTTGATTCTCAAATCTAGATTACTTAATTTACAATTAAGTTTTGAGCTAATATGGGTTCGGGTTCGGTGTTTGAAAACAGTTTTCAATTTTGTAAAATATTTTTACAATCAATCATCTAATGATCAAGACTCTAATTTCAGATCTAATATATATTATTTCAGATCTAAAATAAAATTTTAATTTTTTTTTTATTATTCATCATCATGAAAAAGATCGTACAGCACCCCTACATACTATAGAAGATCCCATCGAATGGATCAATAGGATTGTGAAATCCTGATTTCTTCTATGACCGAATGAAGATGAGGATCTATCCAATCAGATTAATATACTACTCAGATTCAAAATTAATTATTTAAATCTAATCTAAATAATTAAAATCAAATTATATGCAAAAAGTTTATGCCATAAGAAACCTTGATTTGAACCCATCTGAAGGAAAAATGGATAGTTTAAAGTATGTATTTTTAAAATTTTATAGTAAAATAATAAAAGATTAAATATTTTAATCTTTTAAATATGTCTTAGATCAAATTTAAACTACCATTAAAAATTTATGATATAAAAAATTTATATATAAAAAATGATATAAAATAAAAAATTACATTGATCACATCGATGCCCTGAATCTGATGTAACCTTTAGATCATATTGGTTGAGTTCAGAACTCATCATCTTTTCATGGATTGATGATCTTCACTACTGATAGATATGGTATGAAGCTTTCACTGATGTCGAGCAGTCACACAGGTCATCTGACCTCTATAGATCATCCACTCGAAGTCCTGATCGGATCTTCCTTCACGGGAGTGCTAGCTCGCATCGAAGGCTCTAGATGGCTGATCCAAGCTTCTTTCTTTGGATCTCTCGACTCCTCTAGATCAAAAGATGAAGTCTTACGAGGAGGTGGTGGTGTAGAAGATTGGATAAGACTCACTCTTGTATGTTCTTCTCATAAAATCTAGAGTTGAAACCCTAGAACCCACAGCTCACGCCCGAGAGGAAGAACACTTCCTCTGTTTCTCATGCATGGAAGCCCAACCCACTCTCAACTTTTCACATCTCTATTCTTAAATTTCTCACACCAAAAATTACTCTTAATCTCATACAAAACTAATCTCCTTTTAAGGTTGGCATCCCATGGAAGATAAGGATAAGAAAGAGGTAGTTTCGGTTTAAATTCAAACATTGATTGATCTTTATCACTAATTCAAATCAAATTAGAATTAAATTTTGAATCAAACTTTATTCTTATCTTATAAACTCAGAAAGGGGTTGACCAACATCAAAATGCTGCAAAAAATCTGACGCAAAAATATTTTATGCATGGAGAAAGGTGGTGGCGTGAAGACGAGAGTCCAACTCAATTTGGACTCTAGATTTTCATTCAAATTCAAATCTATTTGAACTCAAATTTAAATTAACTAATTTTTAATTTAAAAAAATCAAATAAAAATATGAAAAAGCTTTTAAGCATGAAAAAAATTACATAAAAATATTTTTCATGTGAAGAATAAGAGGGCACAGAGAAAGGAGGTGCAAGCGATTCGAATTTGAATTATTTTTTCATCCAATTAGATTCTTAACCCAATCAAATTAGATTAAATCTAATTAGATCACTAAACTTAATTTAATTAGATAGTAAATAGCTTCAATTAAATCTTAATTAAATCAAAAATTAATCAAGTTCAAGTCCTAATCATATCAGGAATCGAATACCTTTAGCGATTTGGTCATCTCATAACCTAATTGGATTAAACTAAATTGAATCTAATTCAATTAGATTTGATCCAAAACTCAATGCTCAATTAAATTAAGTTAATTAATAATCTAATTACTAATTAATCTTTTTATAATTTATCAATAATTAGTGAATTGATTTATTATAACTTTTACATAGGGTTAATCATCAATCAAATTAACTGTTTTATTTTAGAATAATTTTTAATCATTGATCAGCCATATGATCAGTCAAAATTTTTTTTTGAATGTGACCTCATAGATTTGAACCTAAGTCAGTAGTATAAGAATAGTCTTCCTATACCAATCAAAGTGACCATGTAGTAATGATACCCGATATCCAGATTGGTCAAAAGATTGTAAAGCATCATTCAAGAATCTATTGACATATGGTTATCATATAATTCATTCCTTTGATCCAAATACTCAAGGTGACCTAGGATTTAACTATCAACCCTGATATGGTCATCCACATTATATTTTAATTTTTAAAATCCATCACATGGATTATTCCGACCAAAATTTTACTGAATTGAAATACACTGATACATTAACTTCTACTTATTTAGAGGGATCAATTCTATCTTGACTCATACACCGACTTCGTAAATACTTGACTGTACCCAAAAATTTTTCATCACTGAATTAAAAATTTAGATAGTCCGACATCAAAGCACAGTGAGTTGCTTGCAAATCACCATGGTGATCTCAGGTCGGAGGGACACTTATACCCATATCCTTCGCGAGCTACTCTTGACAGCAGAGTGCTCAGCAATTGGTCACATTCAGTGAGTGTACTCTTATATCTCACTTGCATGCTATGTTAGTATCTCCATACTTTTTGGTTAAGAGGATAACTAACATACATGGCACATAATGATCTATGCTTGATATAACTATCGTCCTAATAATAGTATATCATTTGATCATAAACTCAAGGTTTAAGGACTAAACGATATATCCTCCTATATCGAATCGAATAGTCCTAAGAACTTCATCACATAATAGGAGTTCAAAATAAGATGTACATAGTGATGAAAAAACTAAATAATATTTATTAATTTAATAATTCATATACAATAATAATAATAAGCTCAATCATTAACAGGCTAACGATTGACTTTAGAACATAATTCCCAACAGTAATAGATATGGCAATAGAAAAATATTTGATAGGGATATAATTATTGTCTATTTGTATAAGAGTGGATTTATACCCAACTACAAACATTAGTACCTGCATGGGGAGATGTGGGAGAAAGTTGCAAGGGTTAGAAGCAAGCAGGACAAGGACATAGATAGAATGATAGATATGGTTATGGATGCGGCTAGTCCTGAATTTAACTGAGATATGGAGGATGATCTAGAAGCTGATAGCGGTGATTTCTACCGTATGCTGAAAGATGCCGATGAATCATTGTGGTCGGGATGTGAAACACACATTGTATTATCAGTTGTGTTAGAGTTATTGAATTTAAAGATGAAATTTAATATGATGGTTAATTGTTATGATAGAATGGTAGTAATAATAAAAAAAATACTACTCAAGGATGAGAAGCTTGTTGGGAGCTTCTATACTTCAAAGAAAATAATGAAAGGATTAGGCATGAGATACGAGAAGATAGATGCATGCCATAATAATTGCATGCTTTTCTACAAGGAGGATCAACTGAAGAGCTCATGTGATGTATGTGGAGGAAGTCAATTTAAGCTGAGGCAAGAAGATAAAAATTAGAAGGGCATACTATGTAAGATTCTTCGATACCTTCTACTCATTCCTAAGCTTCGTAGGCTCTACTTATCCAAAAGTACTGTCGGATAGATGAGATGACACAAAGAAGAGATTCGCAAGTACTGCGATATGATGAGTCATCTGTCAGACAGCGAGACATGAAAGTAATTTGATGCTTGCCATCCTTTATTTGCTCAAGAATCACGTAATGTTCGACTGGATCTATCTACAGATGGCTTTACATTGTTTAGTCATGCAACGGTCGCTTATTCATGTTGGTCATTCTGTATTATCCATACAATCTCCCACCTAGGATGTGCATGAAAGAACATAACATCTTTCTTACATTAGTCATTCATGGATCACGACATCTTGGTAAAAGCATTGATGTATATCTAAGGCTTCTTGTTGATGAGCTGAAATTCTTATAGTCCGATGGCATATGTACTTTTGATGCATCGAAGAAGCAGAATTTTGTAATAAATGTTGCATTGATGTAGACCATTAGCGATTTTTCTGCTTATGGGATGCTGTCAGGATGGAGCACTCAGGAGAAGCTTACATGTCTCTATTGCATGGAGAATACAAAATTATTTTAGCTTGAGCATGGTCGTAAGCTCTACTGGTTCAATTGTCATTATCAATTTCTTTTCGAGCATCATCTTTTTCGAAAGCAGCGAGATAATTTCAGAAGGAATAAGATAGAGAAAGACCATGCACCTCTGTACCTTAGTAGTATGGAAGTGTTTTAAAGGGTATCCCAACTGGATGAAGTCCAGTTTGGCATGCTATTTGACAAGCAGAAGCCTCAGAGGTTTAGTAGAACTCATAACTAGATGAAGTGAAGCATCTTCTGAAAATTGCCATACTGATCCACCAATTTGGTGCATCATAATCTTGATATCATGCATATTAAGAAGAATGTATTCGATAATATTTTCTATATTGTTATGGATGTCAAAGGCAAGACGAAGAACAATCCCAAGGCTCAAGCAAATATGAAGAATACATGCAAGCATTCTCAGTTAGAGCTAGTTGAGGTGTCACCTGAAAAATTTTTGAAGCCAAAAACATCTTATACCTTTACAAGACAACAGTTGAAGGATGTTTATAAGTGGTATAAAAGTCTTAAATTTCTAGATGGTTATGCAAGTAATCTAGCTCGGTGCGTTAATGTCAAAGATTGTAGATTCTATGGGCTAAAGAGCCATGACTGTCATATTTTCATGCAACGATTACTCCCATTAGCTTGGCTTGATCTCCTTCCCAACTTCATATGGAGTTTTTTGATTGAGCTTTGCCTTTTCTTCAGAGATATTTGTGTTACCGAACTATCCACCAACCACATCTTCAGTCTTGAGGCTAGTAGTGTAGAGACCATATGTAAGTTGGATAAGATATTTTTCTTTGACTCCATGGAGCACATTATGATTCATCTGGCATATGAAGCTAAGGTGGGGGGACCAGTGCAGTATAGGTCGATGTATCCATTTGAAAGATATATACACAGTCTCAAGAAGAAAGTGAAAAATAAGATCCAAATCAAAAATTCTATTGTGGAGGCTTATATAATAGAAAAAATTTTAAATTTCAGCTGACACTACTTTAACCCCAGTGTGCAGACAAAGCTGACTCAAGTGGGTCGACATGATGATGGTGGTGAGGGATCAGAGGTGGAGATTTCAATATTTGCCTATCCTGCTTGTGAATTTGGGCACGAGGTTTATCGGGTATTGACTGATACTGAACTTCAACAGATAGAGACATATATTTTACTAAACTGCATGAACATCGACCCATATGTTGAGTAAGTATCCATCACAATCTCAACTCTTTAATCACTTATCATCCTGTACTTATCTTATGCATGTACAGGCAATATGATGAGATGTTGAGATGGGACAACCTAATGATAAGCAAGGAAAAAATTTTCACTCAGTACTCACAGAACTTTGCAAATTAGTTCCATTAACTAGTAAGTGACCATTATCATTTTATTTAATTTATTTTTTTCTAATTTATTTTTTTTATAATATAAAGGTCATGCAAGGCAGTGAATCCATATCTAGGAAGCTAAGACTATTAGGTTACAGGCCAATAAAGTATGTGACAAGTTATAATGATTGTAACATAAATGGTTTTAAATTTCACACGCAGCAATATAGAGAATATGAAAGTACAATGAATAGCAGTGTATGTATAAAGGGTAGCTGGTGGGCAGAGGCGGAGAGTGACTACTATGAAATCTTTGAAGAAGTGATCAAGTTGACCTATCTGAAGAAGTGATCAAGTTGACCTATCCCTTGTTAGATTTTTTACAGGTGCTAGTGCATGTGGATTTCAAAACTTTTCTAAATCCAAAATGCAGTAGAAAAATCAGAATAAAATACTTTTAATCTAAGCATATATTCATCATATGAAAGTACCTATAGATCTAGTTCATTTGTTAAAATTAACATAAACTAATTTTAGGATGAATGAATGAAAGTTTGTAATCAGTTTATATATCTGAATCATTTTTTCTTTACTTCAAATCTATAACTGGGGTTGAATCTAATTCATCCCTGGATCTGGGGTTGAATAGGTTCTGAATCAGCAGCATAAGTATCCTGCCTCTATGGATATCCACAAGATCAATCTGGATAGGCTCCTATTAATCCTGCTTGCCTAAATCAAAAGCCTGAATAGGCTTGAATCAAGCCTGGATAGGCTTGAAATTGTGAACCCTTTTGATCTTTCTTTCTTGATTCTTGAAGAAATCAAGAATCTTTCTTAATCCCTTAACTAATCAAGAAGAACAACAACTAAGAAGTGGTTGTAACTAACTCTTAACAACTCGAGAAGAAGAAGATGAAACCAAACAACAACTTGGTGCCAACCAATTGACACCAAAACAATGTTGCTGCCCACCTCTTTAAAAGCTCCAACAAGAGGATGCCAAGAGAGAGAGAGAGGGCATGGGCTAGAGAGAAAAAGGAGAGGGAAGCTGATGGGCACAGTAAAGGTGATGGTAAGGAAGGGAGGAAGTGAGATCATAAGAGGAGTAAGGCTAGGGTTCTTTATATAGACAATATAAGGGTGTCCTAATCAAATTAGGATCCCTTTTCCTAATCATATTAGAAGTCCTAGCTTAAATATATTTGGATCAAATAAATAGGGTACCACCCATAACTCACCCACACTCACACCCAATGCTAGGGTTTCCATCATATGAGATCTAATAAAAAGTCTCAAATCAGCCCATACGATTTCATAAATTCACTTCAAGGGTTCTTAATGAATAAAATCAAGAAACTCTTTCTTGATTTAATCCAAACCATAAATTAAATATCCAATTATTAGATCTTATTGAATCAAATTCAATTAGATTTAAATCAAGTATAGAAATTGGTTAATGCTTATCACATAAGCAAACCAACTACAAGAGAAATTAGGTTTACCCAAGTGCTAGCAAGATTAACATGAACCCAATAGGATTTTATTAAATTCATATAAATTGATACTTTATAAGCTCAATTATTAACCAATACAGGTCTTCTCTCTCTATGTGTGACCCCATAGATTTAATTCTGTCTGATAATGAGACATACCATGATCTCTATCATAGGTATCACTGAAACTTCTTTCAGTAGATTAAAATAATTCTACTCTAACTCGACAAGGATCATTGAACTAAAATGATCCTATTGAGCTCTCACAATCTATCAGTGATATCTAGCAATATGTAGTGGCAACCTAGCAGAATCGAAATAGAATCTTTAGGTGTAGTTAATATATGATATAGTCCCTCTATCGTGAGTTCCAACTAGATGGCAGGTCATGAATAAATCGTAAACCTCATCATCAGTCATATGATAGATATGATTAGCTCAAGTTTAATAGTGATTTTAAATAATTTTTTTTTTATTAATCATACTGCTATAGCCATAGACTTGTGGACTCAGCTTCTCAAATCTTATAGGACTACTCCTCTTTATCAAGATCGATAGATCCCATATAGATGCACATGTTGCTCGCACAGCTCAACCAACTGAAGCCAATATTCACTATAAAAACTCATGATTGAGTTAATATTTATGTCTAGTCAAACTACAGCAGTCTTACTATGAGTAACTATAACACCGCAGGTTAAAGGACTAGTCACATAACTACAGCATCGAGATAATCACTGACAATCAAATAGAAATTCATATGATCTCTCATGTGGTCATGCTCAGTACAAGTTATTCTCTAACAATTGCCCACACTTTTCACTCAGTGTCTCTATATTGTAGACTAGAGACTCATCTATCCCAAAGAAAGCGAATCGTGTGCTGGTCTATCTGGATGGATCACCATCCCTTATGACTATCCTATGACTGGGAGCAATTTAAGAATCAATTATATATGTCTCTAATTCTCAACACTTAAGAATATATATCATAACATCAATTTTAAGGATGATTCAAGGATACATAACACTTGAATGAAAAATAAAAACTTATCCTTTATTGATTAAATTAATAGTTTAAGTACAAATATGTGTCATAGAATAAAAATATATCAGCCAACAATTAGCTTCTAGGATATACATCTAACATTCTCCTATTAAATGTGTGCCCTAGAAGCCAATTGTTGGCTGATATATTTTATAATTTCAGGACAAAACTTTATATCTGTAAATCATTTATTGTTAATAAAGGATAATTTTATTCCAATAATATTTATGTATCCATAATTTATCTTAAAAATTAATAAAGATGATTTTATATATTCTCAAGGTAGTGAGAATTTGAGACATACATTATTAGTAGTTAGTTTCTAAATGCTCCCGATCGAAAGATCGTCACAGAGACAGTGATCAATCCATTTAAGATTGATGCACAAATCTTTTTTCTTTTGGACAGATGAGTCTCGAGTCTGTGATGTAGGGACAGTGGGGTGAGAGTGCAGATGGTTGTTAGGGAACAACTTGCACTGAGCGTGACCAATATGAGAAATCACTTGGATGGCTACTCACTCGTCAGTGATCTTCTCGATGCTACAGTGGTATGAGTGGTCCTTTGATCTGCAGTATCATCGATTATTCGCAATGAGGCTACTGAGTTTGACTGTATATGATTGAGTTTAAAAAATCTTTTGTCAAAGTAAGTGTGAATAGTGGAAAGAAGTTTTCACGGAATTCACAAGTAAACTCGAGTCGAGCCTTCTTGCATATGACTAACGATGGGGTTTGACAAGTTCTCCATGATCTCCATCAAGTCAGGTCTCACAGTAGAAGGATTAAATTATATGGTAACTACACCTAGATATTCATACTTTTATTCTGTTGGATTGTCACTACATACTACTAGATGTCATTGATGGATTGTGAAACTCATCGAGTGTCGTCTTGATGATCGATGACCCTCGAAGGGTAGAGTTGAAATTTTTCAACCCATCGAAAGAAGTTTCGATGATATTATGATGAAGATCATAAGATATCTCACTATTAGATGAATGAAACCCATGAGATCACACACAAAAGAGGTTCTTATCCAATCAGATGGTTGATCAATGATTATGAATCATTGAAGGGTAAAATCATCAATTTGATTGATGATTAATCTTGTATAAAAATTATAATTAGGTAATTTATTAAGTGTTAGTAAATTATAGGAGGATTAATTAACAATTGGACTGCTAATTGGCTTAATTTGATTGAGCAATTGAGATTCAGATCAAGTCTAATTGAATTGGATTCAATTTGACTAGGATTGGGTTTGATTAGATCGAGCCTAATTGTGAGGGAGATTAATTCTTGTTTTGATCAAGACTTGAATTTAGTTAATTCTTAATAAAATTAAGATTTAAATAAAAATATTGAGTCTCTAATTTGATTAGGTTCCTTCTTCTTATTTGGGTCAAATCAAATCAGATTCGGTTTAATTCAAATTTGAAAACCCTAGAGTCCATTGGAGCTAGGACTCTCTCTCCATCGCCCCCCTTTGGTTTTCATGCCCCATATTCCACGAAAAAAATATTTTGGCATGAGAAATAATTTATGTGAGAGTTCTAAATACAGATAAGAGAGAGAGAGGTTGTTACGGTAGGTAGTTGGTTGATGACCCATTCACCTTATCTCTTGATCTATTTTCTAGTTTAAATTTGATTCAAATCAAGGATAGCGATAAGAAGAGAAATTAATCTGATTTTTATGGTGATTGGATGGTGCCAACAACTAATTCCTCTCTTGGGCATAGAGAAATATGGGTGTGAGAAATCATATCTAATTTCTCATGCCAATGCTTGCCATAATTCCTTAATGCCAAAATTATTTAGTGTGTGATGTAGGTGGCGCCCCCTCTCCCAAGAAACCCTAGTCCTCCCTCTCATAAATAGAGACTAATTTTTAAACCTTGAAGAGAATGATAAAAATTAGAAAAAATTAGAGAAAAATATTCTAAAAATCTGAGTCCTCTTCCTTCTTCTCTTCCTCTCCATTCTTCCTAGTTCTCAAGAGAGTCTGTGAGATCTGTGAGAGAATAACTTCAGCCATCAAAGAGAAGGCTTCTGCAAGAGAGCTAGCACCCTAGTGAAGATACCTACCTCTAGTCAAAATGAGTCCTTATGTGGATATCTGTGGAGGTCGGATGCGTGTGCAGCTAAAGAAACCCGTTCAGATCCATGATCATCGACTGTGGTGTTGATTGACTTGTGCAAAGTTATTGAGATTTGATCTCAATATTTTTTCTTTTATTTTTTAGATTATATGCATATCATAGATCTAGGAGCTCAGGTAATATAGATTAAATCTATTACATATGGGGTTAAAGGGATTTAAACTAGATCTGTCTTTCACTGCGATCAAAAATTATTTTGAAATTCATACATGCAACCTACCCAATTTCTAATAGTGGTATCAAAGCCACTGGTTTTTCTTAACATGTATAATCTAATTTCTGATTTAGATCTAAAAGTATAAGTGGTTTAAAATTGATCTTATGCTGATATAAGGTTGTCCTGATATAGGGTTAACCCTCTATATTAAAAAGATTGTCCTAACATAATATTGATAGTTTTTAAAAAAATATTTTTGAAATTTTTAAATCAATCTTTTAGATTTAAAATTAGATATATTTAATCATGTTAGATCTAAAATTAGAATAATTAAAAATTTACATCAGACTGATATAAGATTGTCCTGATATTGGGTTTACCCCCTATGTTGAAAAAGTTATCCTAGTTCGATGCGAATTGATTTTTAAAAAAATATTTTTAAAATATTTTAATCATTATTTTATTTTTAATTTTATACATCTGAGATATGTATTTTGATTTATTTTAGATCTAGATGTTGATGCATATATTGATATGTATTTTTGATTAGTTTTAGATCTAAAAATGATGTATATGACACATGGTTTGTACACCCATGATCTAAAACTTACTTTTCAGTCAAATCCTAAATTTAAAACCATAGGATCTTTATTTTGTTGCATGGTAAAGTTGTTTAGATTTGAAAATTATTTCTCATCTAAATTAAAACTTTAAATGATGCAAGAAAAATATTAAAATATGAAATTATATGTGATACAATATTAATTGGTTTAGATTAAAATTGTTTTGACATCTAAACTGAAACCATGTCCGCAATGCACTTAATTAAGAATTAAGATTTAAAATTAAAAGATCTAAAAATTATGAATTTAAGATTTAAATTTTAATTGTATAAAATATGGGTAGGGTATGAGTTGAACCAATTAGGTCTAGAGATTGAACTACAATAAGGTCTATGATTAGATCATGTTAGAACCCTTTTTTTAATTTGAAGTAGTGGATCGAATCTAATTAGATATTGATGGGTTTGGGTCAATAGGGGCTCAAAATTGAGATTAGTTATAGTTGGTCAATCGATTCATAGTTGATATAAATTGATTATCTCAAGATCAAAGTTGGCTCCTTGATTCGAGCTTGAATAACTAAGTCAGTGGATTCGATTCTAATAGACCATTTGGGGTCTAAAGTAAGTTTGACATTCTTGTCTGGTGGTTTTTAATTGGAAGCTACTCGTATAGATGGTATTTATGATGAGTTAATGGTATATCCCTTCCACCGATCTTACTTACCTGGCCATTTGGTAAATTATGGATTGAGTCTGGTTGATGTTAGATGTATGTCCTAGAAGTCAATATGGCTGACATATTGTAATAACTCTAGGATATAATTTTATACTTAATACATTGATTTGATCAATAAAAAGATAAATTTATTTTTCATTCAAGTGTCATATGTCCTTGAATCGTCTATGAAATTAGTTTTGATACATATTCTCAAAGTGTTGAGAATTAGAGACATGTATTTGATTCCTAAATGCTCCCAGTCATAGGATCATCATAAGGACAGTGATCGATCTGGATAGACTGACATACAGATCACTTTCTTAAGGATAGACGGGTTTCTAGTCTACAGTGTAGAGATACTGGACGACGGTGCGGATAGTTGTTAGAGAATAATTAGTACTGAGCATGACCATACGAGAGATCACTTGAATTTCTATTCAATCATCAGTGATTGTCTCGATGCTGTAGTTGTGTGACTGGTCCTTTGATCTGAGATTGTACTGCTACTCGCAGTGAGATTGCTGGAGTTTGACTGACTCATAAATATGGGTCTCAATGAGCCCTTGTAGTGGATATTGGCGACAGTTGGTTCACTGTAGAAGTAGGGTGCGATCAAGATGGGATCTATCAACTTTGATAGAGAGGAGTAGTTTTATGGGATTTGAAATGCTAAGTCCAAAAATCTATGGCCATATTAGTGTGACTGATAGAAAAGAATTTTCATAGGAATCACATTTGGACTTGAGCTAATCGAATCTATCATATGACTAATGTTGAGGTTTGACGATTTATCCATGATCTGCCATCAAGTCGAGACTCATGATAGGAAGACTAATCACACATTAACTACACCTAGAGGTTCATTTCTGTTCTACTGGATTGCCACTACATCTGCTAGATGTCACTGATGGATTGTGAGAGATCACTAAGATTGTTCTGGATCAACAATCCTTGATGAGTTAGAGTGAAATTATTTCGATCTATTAAAAAGAGTTTCAATGATACTTTGATAGAGATCATTGTATATCTCATTATCAGATAGAATTGACCTATGGAGTCACACAACAAAGAGATTAGGTCTGGAATTATCAATTGAGCTTATGAAGTGTCAATTAGATTTAGAGAAATCTGATTGGGTTCATGGTAACCTTGCTAGCATACGGTTCGACCCAATTTCTCTTTTCATTGAGATTTCTTATTTGATAAGATAATTCAAACTTAGTTATCTGCTAATAATCTAAATGAATAAGATTCATTTGACTTCAATTGTTGGGTGTCTAAGATTTTGGATCAATTAAATTAGGGTGCAAGTCCCTAATTAATTTTTCTTGATAGTTATTATTGGGCGCCATCTTGATTTGATCAAGTTGACCATGTCCTATGATTAGAGGGCCTATTAATCTGATATGGGGTGTCTCTTGGGTGCAAAAGAGGGTGTGTTTAATTGGGTGTAAGGATTCCAAAAGTTAGTGCCTAATAGGATTCCTAATGTAAGTTAAATAACTTAAGTTATTAGAAAATCCAATGCAAGTAAGATTTATATTATGAGATTGAATAGGATTCAATCTTCATGCCTATTTAAAAGGACCTCCCCTAAGATTCTTAGAGCATCCAAACTAGCACCCCACACGCCACAAAGGAGACCCCCCACATGAAGTGTAAATTCAGTGTAGGGGTAAAATGGTAATTTTAAAATTTTTTCAAAATCACTATTTTACAGTGAAAATTATTAATTAATCTAATTAATTAACAAAAATTTATCCTACACTAAGATCTAAATATGATATATAGCAAGCATTCATTTAAATTTGAAATTCAAATTCGAACAGTAAACACTTTACTGTAATGTGTTCAGAACACAATACCTTTGTGCGGGTAGTAGATCGCCGCAATCTGATTACCATCGAGAGAGTCTGATCATTGCGATGCAGCCACACAGTGTGTCTGACCTCTATGGATCGTCCACACGAAGCTCCCGATCTGATCGACTCCTCACGAGTGCTAGCTCATTGTAGAGCCCTTTTGACGGCCGATGCTGATCGAACTCCTTCGATCGATGTCTGTCGATTCTTTAGATGCTCCAAATCATCAACAAACGTGCTTGAGAGGATGTTGAAGATCTCCT
The DNA here is from genome assembly GCF_000442705.2 of Elaeis guineensis. Classification (NCBI taxonomy): domain Eukaryota; kingdom Viridiplantae; phylum Streptophyta; class Magnoliopsida; order Arecales; family Arecaceae; genus Elaeis; species Elaeis guineensis. Next base: position 64,414,776 of record NC_025995.2, on the reverse strand, counting down.
TGAGATTTTGTGGGCTCACAACACTCGTAGCGTATTTTCTCACTTCCCGAACCCCAGGCTAAAACTCTAGGGAACTCACTGGAAACCTTGCACCCACTTTTCTTTCTTTTCTTTCTTTTTCTCTTGGAAGGATATGGACTTCCTTCTCACGCACAAGACTTCTCACGCCCCAGAATTTTTCTCCAAAAATCTTCTTCTTGCACGCCCCACTCTTCTCCTCCTTTTATAACAACATCAAACGTCTTATCCAAAAGAAAAGATAAAGATGAGTAATTGCACATTTGAATTCAAATCAAATTTTGAATTCAAATAGAAACCAACTCATCCCTTATCCACTAAAGGCATGAGGCATGGCTTAAATTATACATGGAGTGATTTTATGAGAAATCTTTTTCTCATGTAATAAATGGGGTGTAAAAAAAAAAGGATAAGGTGCAAAGATTGATTGCCCATTCAAATTCAAACTTTATTTTGAATTTGAATGGCCAACCAATCATCCTTATCCATTCATTTGGCACATTAAAGTGGAGCATGGAGAGGGCTTGGCATGAGAAAAAAATTCATGAGAAGTTCCTTCTCATGAATTCAAATGGGTGCAATGGAAGTGAGATGGCGCATGGAGATTGGATCAAGGTGGTTTAATTATTTAAACTAACCTAATTGAACCAAATAAGTTAGGTCCAATTAGACTAATTTAAAACCAACTTAATTAGACTTAATTAAGCTCAATAAAATCTTAATTAAATCAAAAATTGACTAAGCCCAACCCCTGATCAAATCAGGGACCAAACCATCTCGATGATTAGGTCAACTCTTAACCTAATCGGGTCAAACCCAACTGAATCCAATTCAATTGGACTTGATCCAAAAATAATTACTCAATCAAATTAAGTTAATTAGTGATCAAATCACTAATTAAATCTCTCATAAATACTAAGTCCAAATTCGATGGGCAATCAGGCATAAGAATTCATCGATATGTAACCCTGATCGAAAAATCCCAACCAGTGGGACTCTTGACCCCGGTACCCATAATGTGTGGAACTCATGATCAGAGAATCCTGATTCTCGATCACTGAGTCTCAAACATGTAAGATTCTACATCAGCCATCAGATCAGATAGAAATCTCTAATGTGTGTGACCCCACAGGTTCGAACCTAAGCCGGTAGCACAGGAACTAATTCCTGTACTAATCGAAGTGACCATCTAGCAATGGTACCCGACGTCCGGATAGGTCGAAGAGTCACAATCGCAATACTCAGAACCTACATGAATATGGTTACTGTATAATTCATCCTTTTGACCTCTGTGTTTAAGATGACTCAGGGTTAAACTGTCAACCCTGATCAGATCATCTGAATCGTGCTCAACTCAAACAGTCCTGTGACTCCTCACAAGGACTATCCTGGCCAAAGTTTTGCTAAATTGAAATACGACTGTATATAGCTCCTAAACTGGAGTGGTCAATCCCATCTTGACACACGCACCGACAAGTCAAGTACTTGACTACACCCAGCAGCCTTCCATCACTGAATTAAAATTTTAGGTAGTCCAGTGCCTAAGTACAGTGAGTTGCTTGCAAGTCACCGTGGCGGTCTCAGGTCGGAGGGATATTTATACCCATATTCCATCGGAGCAAATTTTAACAGTAGAAATAGCTCCGAAGTCGGTCATGTTCAGTGCAGATGTACCCTTACATCTCACCTGTATGCCATACCAGTATCTCCACACTCATTGGTTAAGAGGACAATCAACCTATATGGCATACAACGACCTATGCTTGATAAACATTATCATCCTTGGTAACAATGTATCATTTCATCACGAACAGATTTAAAAACTAAACGACAAATCCTCTTTTGTCGAGTCTAAATAGTCCTAAGGACTTCACCATAATATAGGAGTTCATTAGAAGATGAAATATTTTATGTTGAAAAAATATCAAAATAATTTTTATTAATTCATAATTCATGTACAAATACAAAAATGAGCACAACCGTCAACAGGCTGACGATTGGCTTTGGGACACTATTCCCAACAATCTCTCACTTGGCCTAAAGCCAATCGGTGCAGTATCTAATACCCATCTTCGACTTGTAGTCGTCGAACTCCTTCACCGCAATGGCTTTAGTGAATGGGTTGGCCAGGTTCTCCTTTCCGTCAATCTTCTGAAGAAGGATGTCACCTCGATCCATAATTTCTCAGATAAGATGGTAGCGGTGCAGAATATGCTTCGTTCGCTGGTGTGCCTTTGATTCCTTCACCTGAGCAATGGCTCCAGAGCTATCACAGTAGAGCAGAACTGGACCAACAAGGGAGGGTGCTACTCTGAGCTCGGTGATAAATTTCCTCAGCCACACCACTTCTTTGGCAGCATCTGATGCAGTGACATACTCTGCCTCGCAAATTGAATCAGCCACTGTGAGCTGCTTGGAACTTTTCCAGCAGATAGTCCCACCATTAAGGGTAAAAATAAATCCCGACATACTTTTGCTGTCATTGTGATCAGACTGGAAACTAAAGTCTGTAAACCCTATAAGTCTCAAGTTCGATTCACCATAAACAAGCCACTGGTCCTTAGTATTTCTTAAATACTTTAGAATGGTTTTAACAACCTTCCAGTGATTCTCCCCTGGATCAGATTGGTATCTACTCACTACCCCTAGTGAGTATGCCACATCTGGTCGTGTACATGTCATGGCATATATGATAGATCCCACTGCCAAAGCATATGGAATCCTACCTATATGCTCTCTCTCTTGAGGTGTTATCAGACAATCCCTCTTTGAGAGAGAAATTTTATGGCCTATCGGAAGATTGCCTTTCTTGAAATTCTCCATACTGAATCTCTCAGTATAGTATCAATGTACATGGACTGAGATAAACCAAGCAACCTTTTAGATCTATCCCTATAGATCCTCATCCCTAGGATGTAGGAAGCTTCTCCCAGATCCTTCATGGAGAACTGTGACGACAGCCAAATCTTTATTCTCTGTAATGCAGGGATATCATTCTCGATTAAGAGAATGTCATCCACATACAATACAAGAAATACTACTACTGGACCATTAGCCCACTTATAAATGCAGGGCTCTTCTCTGTTCTTAACGAAGCCATACGTCTTAATCGTCCTATCAAAACATATGTTCCAACTCCGTGATGCCTGCTTAAGTCCATAAATGGACCTCTGTAGTCTGCACACCTTAGGCTCATCTGTGGACGTGAATCCTTCAGGTTGTATCATATACACCTCTTTGTCCAGCTCTCCATTTAGAAAAGCTGTCTTCACATCCATCTGCTAGATGTCATCGTCCAGATGGGAAGCTATCGCAAGCATAATCCGAATGGATTTGAGCATTGCCACAGGAGAAAACGTCTCATCATAGTCTATACCATAACGTTGACGATATCCCTTGACAACCAGACGGACTTTATAGGTTTTCACCTTTCCGTCTGCGTCCCTCTTCCTTTTGAAGACCCACTTATATCCTATGGGTTTTACTCCTTCAGGTGGGTCAACCAATGTCCACACATCGTTGACCTTCATGGACTTCATTTCGAATTTCATGGCCTCTAGCCATTTCTCAGAGTCGGATCTCTGCATTGCATCCATGTAGGTGATCGGATCCTCATCATTTTCATCAAGTTCGATAGGATCATCGTCTCGGACCAAAAAACCATAGTATCTGTCCGGTTGACGTGGTACTCTACCAGATCGCCTTAAGGGTGCTTGAACAATGGGCTCTGGATCTGATCTAATCAAATCCGGTTCAGGTTCAGCAACTTGTGTCGATTTTTCCACCTGTTGAACTTCGTCAAGTTCGACCTTAGAGGCAACAGTCCCTTCATCAAGGAACTCCTTTTTCAAAAAGATTGCCTTAAGACTGACAAACACTTTTTGCTCATCAGCTAGGTAGAAGCAATACATTTTGATCTCTTTTGGGTACCCTATAAAATTATACTTGTCAGACCTAGGTCCTAGCTTGTCCGTAATTAAACGTTTAACATAAGTCGGACACCCCCAAACCCTAAGGTGCGAGAGTACTGGCTTACGTCCTATCCATATCTAATATGGCATTTTGGTTACAGACTTACTCGGAACTCTATTTAGAAGATAACAAGCCGATTCGAGCGCATATCTCCAAAGAAAGATCGGCAGACCAGCAAACCCCATCATGGATCGAACCATATCCAATAAGGTCCGATTCCTCCTTTCAGATACACCATTATGTTGTGGTGTTCCAGGAGGAGTCCACTAAGAGAGAATCCCATTCTCCCCAAGATATATCAGAAAATCATTGGAAAGATATTCACCTCCTCGATCAGATCGAAGAGTTTTAATACACTTCTCAGTTTATTTTTCTACCTCATTTTGGAATAATCTGAACATTTCAAACGACTCCGATTTATGCTTCATGAAACAGACATACCCATACCTCGATAAGTCATCTGTGAAGGTTATGAAGTAGAAATATCCATCTCTTGCACTTGAGCTCATGGGTCCACATACATCAGAATGTACCAGACCCAAGAGTTCACTGGCTCGCTCACTCTTTTCAGTAAAAGATGATTTGGTCATCTTTCCAAGAAGACAGGACTCACAGGTTGGAAGTAATTCACAATCACCTACTTCAAGAATTCCTTCTTGAGCCAACCTGTTTATTCTGTTCTTATTGATATAACCTAGCCTACAGTGCCAAAGGTAGACTTCTGACACATTATCTATTTTAGGACATTTACCGGAGGTTTGAACCACATTAACAGGTTGTGATAGAAAGTAAATTCCATTATTAAGTTGTCCAACAAACATTGTAACACCATTCAAAATGATATTGCAAACGTTTCCTTTTATTAAAAATTGATAACCGTTCATGGCCAAAAGGCCTACAGAAATAATATTTAATAAAAAACTTGGACAATAGTGACATTCACTCAGAATTACGTTTCGAGAATTGATTACAAGGTTCATGATTCCTAATGCTAGAACTGGAACTTTGCTTCCATCTCCAACGTTCAGAAATCTCTCGCCTTCATCAAACTCCTACTGACCTGCAGACCCTGCATCGAATTGCAAATATGATAAAAGCTTCCGGTATCCAATACCCAGGCAGTAGTATCACAAATGGAAAAGTTACAAGGTGTTAACATATAAGTACCTTGCTTCTTCTTCAGCCTATTCGGGTCCAGGAAAGCAATGTATAGAGGACAGTTCCTCTTCCAGTGCCCCTGCTTCTTGCAAAAGAAGCACTCTGCCTAGCTCTGGTCAGGCTTGCGCTTCTTGGTCTGACCCTGTGCAGACATCCCAGCATACAGCTGCACTTTCTTATTCTTCTTCTTCTTGTTCTTCTTCTTCCCTTTCTTAAAGGATCGATGACCAGAAGAAGACCCTCCCACAACATTCACCAACTCCTTATGGAGCTGGTGATCCTTCTCAAAGTTCTACAGCAACCCCAACAAACTGTGGTAGTTCACTGCAGGCTTTGTCATCTGAAAATAAGTAAGGAAGGGGAGGAAGGACTTGGGCAATGAATTAAGGATCGCATCCTTACCGAGCTGCTCGTGCAGGGGAAAGCCCAGTTTAGTTAGGCGCTCAATCATTTCGATCATGTATAGTACATGATCAATGACTGACGCTCCATCCCTCATTCGAGCATTGAAAATGGCACAACTAGTTTTGTGCCTTTCAACGTCGTCAGGCATGCCAAAGGAGTCGTTCAATATTTGAAGCATCTCCTGTGGTTGGGTATTCTCAAACCTACAGCTGAACTCATCATTCATTGCCGCCAGCATAATGCACCGAACGGTGGAGCGATTGTTGAACCACTTCTGGTAAGTGTCTCAGACCGTTCCTCGAGCATTCGGGGCTGGCTCCTCAAGTGCAGGATCCGTTACTACATAAAGGATCCATTCATGCTCAAGGATAATTTTTAATTTTTGATACCAACTATCAAAATTAGGTCCCATGAGCTTGTCATTATCTAATAATGATCGGAGGGATAGGGTAGTGGCCATAGCTGCATAAAAGAAAATCAGACCTCTATTAGTACATAAATTATAAATACTAAAGACTTGGACTTTAGTCTAAAGTTTCTCCCAGTATTTTTACGAACTGGTAGCCTCAATCTCCAATTCGAGGAATTACTTTAATCCTTAGTGGGTACTAGAATCCACACAGACTACACACGAGCCCAATTTTGGTTGGTCAACCTGTTGGGAAATGTGTCCCAAAAAGCCAATCGTCAAGCTGTTGACGGTTGAGCAACCAAGTATTGTAATTGATTTGTTAATAAATAAAATATATTTGGCATTTTCATCATAAGCTTTCATCTTCTAATGAACTCCATTGTTATGATGAAGTCCTTAGGACTATTTAGATTTGATAAAGAGAGGATTCATCGATTAGTCCTTAAAACTATTCACGACCAAATGATAGGCTGTTAATAAGGACGACAGCTTCTATCGAGCATAGGTCGCTGTAGGCCATATGGGTTGGTTGTCCTCTTAACCAAAGAGTGTGGAGACACTGGTATGGCATACAGGTGAGATGTAAGGGTACATCATCATTGAACGTGATCAACTCCAGAGCATTTTGCTGTCGAGAATGTCTCTGATGGGATATAGGTATAAGTGTCCCTTAGACCTGAGATCGTCTTAGTGACTTGCAAGCAACTCACTGTGCTTTGGTACTGGACTAACTGAATTTTTTATTCAGGGATGGAAGGCTTCTGGGCACAGTCAAGTACTTGCAAAGTCAGAGTGTGATCGAGATGGGATTGACCACTCCAAGAGTTGGAGAAGAATGAGTCGCTGTATTTCAATTTAGCAAAACCTTGGCCAGGGTAATCCACCAGATGGATTTGATATTTTGAAATACAATGTGGACAACCTAATCAGAGTTGAGAGTTAAACTCTGGGGTGTCCTATGATCATTTTGGTCAAGGGGATGAATTATATGAAAACTATATCCGCATGGGTTCTAAGGATGTTGTTCTACACATTCGACCTATCCGGTCGTCGGGTACCATTGCTAGATGGTCACTTCGATTGGTATAAGAATTTATTCCTATGCTACCGGCTTAGGTTCGGACCTATGAGGTCACACACATTAGAGTTCATGATCCGATCGGATGGTTGATCAACGATTAAGAATCGTTCTAGGGTTAAATGATCAATACGATTGACATTTAACCCAGTGCAAGTGTTGCAGGAGGATCAATTAGCAATTCGATTTCTAATTGGCTTAATTTGATTAAGCCAATGGGCTGAGATTAAGTCTAATTAAATATGATTTAATTAGATTTGGTTTGGGCTTGATTGGATCAAGTTCAATTGGTTTATTGGATAAGCCAAGTGCAAGAAAAAACTAGTCCTAGTTCAACTAGGACTTGGGTCAATCTAATTTCTAATTTGATTAGAAAATTAAATCAGATTTAAATCTAATTTAATCTAATTAAATTAGGTTCTTAATTGGGTTAAGACCTATTTTAATTGGGTTGATCTAATTTTGATTTGATTTGGTTTGGGAAACCAAATTAGAACAAGTCATAAGACAGAATCCTAGTAAGACTAGGATTCCACCTTGCGCCACATAAGCCTTCTCCACGCCCTCTCTCTTATTCAACGCCAATCTTCACTTATTTTGTGCAACAAAAGCCCTCTCCCAGATCTCTCCCACGTTCACAAAAGGTCTCCTCTCTTCTTTCTTACATGGAAGGTGGTTTGGATCAAATCTAAAAGGAATAAGTTTGGATTTCGAATTCTATGAGATAGGGTTTTAGAAATCCAAAACTTTTTCAATTTTGCACCGAATTTATCCAATTTTTTTTTGAAATTTTTATGGATTTTAGGGTATACATTGTGCACCCTTTTCTGGTGATCCATGCATGAAAATATGAAGGAGGTGCTCAAGAGTTGGGCGTCCCTTAACTTGCCATGTTTGGATAAGCCTTGACTAGGTGTTTGACCTAGATAAGGACTCTATCATATCTCTCTATATAAGATGAGTTTCTTCATGAAATTTTAGGAAAAGTTAGAGACTTAAGAGACCTTTGTTCCATATAGAAATCAAAGAGAAATACCTTTGGGTCGTGGAGATATAAAAGATGCAAGTTTGGGTGTCTAGAGAGAAAAACGTGAAGAAGAAGAGGGTCTTCTTCTAGGGTTTTTGTTTTCATATCTTTCCTCCCTCTATCTTGAGTTTCCTGAGAGCGTCTCAGATCTGAAACTTCTCTTTCTACTTTTCATCTTTGGAAGAGTCCAAATCAAGAAGAAGGAGGCACCTGATCAGCCATCAAAGAAGGATCAGCGCAGTACTAGCATACTGTGCTGATTTCCTGAAGCAGGACTTCTGATCGAGATTCGTGGGCTCGTGTGGACGACTCCTAGAGGTCGGATGCATGTGCGGCTTGCAACATCATCCTTAACCCTGGATCAACGAGGTTAGAGCATCTAACTTGCAAGGTAATAGATCTGATCTATTGTTTAATACATACATTAGATGTAGTATAGAAACATGTTGATATGATCAACATGTAGTTCATGCTATATTTATATATTTTAATTTTTGATTTAATACTATATAATAATCATGTAATAGGATCTTAGATCTAAAGATTTTTTAATTTTAGAAAATAAATTTTGATTTATTTTAGTCTTCCGCTGTATGATCTTGAAAAAGTTTCAAGATCTAACCCTGAAACCCTTGATCTGGTTCCTTCAATTGGTATCAGAGCCTAAGTTCTTTATTACATGATTATTTATACATGCTTAGATTATTTTTTAGATTAGATCTAATTTATAATCTGATTATTAAATCTAAAATTAAAATTTTAGATCAATCACAAACTGCAAGGTTGTCCTGCTATAAGGTTTACCCCTTACAGTGCAAAGGTTGTCCTAGTTTGTGTAGATCTAGCTTTAATCATAAATTTGTTAGATATGATCTAGATTAGATTTATGATTTATTAGATTTAAAAGATGTTTAAATTTGAAATAAAATCTCTTTGTTAATAATTTTTGTGCAAAGAAATTGTTTAAAGTTGAAATTGTTTCAATTACATGAACCTGTTTAGATTAGATCTAAAGTAGTTTCATGTTTATTTCACTTGTATCTTGATTATGAATCAAATATGCAATATGATTGGTAGAATCATATTATAAAATTATTTTATAAATATAAAAATTATTTTTTGAAAAGCCGAACCCAACCCTCAGCCCAAAACTTAATTAAGAATTAAGAAGTTGTTTGATTAGGTTCTAGGATTGTGAATTGAAGAACCTAAGATACAAATCATAACACATTGGGTTAATGGGTTAGTGGGAATTAGGTCCATTAATTGGGTTAGACCTATGGTTAGATTAAAGATGGACTTAATTAGAGAATTGACTAAATCTAATCAATTGTTGTCTTAGATTAGGTCAAGGATTCTCTAGATCAATTACAATAGTTGTAGTTGGTTAAGTCCATGTCTTTAACGAGAATCAAATGGACTTGATTTTTGGCTAAGCGGTCTAGCACGAACTGTTAGGTTGATCTAATCGAAACTAATTAAACCAGTTGGTGTCTAAGGTAAACCAGACCGGTGGTTTTTAATTGGGAGCCCGCTTATCTGGCCATTTCTGATGGTGTCTAAGGCAAGCTTTGGCAGACCCTCCCACTGATCGAACTTACCTGGCCTCTTGGTAAAATTATGTTTTGATCGGATCACTTGACTATTCGAGCTGACCCATGTCAGCTAGGTAAATTAGTGTGACTGATTTAGGTGCTCCTAGACCAGCCCTGGTCTCCCTTAAGCTGACTTGGTGAAGCCAGTGGGAGGATCATAATAAGCTGGTTCATCTGACTTCATCCTCTATATTATTTAAATCTTCTAAAATTATTAGGTCCTTAAAATGATAAAGTTATAGAGATAACTGAATCATAGCCTCCCATTAAGGTGTTTGATAATGAGTCCATTAACTCAATAATCATTGCAGACCCAAAGGCCTGGTGCTTGTTGACTAATGGAATTATCACTCATCATATGACGACTTGGAAGTGTCTCTCTAATGGTGGTTAGGTGAGCCAACCAAAGTTGGGCTTAATCATTCGTTGGTTAGATACAACATGTATGATCATGTTAATGGTTGGACCTAACTGGATCCTTACAGTGGAGGCCAAAGCCTACTGATTAGGTTTCTGGGGCAAAATTAAAATTACTAAAAATTATTTAGAGAAATAATTGGTTATGAACCTACCATTAGATGTACATGGGTTGACCAACCAAAGTTGGGCTTGTGTGCAGTCTAAGTGGATTCTAGTACCTGCTAAAGAATTAGGGTAATTCCTCGAATTGGAGGTAGAGGCTACCAATTCGAATAAAATAGTGGAGAAACTTTTTGATTAAAGTCCAAATCTTTAGGTTTAATGAATCAATTACTAATTAGGTTATGGTTCTCCTTTGTGCAAATATAGCCACTTCCCTATCGCTCCGATCATTGTTGGACAATGATAAGTTAGTGGGACCTAACTTTGGTAGCTGGTACCGAAAGTTGAAGATAGTCCTAGAGCATGAACGGATCCTATATGTGATAATGGATCCTGCACCTGAGGAGCCAGCTGCCAATGCACTTGGAACAGTCAGAGACACTTACCAGAAGTGGCTCAGTGATCGGACCATGGTGCGCTGTATCATGCTGGCTGCTATGAGCGACGAGTTCAGTCGCAGATTCGAGATGGCTCAGCCAAAAGACATGCTTCAAGTGTTGGAGGATGCCTTTGGCACACCCGATGACGTGGAGAGGCACAAGACTAGTTGTGCCATCTTCAACGCCAAAATATGGGATGATGCCTCTATCACTGATCATGTATTGTATATGATCGAGTTGATGGAACGATTGAGCAAGCTCGGCTTTTTCCTTGCATGAGTAGCTTGGGAAAGATGCAATACTGAACTCGCTGCCCAAGTCTTATCTCCCATTCCTCACTCATTATAGAATGACAAAGCCTGAAGAGAACTACCACGGGTTACTGGGGTTGCTTCAGAACTTTGAGAAGGATCACCAACTCCTCAAGGAGTCGGTGAACTCAGTGGGAGGTTCGTCTTCTGGTTCTCGACCCTTTGAGAAAGGGAAGAAGAACAAGAAGAAGAAAGTGAAGAAGGTGCAAGTTCAGGCTGGGACATCAGTGCACAGCCAGACCAAAAGGATCAAGCCCGATAAGAGTCTATTCAACTGGCAAGCACCCTAGATTAGATAGTGTGTCAGATATCTACTTATGGCACTAGAGGCTAGGTCATATAAACAAGAACAGAATAAACAGGTTGACTCAAGAGGAAATCTTCGAAGTCAATGATTGTGAATCACTTCCAACCTGTGAGTCCTATCTTCTTGGTAAAATGACCAAGTCACCTTTTACTGAAAAAGGTGAGAGAGCTACTAAGCTCTTGGGCCTAGTACATACCCATGTATGCGGGCCCATGAGCACCAGTGCTAGAGGTGGATATTTCTACTTCATAATTTTCACGGATGACCTATCCCGATATGGATATGTCTATCTGATGAAACATAAGTCGGATTCATTTGAAATGTTCAAACGATTCCGAAGTGAAGTAGAAAAATAAACTGAGAAGAGTATTAAAACTCTTTGATCTGATCGAGGAGGAGAATACCTTTCTAGTGAACTTTTCACATATCTAGGAGAGAATGGGATTCTCTCCCAATGGACTCGTCCAGGAACACCACAGCATAATGGTGTGTCTGAAAGGAGGAATCGGACTTTGTTAGATATGGTCCGATCCATGATGGGTTTTGCTAGCTTGTCGATATCCTTCTGAGGATATGCACTCGAATCGGCCAGTTATCTGTTAAATAGGGTTTCAAGTAAGTCTGTAATTAAGACTCCATATGAGATATGGACGGGACGTAAGCCAGCACTTTCACACCTTAGGGTCTGGGGGCCCGGCCTATATTAAATGATTAGTCACAAACAAACTTGGACCTAGGTCTGACAAATGCTCATTCATAGGGTATCCCAAAGAGACAAAAGGATATTTTTTCTACCATGCTGATGAACAAAAGGTGTTCGTCAGTCTTAAGGCAATCTTTTTAGAAAAGGAGTTCCTTGGTGAAGGAACCGTTGCCTCTAAGGTTGAACTTGATGAAGTTCAACAGGTAGAAGGACCGACACCAATAGCTGAACCTGAGACGGATATGATTAGATCAGATCCGGAGCCCAATATACCTGCACCATTAAGGCGATCTGGTAGAGTACCGCATCAACCGGACAGATACTACGATTTCTTGGTTCGGGATGGTGATCCCATCGAATTTAATGAGAATAATGAGGATCCGATCACCTATATGGATGCAATGCAGAGATTTGATTCCGAGAAATGGCTTGAAGCCATGAAATCCGAAATGGAGTCCATGAAGCTCAACGATGTATGGACATTGGTTGACCCACCTGAAGGGGTTAAACCCATTGGGTGTAAATGGGTCTTCAAAAGGAAGAGGGGCGCAGACGGAAAGGTGGAGACCTATAAAGCCCGTCTGGTCGTCAAGGGGTATCGTCAACGTTATGGTATTGACTATGACAAGACATTTTCCCCTGTGGCAATGCTCAAATCTATTCGGATAATGCTTGCAATAGCTGCCCATCTGGATTATGAGATCTGACAGATGGATGTAAAGACAACTTTCCTGAATGGAGAGCTGACTGAAGAGGTGTATATGATACAACCTGAGGGGTTTACATCCACAGATGAGTCCAAGGTGTACAAGCATCAGAGATCCATTTATGGACTGAAGCAAGCTTCTCGAAGTTGGAACATGCATTTTGATAAGGTGATCAAAATGTATGGCTTCATTAAGAATGGAGAAGAGCCCTGCATCTATAAATGGGCAAATGATCCAGTTGTGGTATTCCTTATCTTGTACGTGGATGACATTCTCTTAATCGGGAATGACATCCCCGCACTACAGGGAATAAAAGTTTGGTTGTCATCACAGTTCTCCATGAAGGACTTGGGTGAAGCATCCTACATCCTAGGGATGAAGATCTATAGGGATAGATCTAAAAGGATGCTTGGGTTATCCCAGTCCATGTACATAGATACTGTGCTGAAGAGGTTCAGCATGGAGAATTCCAAGAAGGGCTATCTACCGATAGGCCAAGGAATTTCTCTCTCTAAGAAGGATTGTCCGACAACTCCTGAAGAGAGAGAGCGTATGAGTAGAGTCCCATATGCTTCAGCTGTGGGATCTATCATGTACGCCATGACATGTACAAGACCAGATGTGGCATACTCACTAGGAGTAGTGAGTAGATACCAATCTGATCCTGGAGAAAACCACTGAAAAGTGGTTAAAGCCATCCTTAAGTATTTGAGAAATACTAAGGACCAATGGTTGGTTTATGGTGAGTCAGATCTGAAACTTGTGGGGTTCACAGACTCCAGCTTCCAATCTGACCATGATAACAGCAGGAGTGTGTCGGGTTATATCTTTACTCTGAATGGTGGAGCCATCTGCTGGAAGAGTTCTAAGCAGCATACTGTGGTAGATTCTGTTTGTGAAGCGGAGTACATCGCAGCATCGGATGTCGCAAAGGAAGCTGTGGCTGAGGAAATTCATCAACAAGCTCGGAGTAGCACCCTCCCTCGATGGTCCAGTCCTGCTCTACTGCGACAGCACTGGTGCCATAGCTCAGGTGAAGGAATCCAAAGCACACCAACGGACAAAGCACATCTTGCACCGCTTCCACCTGGTCTGAGAGATCGTGGATCGAGGTGACGTCGACCTTCAAAAGATCGACGGAAAGAAAAACCTAGCCGACCCCTTCACTAAAGCCCTGGCGATAAAGGAGTTCGACAACCACAAGTCAAAGATGGGTATTAGATACTATACCGAGTGGCTTTAGGACAAGTGGGAGTTGTTGGAAAATGTGTCCCAAAAAGCCAATCGTCAAGCTGTTGACGGTTGAGCAACCAAGTATTGTAATTGATTTGTTAATAAATAAAATATATTTGGCATTTTTATCATAAGGTTTCATCTTCTAATGAACTCCGTTGTTATGATGAAGTCCTTAGGACTATTTAGATTCGATAAAGAGAGGATTTATCGATTAGTCCTTAAAACTGTTCACGACCAAATGATAGGCTGTTAATAAGGACGACAGCTTCTATCGAGCATAGGTCGCTGTAGGCCATATGGGTTGGTTGTCCTCTTAACCAAAAAGTGTGGAGACACTGGTATGGCATACAGGTGAGATGTAAGGGTACATCGTCATGGAACGTGACCAACTCCAGAGCATTCTGCTGTCGAGAATGTCTATGATGGGATATAGGTATAAGTGTCCCTTAGACCTGAGATCGTCTCAGTGACTTGCAAGCAACTCACTGTGCTTTGGTACTGGACTAACTGAATTTTTAATTTAGAGATGGAAGGTTTCTGGGCACAGTCAAGTACTTGCAAAGTCAGAGTGTGATCGAGATGGGATTGACCACTCCAAGAGTTGGAGAAGAATGAGTCACTGTATTTCAATTTAGCAAAACCTTGGCCAGGGTAATCCATCAGATGGATTTGATATTTTGAAATACAATGTGGACAACCTGATCAGAGTTGACAGTTAAACTCTGGGGTGTCCTATGATCATTTTGGTCAAGGGGATGAATTATATGAAAACTATATCCGCATGGGTTCTAAGGATGTTGTTCTACACATTCGACCTATCCGATCGTCGGGTACCATTGCTAGATGGTCACTTCAATTGGTATAGAAATTTATTCTTATGCTACCGGCTTACGTTCGGACCTATGAGGTCACACACATTAGAGTTCATGATCCGATCGGATGGTTGATCAACGATTAAGAATCGTTCTAGGGTTAAATGATCAATACGATTGACATTTAACCCAGTGCAAGTGTTGCAGAAGGATCGATTAGCAATTCGATTGCTAATTGGCTTAATTTGATTAAGCCAATGGGCTGAGATTAAGTCTAATTAAATATAATTTAATTAGATTTGGTTTGGGCTTGATTGGATCAAGTCCAATTGATTTATTGGATAAGCCAAGTGCAAGGAAAAACTAGTCCTAGTTCAACTAGGACTTGGATCAATCTAATTTCTAATTTGATTAAAAAATTAAATCAGATTTAAATCTAATTTAATCTGATTAAATTAGATTCTTAATTGGGTTAAGATCTATTTTAATTGGGTTTATCTAATTTTGATTTGATTTGATTTGAAAAATCAAATTAGAACAAGTCATAAGACAGAATCCTAGTAAGACTAGGATTCCACCTTGCGCCACATAAGCCTTCTCCACGCCCTCTCTCTTATTCAACGCCAATCTCCACTTATTTTGTGTGAAAAAAGCCCTCTCCCAGATCTCTCCCACATTCACAAAAGGTCTCCTCTCTTCTTTCTTACATGGAAGGTGGTTTGGATCAAATCTAAAAGGAATAAGTTTGGATTTCGAATTCTATGAGATAGAGTTTTAGAAATCCAAAACTCTTTCAATTTTGCACCAAATTTATCCAATTTTTTTTTGAAATTTTTGTGGCTTTTAGGGTATATATTGTGCACTCTTTTCTGGTGATCCATGCATGAAAATATGAAGGAGGTGCTCAAGAGTTGGGCGTCCCTTAACTTGCCATGTTTGGATAAGCCTTGATTAGGTGTTTGACCTAGACAAGGACTCTATCATATCCCTCTATATAAGATGAGTTTCTTCATGAAATTTTAGAAAAAGTCAGAGATTTGAGAGATCTTTGTTTCATCCAAAAATCAAAGAGAAATACCTTTGGGTCGTGGAGATATAAAAGACACAAGTTTGGGTGTCTAGAGAAAAAAATGTGAAGAAGAAGAGGGTCTTCTTCTAGGGTTTTTATTTTCATATCTTTCCTCCCTCTATCTTGAGTTTTCTGAGAGCATCTCAGATCTGAAACTTCTCCTTCTACTTTTCATCTTTGGAAGAGTCCAAATCAAGAAGAAGGAGGCACCTGATCAGCCATCAAAGAAGGATCAGCGCAGTACTAGCATACTGTGCTGATTTCCTGAAGCATAACTTCTGATCGAGATTCGTGGGCTCGTGTGGACGATTCCTAGAGGCCGGATGCGTGTGCGGCTTGCAACATCATCTTTAACCCCGGATCAGCGAGGTTAGAGCGTCTAACTTGCAAGGTAATAGATCTGATCTATT
This sequence comes from Elaeis guineensis, assembly GCF_000442705.2. NCBI lineage: Eukaryota > Viridiplantae > Streptophyta > Magnoliopsida > Arecales > Arecaceae > Elaeis > Elaeis guineensis. Next base: position 64,398,594 of record NC_025995.2, on the reverse strand, counting down.
GTTTAATACATACATTAGATGTAGTATAGAAACATGTTGATATGATCAACATGTAGTTCATGCTATATTTATATATTTTAATTTTTGATTTAATGCTATGTAATAATCATGTAATAGGATCTTAGATCTAGGGATTTTCTGATTTTAAAAAATAAATTTTGATTTATTTTAGTCTTCCACTGTATGATCTTGAAAAAGTTTCAAGATCTAACCCTGAAACCCTAGATCTGGTTCCTACACAACCCATGTGCATCTATGGGTAGGTTCATAACCAGTTGTTTCTCTAAATAACTTTTAGTAATTGATTTTGCCCTAGAACCTAATTAGTATGCTTTGGCCTCCACTGAAAAGATCTGGTTAGGTCCAACCATTAATATGATTTGATTTGGTGAATCGGACTAATAAATGATCAGGCTCGACTTTGGCCGGCCAACCTGACCACCATCAGAAAGACTGAAACCAAATTATCATATTATGAATGATAATTCCATTAGTCAATAAGCACCAGACCTTTGGGCCTCCAATGATTATTAAACTAATGGACTCATTATCACTCACTTAATGGGAGGCTATGACTTAGTTATCAATATAACTTAATCATTTTTAGGACCTAATAATTTTTGAGGATTTTATTAAAGAATAGATGAGAAGATAAATTACTAGCCAATTTCAATCCTCCCACTGACTTCACCAAGTCAGATTAAAAAAGATTTAATTAAGCCAGCATTAGGAGCACCTAAATCAGTCAAACTGATTTACCTAATGACATGGATGAGCCCTAATCACAAAGTGATCTAATCAAAACCTAATTCACTAGGTTGGCCAGGTAAGTGAGATCAGTGGTGGGGATATGCCATTAACTCGTCAGAGATCGAATCACTGCGAGTAGCTCCCACTTAAAAATCACTGGTCAAACTACCAAACTTACCTTAGACACCAACCGGTTTATTAGTTTTAATTTGGTCAACTTAGTAAATTGGGTTCCACTGCATAGCCATGAATTAAGTCCATCTTGGTCTAGTTAAAGACATGGACCCATTCAACTACAACTATTGGAGTTGAGTCTAGAGTATCCTTGACCTAATCTAATTCAACTTTTGATTAGATTTGATCAATTACTCTAATTTAGTCTATTTCTTTAAGCTAACCTTAGGTCTAACCCAATTATGGACCTAATCCATCTAACCCATTGACCCACAAGTTTATGCAATTGTCTTAGGTCTTAATTCACAATTCTAGATCTACTAGACAACACTTAATTCTTTTAATTAAGTATTTGGACTGATGGGTTAGGATTTGGCATTTCAAAAATACTTTTCAAATTTGAAAGATTTTATTTTCTGTTCACCAAATATGTTGACTCATTTCACAAATAGATCAGCACATTTCATAAATAGCAATCCTATTGCTAATTACATAACAGAAGATAACTCAATCAAAATAAATCATGAATATTCTTTTAGATCTAATCTAACACATTCATGATAAATTTTATAATTAAACCTATACAATTAATTTATTTCACTGCTTCATCTGTATGGGATATAATTGCGCAGCACCCCTACCGCCATAGGAGACCCCATCGAATGGGAGGAGAGGGCCTTTAAACCTTGCTTTTCTCCTATGATCGGACGGCCATGGCAACCAACCCAATTCGATTACTTGCTACTTGGATCAAGTATATCTAAATATACCAATTTCAAAATTTAAATTTCAAATTTCAAATTTTAAATTTTGAATTTCAAATTTCAAATAAATTTCAAATTTCAAATTTCAAATTTTTGAATTTCAAATTTTGAATTTTAAATTTTGAATTTCAAATTTGAAATTTTAACCAAATTTCAAATTTCAAATTTTGAATTTCAAATTTTTGAATTTTGAATGTCAAATTTCAAAATTCAAATTTTAAATTTCAAATTTTTTGAATTTTGAACTTCGAACAACTTTCAAAATTTAAATTTTAAATTTTAAATTTTAAATTTAAACTTTTAGATTATAACTTAATCTACGCATGCAAATATATATATCATATCTAAGAACCTGCTCTGATACCATTTGAAGCGTAAATTCAGTGCAGGGGTAAAATGATAATTTTAAAATTTTTTAAAATTACTATTTTATAGTAAAAATTATTAATTAATTTAATTAATTAATATAAATTTATCTTACACTAAGATCTAAATATGATATATAGCATGCATTCATTTAAATTTGAAATTCAAATTTGAACAGTAAACACTTTACTGTAATGTGTTCAGAACACAATACCTTTGTGCGGGTAGTAGATCGCCGCAATCTGATCACCGTCGGGAGAGTCTGATCATCGTGATGCAGCCACACAGTATGTCTAGCCTCTGTGGATCATCCACACGAAGCTCCTGATCTGATCGACTCCTCACGAGTGCTAGCTCATTGTAGAGCCCTTTTGACGGCCGATGCTGATCGAACTCCTTCAATCGATGTCTGTCGATTCTTTGGATGCTCTGAATCATCAACAGACGTACTTGAGAGGATGTTGAAGATCTTTTTGAGATTTTGTGGGCTCACTGTAGGAACCAGATCTAGGGTTTCAGGGTTAGATCTTGAAAAAGAGGGTTAGATCTTGAAACTATTTTAAGATCATACAGCGGAAGACTAAAATAAATCAAAATTTATTTTCTAAGATCAGAAAATCCCTAGATCTAAGATCCTATTACATGATTATTACATGGCATTAAATCAGAAATTAAAATATATAAATATAGCATGAACTACATGTTGATCATATCAACATGTCTCTATACTACATCTAATGTATGTATTAAACAATAGATCAGATATATTACCTTGCAAGTTAGACGTTCTAACCTTGCTGATCTGAGCTTGAGGATGATGTTGCAAGCCGCACACACATCCAGCCTCTAGGAGTCATCCACACGAGCCCACGAATCTCGATCAGAAGTCTTGCTTCAGAAAATCAGCACAGTATGCTAGTACTGCGCTGATCCTTCTTTGATGGTTGATCAGGTGCCTCCTTCTTCTTGATTTGGACTTTTCCAAAGATGGAAAGTAGAAGGAGGAGTTTCAGATCTGAGACACTCTCAGAAAACTCAAGATGGAGGGAGGAAAGATATGAAAACAAAAACCCAAGAAGAAGACCCTCTTCTTCTTCACGTTTTTCTCTCTAGACACCCAAACTTGCATCTTTTATATCTTCACGACCCAAAGGCATTTCTCTCTTATTTTTGGATGTCATAAAGGACTCTCAAATCTCTAATTTTATCTAAAATTTCATGAAGAAACTCATCTTATATAGAGAGATATGATAGAGTCCTTGTCTAGATCAAACACCTAGTCAAGGCTTATCCAAACATGGCAAGTTAAGGGATGCCCAACTCTTGAGCACCTCCTTCATATTTTCGTATATGGATCAATAAAAAAGGGTGCACAATGTATACCCTAAAAGCCATAAAAATTCCAAAAAAAATTTGGATAAATTCGGTGCAAAATTGAAAGAGTTTTGGATTTCTAAAACTCTATCTCATAGAATTCGAAATCCAAACTTATTCCTTTTAGATTTGATCCAAACCACCTTCCATGTAAGAAAGAAGAGAGGAGACCTTTTGTGAATGTGGGAGAGATCTGGGAGATGACTTTTGTCACACAAAATAAGTGGAGATTGGCGTTGAATAAGAGAGAGGGCGTGGAGAAGGCTTATGTGGCGCAAGGTGGAATCCTAGTCTTACTAGGATTCTGTCTTATGACTTGTTTTAATTTGGTTTCCCAAACCAAATCAAATCAAAATTAGATCAACCCAATTAAAATAGGTCTTAACCTAATTAAAAACCTAATTTAATCAGATTAAATTAGATTTAAATCTGATTTAATTTTCTAATCAAATTAGAAATTAGATTGACCCAAGTCCTAGTTGAACTAGGACTAGTTTTTCCTTGCACTTGGCTTATCCAATATGTTGCCCAGCTATGCAACCCAAGAGGGGGGGGGGGTGAATTGGGTTTCTAAAAATTTTAAGCCCAATAGATAATTTATGAAGAACAAAACAATGGCTTTAAATCAATATTAATTACCTAAAGCAGTATTGCAAGGATATAATAAAGAAATAAGATAAAGCAATAAAGCACACCACAAACACAAGGATTTATAGTGGTTCGGTGCTAACCTTGCACCTACATCCACTCTCCAAGATCCCACTTAGGAATTTCAATCCACTATCCTTTGTATTCAACCCGAATACAAAACGTCGGAAACTCCGACACTAGCTATCCCAAGCTAGAATACAAGACGTCGGAAATTCCGACACTAGCTATCCCAAGCTAGATCACTTGTTTTCCGGGTACAAGTAAACCCAAAACACTCCGATTTCAGGTTCGGATCAACCTTTCCTTGTTTTGAAAATCCTCCAAAAACAAGAGCAAAAACTCACAAAGAGTAAGAATATTTAGAGCACAGATTAATACAATAACAGCTCCTTAAATGAGCAAATATAACAATAAAAGCTTTACTCAAATGAAGAACCCCTTTTTCAGATTTTCTCAAGATGAATGAACGGTTGAACGAATGCTTGAGAAGAGGTTGATCGTTGATTGAAGATCTCTTGAAAGCTTTGAACGATCTCTAGATCAAGGTTGAAACGATAGGCGTGAAGAATTCTCTCCTTGAAAGATCTTGCTTTTCTCTTTCACAATCTCTCTGGTATATTGTGGATCCTCTCTCTTTTTCTCTATGGATATTTCGTTAATCTCAGGCTTTTTCTTGCAAATTTCGGATCCTCTCTTCTGTTCTTCTCTTTTTCCTCTCTTTCTCTTCACATTTGATTTCACATTTGATCCGCTATTTAATCTGCAATTTCTTTCATCATTTAAAGCATTTTGTAGCATTAGAAGCAAGAGAAAATAATTTAGGCAGATAAAGAGCCGTTAGAGGATTTTTAGGAAGCATAAATGGCAATTAAAACGGGCAAAAAAATAGCCGTTGCTGACATTTCCCGTCGCAGGGGTCGACTCATGAGTCGACTCATGCTTCAGGGGTCGACTCATGAGTCGATCTCTGTTGCAAAAACCAGAGAATGCTTTTCTGGAATTTCTTGGCTCAAATTAGCAGGGGTCGACTCATGAGTCGACTCATGCCTTGTGGGTCGACTCATGAGTCGACTCACAGGTCGTGCCAAGCCAGAAAACTAGCATGCCAAGGAGAATTTTTGCGTGCCAATCAGCTCACAGTGCCATGAGTTGACTCATGAGTCGACTCATGCACTTCAAACCTTCATAACTTCAAAAATATAAGTCCAAACACAATGAAATTTTCACCAATAGATTTCAAATCATTTGTTCTACCAAATGGTACTATCAAATCAGGATTTTAGTAAAATTACGATTTTGCCCTTGAAGAGCATAAGGACTTTTTCATTTTAAAATATTGTATCCCTTCAATCTGCTTTGTAATCATCAAAATCAATCTAGGAGCAACAATCTCCCCCTTTTTGATGATGACAAAACATATGAACAAAAATATTTATGTTAATGCATTAATTTCAAAAGAATCCATTATAGGTGTATATGCTTGAAAAGAGTATGATTCTTTTGGCATGTAATATAAATGCAAAAATAGTTTGTCCATTTTCTTAAAGATTTGAAAAGGGTATTAGATCATTTTGAGTTCAAGATATATCAGAGCAAGAGAAGATAAATAACTTTTTCTATGTATCAGAGCAAAAATAATTTTTACAATGATATCAGAAAAGATTTTATAATGTATCAGAGCAAGAAAATTTTTAATGTATCAGAGAAAATTTCATACTGTATTAGAGCAAATGTCAGAGAAAATTTCACACTGTATCAGAGCAAATGTTATAATATATTAGAGAAACCTTCACACTGTATCGGATCAAATGTTATCATGTATCAGATCAAGTTGAAAGAAATTGTAGGATGTATCAGAGTAAAACAAATTTTTTATTGATGTATCAAGGTGAGTAAAATTTCAAAAGCAAGTTTGAATATCAGAGCTTATATATAAAAAAAATACTTATTTGCATTGTACTCATGATTTTGCTTTTGATGGATAACTTTTTGTTAAAGTTCTGTCTGATACCAAATTTTGATACCAAAATTTCTCAAAGTTTTGTTTAATCTTTCAATCCTTGTTTTTGTCTAATTTCTCCAATATTTGTTTAATTTCTTCAATATTTGTTTTAATTTAATTTCTCCCCCTTTTTCTCATAATTTAGGGTTTTGCTTTTTGTCTAATTTCAATTTTTGTTTAATTTTAATTTCTCCCCCTTTTTGACATCATCAAACATAGTTAACTCTTCCTTTTCTTTTTCTGAAATATTCTTTAATTTCCTCCTCTTTAGAGTTTTTCACAAATGTTTGCTCCCCCTTAATGTAGCAATTATCAATAGCAAACAACAACAAGGAGAAGATAATATTTCAATAGATGTATCAGAGATTGAAATACAACCAAAATATAATCATTACAAAGAGGTAGAAATATAGGTAAAAGATGATTCCATTAATATTATAATTGTTTCAATACATAAAATTCAACCAGCTAAATGTCAATACATGGCCCCAAGGTATAGATCCTAGAACAAGATACTAACTCCTAAGATCTAGATAAGTCAATGATCAGAGTCATCAGATATAGGGTGAGGAGATGATGGATCAGAAGTGCGTCCTCTACCCCGTCTGCCTCTGCCACGAGTAGGAGGGCGAGATGAACTGGGTGGCTGAGAATGCTGAGATACTAGGGCTGATACCATGAGTCTGATAGAATCAAGTACGTTCAGTGCTCTGGAAACAGATTGAAGTAGAGCAGTGAACTGGGTGGTAGCATGCTCACTCGATCCTCTGATCTCTTTCCTCAGTAGCTCATATCCACCTTCTAATGCTCCTCTGAGCCTTCCAGCCTCTGCAGTGAGGTCTGTGACCTCAATAGTAGACTCCTGTGGCTGGGGATGGGCCAATGCAAGGACTTGCCCCTGCAATTCAAGAACTTTGCCAGTAAGTCTCCAGACTGTATCCTCAAGCTGCTGTATCCTGACGGACTGATCTGAAATCATCTGAAATACAGTGGAGATGTGGGGAGTAATGGTCTGATCAGAAGAAGTAGCTCTAGGTGCAAAAGAAGTACTACTCCACTGGCTAGACAGCAAAGAAGCCACACGCTGTGAAATATGCTCGATCTGATCGTCAGCCAGTCTGAACTCTGATGGAGGTGCTCTGCTCTCTGGCTGATACACTGGTGTGGGCATCCTAGTAAACTCAGAAGGGCCAGCCTCAGTATCAGGAATGAACTGGGTATCTGGTGAAGCTGTCCTGAAGTCATGTACAGGAGAAGATGGACCTTCTTCTTCTACTTGCCTTCAGTTCTGTCTTCAGCTCTTTCCTCAGCTCTCTCCTCAGCTCTTTCTTCAGAGCCCTTGATCCAACCACCAACAGTCTTTGTAATTCCCATTCGGTGCAGGCTGTGTTGGTTGAAAGTGTCCACATGTGAGAGCTTGGTAGGTGTCTCCCCCTCACAGCTAACTCCAAACCTCCTAAATACTCTAGTAAGGGCCATACCATAAGGCAAGTGTGCCTTGGATCTGTTCAAAGTTTCTCTCATGGCCTCTATCATAAGTGCAGGGAGGTTTAGGGGGGTCTGAGTGATGATATGAAACATGACACATACATCTCTGCCAGATAGTAAGTCATGTCTACCACTCCTAGGAAAGAATAGTTTTGTCACAATCTGATGCAGGACCCTCATCTCAATGGACAGTAGCTTTGCTTCCAATCTGTTTAATCTTCCTGAAAAATCTTCTCCTAAGATAATTCTGATCCCTTCTTCTTTAATTGGGAGTTTCATATATGAGTATCCTTCACTAGGCAACTGAAGTATCTCTTCCAATATCCTAGAATCCAAACAGATGTCAATCCCCTTTACAGTTGAAGTCACAGATCCGTTTCCATAATTTAGGTTCTGGTAGAACTCTCTGACTAGATCAACATAGGTGACTTCCTTAAGAGAGCAATAAAGTTCCCATCCTTGATTTTTGATCTTGGTAGCAAAAGTAAAGCCTTCTTTCTCAAAGAACCGAAAATCTATGTTTTTCCCGGTTTCTACTTTTCTATCAGAAAGAAGATTTACACTGGGGCTTATGGAGGATTGAGAGGGACCTTGAGCAGGTACTGAAACTGGATTGGGAACAGTGGAAGACTGAGCATGCCTTTTCTTTCGGACAATTTCCTCAGGCTCTCGGATTGATTTCCACCTTTGGGAAAGTTTCATCTTTGGAGCCATATCCAATAAAGTAGCAGACAAGAAGACTTGAATTCAGTGGAGGAGGGATCACAAAAGAGTAAAGAAGAATTTTGGTGGAGAAAAGAAGTGGATTTTGAATGAACGGTGAAGTTCTAGGGCACGTTCCACCCGCGCCAATCACTGCGAGAAAGCACAGAAAAGTCCTTTTCAAGGAGGCGATTTTTGGTGGAGAGAAGGAGGGAGAATTGCCTCAGAATTGATCCTTGGATTTGGAGCAAAAAGAGTTGGAGAGGACGGCTTTCGGAAGGAAGACGACGAGAAGATGAGTCATCTCATAAACAGGGTTTCCCGTTTTAAAAACAATGAACCCGATGGAAGTTGGTGGGATTTACAAGTTTGCCATTGAGTCGACTCATGGGGGTCGACTCATGAAGTTCAGAAAATCAGGAAAAATGCAAATAAATTCCAAAAAAATTCAAAATTTTGGGAGAAGGAGTTTTGCTCAATGATAAGTTTTTAGAGTGATAAAACTGAGCTTTTGGAACCAGGATAGTTGTTGGAAATTGAGCTCTAAGAATATTTGATAATAATTAAGAGAAGTTTAGGCAAATGGATCTAGAATTCCTAAATTTCTCCTAATTACATAGAATCTATCCTCACTAAGGGCCTTTGTAAAGATATCGGCTAATTGATTTTCAGTGCAAACATATTCAAGAATTATATTTTTATTTTGAACATGTTCTCTTATAAAATGATGTCTTATTTCAATATGTTTGGATCTTGAGTGTTGTATTGGATTTTTAGATAGATTTATGGCACTTGTATTGTCACATTTTATTGGAGTTTCATTAAGTTTGATTCCAAAATCTTCGAGTTGTTGCTTAATCCACAAGATTTGAGCACAACAACTTCCGGCTGTAATGTATTCGGCCTCAGCCGTAGACAGTGCCATCGAATTTTATTTCTTGCTAAACCATGAGATTAGGTTAACTCCAAGAAATTGGCAAGTTCCACTTGTGCTTTTTCTATCTAATTTACATCCAGCAAAATCAGCATCAGAATATCCTAACAAATTAATTTGTGAGTCCTTAGAGTACCATAACCCTATAGTTTGTGTACCATTTAAGTATCTAAGGATTCTTTTAACAGCATTCAAATGAGATTCCTTAGGATTAGATTGATATCTTGCACATAAGCAAACACTAAACATGATATCAGGCCTACTTGCAGTTAGATATAATAATGAGCCAATCATACCTCTGTAGTATTTTAAGTCTACGCTTTTACCTTCATCATCCTTGTCAAGCTTACTTGAGGGACTCATTGGTGTGCCAATAGGTTTGCAGTTCTCCATTCCAAATCTTTTGAGTAGTTCCTTGGTGTACTTGCTTTGGGTGATGGAGATTCCCTCTTTTGATTGTTTGATTTGGAGTCCGAGAAAGAAAGTGAGTTCTCCCATCATGCTCATCTCGAACTCTCCCTGCATAAGCTTAGCAAAGTCTTGACAAAGGGATTCATTAGTAGACCCAAAAATTATGTCATCAACATAAATTTGTATAATTAGCATATCATTTTGGTTTCTTCTAATAAATAGGGTTGTGTCTACATTGCCTCTTGAGAAACCATTATTTAGTAAAAATTTGCTTAGCCTTTCATACCATGCTCTAGGTGCTTGTTTTAGACCATATAAAGCTTTATTTAATCTAAAGACATGATTGGGAAAAGCATGATTTTCAAATCCAGGGGGTTGTTCTACATATACTTTTTCAGAAATATATCCATTTAAAAATGCACTTTTAACATCCATTTGAAATAGTTTGAATTTCATAAAGCAAGCATAAGCAAGTAGAAGTCTAATGGCTTCTAACAGGTGCAAAGGTTTCATCAAAATCAATTCCTTCTTCTTGATTATATCCCTTAGCAACCAGTCTTGCTTTATTTCTAATTACATTTCCATGCTCATCTAACTTGTTTCTAAAGACCCATTTTGTGCCAATTATTGAATAATCTTTAGGTCTTTTCACTAAGGTCCAAACATTATTTCTTTCAAATTGACTGAGTTCTTCTTGCATAGCATTAATCCAGTTATGATCATTTTCAGCTTCTTCAAAAGTTTTAGGTTCAAGTTGAGATACAAAAGCACAATGATTAAGTACATCTCTAAGTGAAGAACGTGTTTTTACCCCATGCATAGGATCACCGATAATTAATTCCTTAGGGTGGTTGTGAACATACCTCCATTCCTTGGGTAAGTCATTTGTACCTTGAGGTTGTTCTTGAATTTCTTCACCTTTCTCATTTTGTTCATCTTCTTGATCCTTGTCTTCTGGAGTTGCTGAATCTTTCAGAGTGATCTCCTTCATACCTTCTATTAGTGGATCTGCATCATCAACACCCTCATTCTTCCTTGAAGGAAGATCGTTAGATTCATCAAAGACAACATGTATGGACTCCTCAACTACTAAGGTTCTTTTGTTGAACACTCTAAATGCTTTACTAGTGGAGGAGTAACCTAGAAGGATTGCTTCATCTGATTTTGCATCAAATTTACCAAGTTTTTCTTTGCCATTATTTAATACAAAACATCGGCAACCAAAAACATGAAAATAGGCAATATTTGATTTTCTTCCTTTCCAAAGTTTATAGGGGGTTTTCTTTAAAAATTGTCTTATTAAAGCACGATTTAAAATGTAACATGCTGTGTTAATAGCTTCCGCCCAAAAATATTTTGGAAGATTGCTTTCACAGAGCATGGTACGGGCCATTTCTTCTAAGGTTCTATTTTTCCTTTCAACTACCCCATTCTGTTGGGGTGTCCTAGGAGCAGAGAAGTTGTGGCCAATTCCATTTTCATCACAAAAATTTTCAAAGTCATGATTTTCAAATTCTGTTCCATGATCACTTCTAATATTTTGAATTGAAAACCCTTTTTCATTAGTGACTTTTTGATGAAATTTAGTGAAAATTTGAAAAGTTTCATTTTTGTGAGCTAAAAAGAAAACCCAAGTAAAACGAGAGTAATCATCAATTATTACAAATCCATATCGTTTTCCTCCTAGACTAGTGGTTCTAGTTGGTCCAAATAAATCCATATGTAAGAGCTCTAAAGGTCTAGAAGTTGAAATAGTGTTTTTGGATTTAAATGATACTCTAGTTTGTTTACCTAATTGGCATGCATCACAAATTCTATCCTTTTCAAAATTCAATTTTGGCAAACCAAGAACTAAATCCTTTTTGATTAATTTTGAAAGAGAATGCATGCTAATATGTGCAAGTCTACGATGCCACAGCCAACTAGTCTCATTTATTTTAGCATTTAAGGAAACTAGGCATTGCATGTCTAATTTAGTTAAATCATTCAAGTCTACCATATAAACATTGCCATGCCTATGTCCTATAAATTTAATGCCATCGTTAATAGGACTTGTCACAATGCAAACAGATGATTCAAAACTTACTTTATACCCTTTATCACAGAATTGACTAATGCTAAGTAAGTTATGCTTTAAACCTTTAACTAGTAAAACATTCTCAATGTATTTGGAGGGAGTGATACCAATGTTACCTATCCCGATGATCTTTCCTTTGCCATTATCTCCAAAGGTGACCATCCCTCCATCCTTAGCATCAAGCGTGATGAATTGTGATTCATCACCAGTCATGTGTCTCGAGCATCCGCTGTCAAGATACCATTTTCTGTTTCCTTCTTGGGATGCTAGACACACCTGCAAGCACAGATCAAGTTTCTGTCTTAGGTACCCAAGCTTTCTTGGGTCCTTTCAGGTTAGTCAGAATGGTTCCTTTTGGAACCCATATTTTCTTTGTGTTTGCATATTTGTTAATAAGACATGTGTATGATTTATGTCCTATTCTTCCACATTTAAAACAAGTAATATTTGTAGACTTGTTACTTGAATAAATATCCTTCAGAAATTTTTATTTCTTTAGGGGTTTATAACCAAGTCCAGCTTTATCATATATAGCTTTCTAATTTTCAAGGATCATATTTAGTTTGTTTGAACTTAAGGTGAACTTATCTACTATAGATTTCAGCTTGTTCATTTCATCCTTTAAGTTTTGATTTTCTTGAATCAAGGTGAATTTTTCAATTGAAAGATTTTCAGCTTGTTTCACTAAGGACTGATTTTCCAATTTCAGCTCTTTGTTTTTCTTCCCTAGTTTCTTTAATTCATCAATTGAATCATAGAATGCTTCTTGCAATTCTTCAAAAGTAAATTCACTAGTGGATTCAGAAGTTACCTCATTTTCATGTGCCATCAGGCACAGATTCGCTTGTTCTGTTGAGGTTTCCTCATCGGAGCTTGAGTCATCACTCGCACTCCAGGTCGCCATCATTGCCTTCTTTTTGAATTTCTTTGGACCTTTCTTCAATTGAGGACAATCGGATCTGAAATGTCCTGGCTTCTTGCACTCGTAGCATATAGGGGTTTGATCTTTCTCCTTTTCTATGCTTTGATCCCCTTTTGTGAATTTCTTTCTCATCCCCTGTTTCCTTTTTCTTAGAAACTTCTTGAATTTCGGGTGATGAGAGCCATCTCCTCATCCTTATCTTCATCTTCAGAGTCATCTATTTCATAATCAGGTGAAGTTGTGGATTTGAGGGCAATGGTTCTTTTCTTTTTGATTTCATCCTCTTGATGTTGCATCATGCTAAGTTCCTGAGTCATCAAGGATCCAAGAAGCTCTTCTAGAGGTAGAGTGTTCAAGTCCTTTGCTTCTTGGATGGCAGTCACCTTGGCTTCCCAAGTTCTTGGCAGTGACCTGAGAATCTTCCTTACAAGTTCACTGTTAGTATAAGATTTGCCAAGACTCTTTAAACCATTGATTATATCAGTAAAACGAGTAAACATAGCAGTTATGGACTCATCATGCTCTATTTTGAACAATTCATATTTATGTACAAGCATGTTTATTTTAGACTCTTTTACTTGATTTGTTCCCTCATGGGTGACTTCTAACCTATTCCATATTTCTTTAGCAGATGCACAAGTAGAAATGCGATTAAATTCACTAGCATCTAGTGCACAATAAAGAACATTCATAGCTTTGGCATTTAATTGTGCCAATTTCTTGTCAACCTCATCCCATTCTTTCTCGGGTTTGGTTGACTCCTCACCATCTATAATCTTGGTGGGTGTGTGAGGACCATTCACTATGATACTCCACATATCATAGTCGAGTGCTTGTATGAAAATCTTTATCCGAGCTTTCCAATAGGTGTAATTAGACCCATTGAAAAGTGGAGGTCGGTTTGTTGATTGCCCCTCGGCTAGAGAAGTTCCAACATGGGTTGCCATAGATCTTTGGCTCTTTGATTGTTAGATCAAAGAAGGGCTAGAGCACTGGCTCTGATACCACTTGTTGCCCAGCTATGCAACCCAAGAGGGGGGGGGTGAATTGGGTTTCTAAAAATTTTAAGCCCAACAGATAATTTATGAAGAACAAAACAATGGCTTTAAATCAATATTAATTACCTAAAGCAGTATTGCAAGGATATAATAAAGAAATAAGATAAAGCAATAAAGCATACCACAAACACAAGGATTTATAGTGGTTTGGTGCTAACCTTGCACCTACATCCACTCCCCAAGATCCCACTTGGGAATTTCAATCCACTATCCTTTGTATTCAACCCGAATACAAAACGTCGGAAACTCCGACACTAGCTATCCCAAGCTAGAATACAAGACGTCGGAAACTCCGACACTAGCTATCCCAAGCTAGATCACTTGTTTCTCGGGTACAAGTAAACCCAAAACACTCCGATTTCAGGTTCGGATCAACCTTTCCTTGTTTTGGAAATCCTCCAAAAATAAGAGCAAAAACTCACAAAGAGTAAGAATATTTAGAGCACAGATTAATACAATAACAGCTCCTTAAATGAGCAAATATAACAATAAAAGCTTTACTCAAATGGAGAACCCCTTTTTCAGATTTTCTCAAGATGAATGAACGGTTGAACGAATGCTTGAGAAGAGGTTGATCGTTGATTGAAGATCTCTTGAAAGCTTTGAACGATCTCTAGATCAAGGTTGAAACGATAGGCGTGAAGAATTCTCTCCTTGAAAGATCTTGCTTTTCTCTTTCACAATCTCTCTGGTATATTGTGGATCCTCTCTCTTTTTCTCTATGGATATTTCGTTGATCTCAGGCTTTTTCTTGCAAATTTCGGATCCTCTCTTCTGTTCTTCTCTTTTTCCTCTCTTTCTCTTCACATTTGATTTCACTTTTGATCCGCTATTTAATCTGCAATTTCTTTCATCATTTAAAGCATTTTGTAGAATTAGAAGCAAGAGAAAATAATTTAGGCAGATAAAGAGCCGTTAGAGGATTTTTAGGAAGCATAAATGACAATTAAAATGGGCAAAAAAATAGCCGTTGCTGACATTTCCCGTCGCAGGGGTCGACTCATGAGTCGACTCATGCTTCAGGGGTCGACTCATGAGTCGACCTCTGTTGCAAAAACCAAAGAATGCTTTTTTGGAATTTCTTGGCTCAAATTAGCAGGGGTCGACTCATGAGTCGACTCATGCCTTGTGGGTCGACTCATGAGTCGACTCACAGGTCGTGCCAAGCCAGAAAACTAGCGTGCCAAGGAGAATTTTTGCGTGCCAATCAGCTCACAGTGCCATGAGTTGACTCATGAGTCGACTCATGCACTTCAAACCTTCATAACTTCAAAAATATAAGTCCAAACATAATGAAATTTTCACCAATAGATTTCAAATCATTTGTTCTACCAAATGGTACTATCAAATCAAGATTTTAGTGAAATTACGATTTTGCCTTTGAAGAGCATAAGGACTTTTTCATTTTAAAATATTGTATCCCTTCAATCTGCTTTGTAATCATCAAAATCAATCTAGGAGCAACACAATAAACCAATTGGACTTGATCCAATCAAGCCCAAAATAAATCTAATTAAATCATATTTAATTAGACTTAATCTCAGCCCATTGGCTTAATCAAATTAAGCCAATTAGCAATCGAATTGCTAATCGATCCTCCTGCAACACTTGCACTGGGTTAAATATCAATCGTATTGATCATTTAACCCTAGAATGATTCTTAATCGTTGATCAACCATCTGATCGGATCATGAACTCTAATGTGTGTGACCTCATAGATTCAAACCTAAGCCGGTAGCATAGGAACAAATTTCTATACCAATCGAAGTGACTATCTAGCAATGGTACCCGACGATCGGATAGGTCGAATGTGTAGAACATCCTTAGAACCCATGTGGATATAGTTTTCATATAATTCATCCCCTTGACCAAAATGATCATAGGACACCTCAGAGTTTAACTGTCAACTCTAATCAGGTTGTCCACATTGTATTTCAAAATATCAAATCCATCTGATGGATTACCCTGGCCAAGGTTTTGCTAAATTGAAATACAACGACTCATTCTTCTCCAACTCTTGGAGTGGTCAATCCCATCTCGATCACACTCTGACTTCACAAGTACTTGACTGTGCCCAGAAGCCTTCCGTCTCTGAATTAGAAATTCAGTTAGTCCAGTACCAAAGCACAGTGAGTTGCTTGCAAGTCACTGAGGCGATTTCAGGTCTAAGGGACACTTATACCTATATCCCATCAGAGATATTCTCGACAGTAGAATACTCTGGAGTTGGTCACGTTCAATGATGATGTACCCTTACATCTCACCTGTATGCCATACCAGTGTCTCCACACTCCTTGGTTAAGAGGACAACCAACCCATATGGCCTACAGCGACCTATGCTCGATAGAAGCTGTCGTCCTTATTAACAGCCTATCATTTGGTCGTGAACAGTTTTAAGGACTAATCGATAAATCCTCTCTTTATCGAACTTAAATAGTCCTAAGGACTTCATCATAACAACGGAGTTCATTAGAAGATGAAAGCTTATGATGAAAATGCCAAATATATTTTATTTATTAACAAATCAATTACAATACTTGGTTGCTCAACCGTCAACAGCTTGACGATTGGCTTTTTGGGACACATTTCCCAACAACTTCCACTTGTCCTAAAGCCACTCGGCACAGTATCTAATACCCATCTTCGACTTGTGGTTGTCAAACTCCTTTATTGTCAGGGCTTTAGTTAAGGGGTCAGTCAGGTTCTCCTTTCCGTCAATCTTCTGAAGGTCGACATCACCTCGATCCACGATCTCCCAGACCAGATGGAAGCGATGCAAGATGTGCTTCATCCGCTGATGTGCTTTGGGTTCCTTCATCTGAGCTATGGCACCAGTGCTGTCGCAATAGAGCAGGACTAGACCATCGAGGGAGGGTGCTACTCCGAGCTCGTTGATGAATTTCCTCAGCCACACAGCTTCCTTCACGACATCCAATGCTGCGATGTACTCCGTTTCACAAACAGAGTCTGCCACAGTATGCTGCCTGGAACTCTTCCAGTAGATGGCTCCACCATTCAGAGTAAAGATATAACCCGACACGCTCCTGCTGTCATCATGGTCAGATTGGAAGCTGGAGTCTGTGAACCCCACAAGTTTCAGATCTGACTCGCCATAAACCAACCATTGGTCCTTAGTATTTCTCAAATACTTAAGGATGGCTTTAACCACTTTCCAGTGATCTTCTCCAGGATCAGATTGATATCTACTCACTACTCCTAGTGAGTATGCCACATCTGGTCTTGTACATGTCATGGCGTACATGATAGATCCCACGGCTGAAGCATATGGGACTCTACTCATACGCTCTCTCTCTTCAGGAGTTGTCGGACAATCCTTCTTAGAGAGAAAAATTCCATGGCCTATAGGTAGATAGCCCTTCTTGGAATTTTTCATGCTGAACCTCTTCAGCACAGTGTCTATGTACATGGACTGGGATTACCCAAGAATCCTTTTAGATCTATCCCTATAGATCTTCATCCCTAGGATGTAGGATGCTTCACCCAAGTCCTTCATGGAGAACTGTGATGACAACCAAACTTTTATTCCCTGTAGTGCGGGGATGTCATTTCCAATTAAGAGAATATCATCCACGTACAAGACAAGGAATACCACAACTGGACCATTTGCCCATTTATAGATGCAGGGCTCTTCTCCATTCTTAATGAAGCCATACGTTTTGATCACCTTATCAAAACGCATGTTCCAACTCGGAGAAGCTTGCTTCAGTCCAAAAATAGATCTTTGAAGCTTGCACACCTTGGACTCATCTGTGGATGTAAACCCTTCAGGTTGTATCATATACACCTCTCTCCATTCAGGAAAGCTGTCTTTACATCCATCTGCCAGATCTCATAATGCAGATGGGCAGCTATTGCAAGCATTATCCGAATAGATTTGAGCATTGCCACAGGGGAAAACGTCTCGTCATAGTCAATACCATAACGTTGACGATACCCCTTGACAACCAGACGGCTTTATAGGTCTCCACCTTTTCGTCTGCGCCCCTCTTCCTTTTGAAGACCCATTTACACCCAATGGGTTTAACCCCTTCAGGTGGGTCAACTAATGTCCATACATCGTTGACCTTCATGGACTCCATTTCGGATTTCATGGCTTCAAGCCATTTCTCGGAATCAGGTCTCTGTATTGCATCCATATGGTGATCGGATCCTCATTATTCTCATCAAGTTCGATGGGATCATCGTCCCAGACCAAGAAACCGTAGTATCTGTCCGGCTGACGCGGTACTCTACCGGATCGCCTTAATGGTGCAGGTATATTGGGCTCTGGATGTGATCTAATCATATCCGACTCAGGTTCAGCTATTGGTGTCGGTCCTTTTACCTGTTGAACTTCATCAAGTTCAACCTTAGAGGCAACGGTTCCTTCACCAAGGAACTCCTTTTCTAAAAAGATTGCCTTAAGGCTGACGAACACCTTTTGTTCATCAGCATGGTAGAAAAAATATCCTTTTGTCTCTTTGGGGTACCCTATGAATGAGCATTTGTCAGACCTAGGTCCAAGTTTGTCTGTGACTAATCGTTTGACATAGGCCGGGCACCCCCAGACCCTAAGGTGTGAAAGTACTGGCTTACGTCCTGTCCATATCTCATATGGAGTCTTAATTACAGACTTACTTGGAATCCTATTTAACAGATAACAGGTCGATTCGAGTGCATATCCCCAGAAGGATATCAGCAAGCTAGCAAAAATCCATCATGGATCGGACCATGTCTAACAAAGTCCGATTCCTCCTTTCAAACACCCCATTATGCTGTGGTGTTCCTGGAGGAGTCCATTGGGAGAGAATCCCATTCTCTCCTAGATATGTGAGAAACTCACTAGAAAGGTATTCTCCTCCTCGATCAGATCGAAGAGTTTTAATACTCTTCCCAGTTTATTTTTCTACTTCACTTCGGAATTGTTTGAACATTTCAAATGAATCCGACTTATGTTTCATCAGATAGACATATCCATATTGGGATAGGTCATCCGTGAAAGTTATGAAGTAGAAATATCCACCTCTAGCACTGGTGCTCATGGGCCCGCATACATCAGTATGTACTAGGCCCAAGAGCTCAGTAGCTCTCTCACCTTTTCCAGTAAAAGGTGACTTGGTCATTTTACCAAGAAGATAGAACTCACAGGTTGGAAGTGATTCACAATCACTGACTTTGAGGATTCCCTCTTGAGTCAACCTGTTTATTCTGTTCTTGTTTATATGACCTAGCCTCCAATGCCATAAGTAGATATCTGACACACTATCTAATCTAGGGTGCTTGCCAGTAGAATAGACTCTTATCAAGCTTGATCTTTTTGGTCTGGCTCTGCACTGATGTCCCAGCCTGAACTTGCACCTTCTTCACTTTCTTCTTCTTGTTCTTCTTTCCTTTCTCAAAGGATCGAGAACCAGAAGACGAACCTCCCACTGAGTTCACCGACTCCTTGAGGAGTTGGTGATCCTTCTCAAAGTTCTGAAGCAACCCCAGTAATCCGTGGTAGTTTACTTCAGGCTTTGTCATTCTATAATGAGTGAGGAATGGGAGATAAGACTTGGGCAGCGAGTTCAGTATTGCATCTTTCCCAAGCTGCTCATGTAAGAAAAAGCCGAGCTTGCTCAATCGTTCCATCAGCTCGATCATGTACAATACATGATCAGTGACAGAGGCACCATCCCGTATTTTGGCATTGAAGATGGCACAACTAGTCTTGTGCCTCTCTACATCATCGGGTGTGCCAAAGGCATCCTCCAACACTTGAAGCATGTCCTTTGGCTGAGCCATCTCGAATTTGCGACTGAACTCGTCGCTCATGGCAGCCAGCATGATAAAGCACATCGTGGTCCGATAACTGAGCCACTTCTGGTAAGTGTCTCTGACTGTTCCACGTGCATTGATAGCTGGCTCCTCAGGTGCAGGATCCATTATCACATATAGGATCCGTTCATGCTCCAGGACTATCTTCAACTTTCGATACCAGCTACCGAAGTTGGGTCCCACCAACTTATCATTGTCCAACAATGATCGGAGCGTTAGGGAAGTGGCCATATTTACACAAAGGAGAACCATAACCTAATTAGTAATTAATTCATTAAACCTAAAGATTTGGACTTTAATCAAAAGGTTTCTCCCACTATTTTATTCGAATTGGTAGCCTCTACCTCCAATTCGAAGAATTACCCTAATTCCTTAGCGGGTACTAGAATCCACTTAGACTGCACACAAGCCCAACTTTGGTTGGCCAACCCATGTACATTTAAGGGTAGGTTCATAACCAATTATTTCTTTAAATAATTTCTAGTAATTTTAATTTTGCCCCAGAAACCTAATCAGTAGGCTTTGGCCTCCACTGTAAGGATCCAGTTAGGTCCAACCATTAACATGATCATACTTGGTGTATCTAACCAACGAATGATTAAGCCCAACTTTGGTTGGCTCACCTAACCACCATTAGAGAGACACTTCCAAGTCATCATATGATGAGTGATAATTCCATTAGTCAACAAGCACCAGGCCTTTGGGTCTGCAATGATTATTGAGTTAATGGACTCATTATCAAATACCTTAATGGGAGGCTATGACTCAGTTATCTTCATAACTTTATCATTTTAAGGACCTAATAATTTTAGAAGATTTAAATAATATAGAAGATGAAGTCAGATGAACCAGCTTATCATGATCCTCCCACTGGCTTCACCAAGTCAGCTTAAGGGAGACCAGGGCTGGTCTAGGAGCACCTAAATCAGTCACACTGATTTACCTAGCTGACATGGGTCAGCTCGAATAGTCAAGTGATCCGATCAAAACATAATTTTACCAAGAGGCCAGGTAAGTTCGATCAGTGGGAGGGTCTGCCAAAGCTTGCCTTAGATACCATCAGAAATGGCCAGGTAAGCGGGCTCCCAATTAAAAACCACCGGTCTGGTTTACCTTAGACACCAACTGATTTAATTAGTTTCGATTAGATCAACCTAACAGTTCGTGCTAGACCGCTTAGCCAAGAATCAAGTCCATTTGGTTCTCGTTAAAGACATGGACTTGACCAACTACAACTATTGTAATTGATCTAGAGAATCCTTGACCTAATCTAAGACAACAATTGATTAGATTTAGTCAATTCTCTAATTAAGTCCATCTTTAATCTAACCATAGGTCTAACCCAATTAATGGACCTAATTCCCACTAACCCATTAACCCAATGTGTTATGATTTGTGTCTTAGGTTCTTCAATTCACAATCCTAGAACCTAATCAAACAACTTCTTAATTCTTAATTAAGTTTTGGGCTGAGGGTTGGGTTCGGCTTTTCAAAAAATAATTTTCATATTTGTAAAATAATTTTATAATATGATTCTACCAACCATATTGCATGTTTGATTCATAATCAAGATGCAAGTGAAATAAACATGAAACTACTTTAGATCTAATCTAAACAGGTTCATGTAATTGAAACAATTTCAACTTTAAACAATTTTTTTGCACAAAAATTATTAACAAAGAGATTTTATTTCAGATTTAAATATCTTTTAAATATAATAAATCATAAATTTAATCTAGATCATATCTAATAAATTTATGATTAAAGATAGATCTACACAAACTAGGACAACCTTTGCACTGTAAGGGGTAAACCTTACAGCAGGACAACCTTGCAGTTTGTGATTGATCTAAAATTTTAATTTCAGATTTAATAATCAGATTATAAATTAGATCTAATCTAAAAATAATCTAAGTATGTATAAATAATCATGTAATAAAGAACCTTGCTCTGATACCAATTGTAGGAACCAGATCTAGGGTTTCAGGGTTAGATCTTGAAAAAGAGAGTCAGATCTTGAAACTTTTTCAAGATCATACAGCGGAAGACTAAAATAAATCAAAATTTATTTTTTAAGATCAGAAAATCCCTAGATCTAAGATCCTATTACATGATTATCATATGGTATTAAATCAAAAATTAAAATATATAAATATAGTATGAACTACATGTTGATCATATCAACATGTTTCTATACTACATCTAATGTATGTATTAAACAATAGATCCGATCTATTATCTTGCAAGTTAGATGTTCTAACCTTGCTGATCTGGGCTTGAGGATGATGTTGCAAGCCGCACACGCATCCGGCCTCTAGGAGTCGTCCACACGAGCCCACGAATCTCGATCAGAAGTCCTGCTTCAGGAAATCAGCACAGTATGCTAGTACTGCGCTGATCCTTCTTTGATGGTTGATCAGGTGCCTCCTTGTTCTTGATTTGGACTCTTCCAAAGATGAAAAGTAGAAGGAGGAGTTTCAGATCTGAGTCACTCTCAGGAAACTCAAGATGGAGGGAGGAAAGATATGAAAACAAAAACCCAAGAAGAAGACCCTCTTCTTCTTCACGTTTTTCTCTCTAGATACCCAAACTTGCATCTTTTATATCTCCACGACCCAAAGGTATTTCTCTCTGATTTTTGGATGCCATAAAGGTCTCTCAAATATCTAATTTTTTATAAAATTTTATGAAGAAACTCATCTTATATAGAGAGATATGATAGAGTCCTTGTCTAGGTTAAACACTTAGTCAAGGCTTATCCAAACATGGTAAGTTAAGGGACGCCCAACTCTTGAGCACCTCCTTCATATTTTTGTGTATAGATCAATAGAAAAGGGTGCACAATGTATACCCTAAAAGCTATGAAAATTCCAAAAAAAATTTGGATAAATTCGGTGCAAAATTGAAAGAGTTTTGGATTTCTAAAACTCTATCTCATAGAATTCGAAATCTAAACTTATTCCTTTTAGATTTGATCCAAACCACCTTCCATGTAAGAAAGAAGAGAGGAGACCTTTTGTGAATGTGGGAGAGATCTGGGAGAGGGCTTTTGTCGCACAAAATAAGTGGAGATTGGCGTTGAATAAGAGAGAGGGCATGGAGAAGGCTTATGTGGAGCAAGGTGGAATCCTAGTCTTACTAGGATTCTGTCTTATGACTTGTTTTAATTTGGTTTCCCAAACCAAATCAAATCAAAATTAGATCAACCCAATTAAAATAGGTCTTAATCCAATTAAAAACCTAATTTAATCAGATTAAATTAGATTTAAATCTGATTTAATTTTTTAATCAAATTAGAAATTAGATTGACCCAAGTCCTATTTGAACTAGGACTAGTTTTTTCTTGCACTTGGCTTATCCAATAAACCAATTGGACTTGATCCAATCAAGCCCAAAATAAATCTAATTAAATCATATTTAATTAGACTTAATCTCAGCCCATTGGCTTAATCAAATTAAGCCAATTAGCAATCGAATTGCTAATCGATCCTCCTGCAACACTTGCACTGGGTTAAATGTCAATCGTATTGATCATTTAACCCTAGAATGATTCTTAATCGTTGATCAACCATCTGATCGGATCATGAACTCTAATGTGTGTAACCTCATAGGTTCGAACTTAAGCCAGTAGCATAGGAATAAATTTTTATACCAATCGAAGTGACCATCTAGCAATGGTACCCGACGACCGGATAGGTCGAATGTGTAGAACAACATCCTTAGAACCCATGCGGATATAGTTTTCATATAATTCATCTCCTTGACCAAAATGATCATAGGACACCCCAAAGTTTAACTGTCAACTCTGATCAGGTTGTCCACATTGTATTTCAAAATATCAAATCCATCTGATGGATTACCCTGGCCAAGATTTTGCTAAATTGAAATACAGCGACTCATTCTTCTCGAACTCTTGGAGTGGTCAATCCCATCTCGATCACACTCTGACTTCACAAGTACTTGACTGTGCCCAAAAGCCTTCCGTCCCTGAATTAGAAATTCAGTTAGTCCAGTACCAAAGCACAGTGAGTTGCTTGCAAGTCATTGAGGCGATCTCAGGTCTAAGGGACACTTATACCTATATCCCATCAGAGATATTCTCGACAGTAGAATACTCTGGAGTTGGTCACGTTCAATGATGATGTACCCTTACATCTCACCTGTATGCCATACCAGCATCTCCACACTCCTTGGTTAAGAAGACAACCAACCCATATGGCCTACAGCGATCTATGCTCGATAGAAGCTGTCGTCCTTATTAACAGCCTATCATTTGGTCATGAACAGTTTTAAGGATTAATCAATAAATCCTCTCTTTATCGAACTTAAATAGTCCCAAGGACTTCATCATAACAATGGAGTTCATTAGAAGATGAAAGCTTATGATGAAAATGCCAAATATATTTTATTTATTAACAAATCAATTACAATACTTGGTTGCTCAACCATCAACAGCTTGACGATTGGCTTTTTGGGACACATTTTTCAACACTCACGACACTCATAGCTCACTTTCTCACTTCCCGAACTCCAGGCTAAAACTCTAGGGAACTCACCGAAAACCTTGCACCCATTTTTCTTTCTTTTCTTTCTTTTTCTCTTGGAAGGATATGGACTTTCTTCTCACGCACAAGACTTCTCACGCCCTAGAATTTTTCTTCAAAAATCTTCTTCTTGCACGCCCCACTCTTCTCCTCCTTTTATAACAACGTCAAACGTCTTATCCAAAAGAAAAGATAAAGATGAGTAATTGCACATTTGAATTCAAATCAAATTTTGAATTCAAATGGACACCAACTCATCCCTTATCCACTAAAAGCGTGAGGCATGGCTTAAATTGTGCATGGAGTGATTTCATGAGAAACCTTTTTCTCATGTAATAAATGGGGCATAAAAAAAAGGGATAAGGTGTAAAGATTAATTGCCCATTCAAATTCAAACTTTATTTTGAATTTGAATGGCCAACCAATCATCCTTATCCATTCATTTGGCACATTAAAGTAGGCGTGGAGAGGGCTTGGCATGAGGAAAAAATTCATGAGAAGTTTCTTCTCATGAATTCAAATGGGTGCAATGGAAGTGAGGTGGTGCATGGAGATTGGGTCAAGGTGGTTTAATTATTTAAACCAACCTAATTGAATCTAATAAGTTAGGTCCAATTAGACTAATTTAAATCCAACTTAATTAGACTTAATTAGGCTCAATAAAATTTTAATCAAATCAAGAATTGACTAAGCCCAATCCCTGATCAAATCAGGGATCAAACCATCTTGACGATTGGTCAACTCTTAACCTAATCGGGTCAAACCTAACTGAATCCAATTCAATTGGACTTGATTCAAAAATAATTACTCAATCAAATTGAGTTAATTAGTAATCAAATCACTAATTAAATCTCTCATAAATATTGAGTCCAAATCCGATGGGCAATTAGGCATCAGAATTCATCGATATGTAACCCTGATCGAAAAATCCCAACCAATGGGACTCTTGACCCCAGTACCCATAATGTGTGAAACTCATGATCAAAGAATCTTAATTCTCGATCACTGAGTCTCAAATATGTAGGATTCTAATCAGCCATCAGATCAGATAGGAACCTCTAATGTGTGTGACCCCACAGGTTCGAACCTAAGCCGGTAGCATAGGAACCAATTCCTGTACTAATCGAAGTGACCATCTAGCAATGGTACCCGATATTCGGATAGGTCGAAGAGTCACAATCGCAACACTCAGAACCTACATGAATATGGTTACTGTATAATTCATCCTTTTGACCCCTATGTTTAGGACGACTCAGGATTAAATTGTCAACCCTGATCAGATCATCTGAATCGTGCTCAACTCAAACAGTCCTGTGACTCCTCATAAGGACTATCCTAGCCAAGATTTTGCTAAATTAAAATACGACTGTACACAGCTCCTAAATTGGAGTGGTCAATCCCATCTTGACACACGCATCGACAAGTCAAGTGCTTGACTACACCTAACAGCCTTCCGTCACTGAATTAAAAATTCAGGTAGTCCAGTGCCTAAGTGCAGTGAGTTGCTTGCAAGTCATCATGGCGGTCTCAGGTCGGAGGGATATTTATATCCATATTCTATCGGAGCAAATCTTGACAGCAGAAATAGCTCCAGAGTCAGTCACGTTCAGTGCTGATGTACCCTTACATCTCACCTGTATGCCATACCAGTGTCTCCACACTCATTGGTTAAGAGAACAATCAACCTATATGGTACACAATGACCTATGCTTGATAAACATTATCGTCCTTGATAACAACATATCATTTGATCGTGAACAGATTTAAGGACTAAACGATAAATCCTCCTTTGTCGAGTCTAAATAGTCCTAAGGACTTCACCACAACATAGGAGTTCATTAGAAGATGAAATATTTTGTGATGAAAAAATACTAAAATAATTTTTATTAATTCATAATTTATGTATAAATATAAAAATGAGCATAACCATCAACATGCTGACGATTGGCTTTGGGACACTATTCCCAACACCACACACTCTCTTCCTCTCCCTTTCTCTTCTCTCCTTGGCATCCTACACGCCCCATATTTTGGGATGTCCGAAGCTCTTCCACGCTAAGGCACTTGGGCATCCCCTCTTTGCTGGTTTCTACCTACTGGTAGCAGCATAAATCAAGGAGAGAAACATTAGAGAAGAGGAGAAGAAGAAGATCAAGGAAAAAGATCAAGTGTTGATCGTAATCCAAGCTTCATTCAGATTCAACAGGCTGAATTTTTATAGAGAAGAAAATTTAATTTGTAGAGGGCTATTCCAGGCTGATCTCAAGTGGATACCCATAGAGGTCAGATACTTATGTGACTAGAAGACAATCTCTTTTCTTCCAGATTCAGATTTGAAGAAGAAGATTGTGAAACAGGTATGTGAATTGATCACAATCTGAATTTCAGCATATGAACTAAATTCTTATGGTTTTATATTTTTATGCATGCATAATTTATATTAAAAATATTTTAATCTTATATTTCACTACAGTGTTTAGAAAATAAAGTTTTAAAGCACATATGCATGCTCCAAACCTCAAATTCCAATAGTGGTATCAGAGCCACGGATTTCATATTATTGAAATTGTCATACATGTTTTGAAAAAGATTTCAAAATCTAATTTTTTTTGATATATGAGATGTATAAATAAAATTTAAAATCTAAAATTTAATTTTAAATTTAATTTTAAAATATATATTTGATATGTAAAAGCATGCATAGATCTGAATTTTGATTTAGAAAGAGTTCTAGTTCAATTTACATGATACATAGATACATGCATGAAACCTGAAATTTTTTATGATCTGAATTTTGATTCATATATCTGATATATGATTACATATTTAGATCATAAATTTACTTTTGATATGATCTATAATTAGCGTATGAGATATATGATATCATGTAACAGATCTAAATTTTATTTAGATCTGAATTTTACATGCAATAATATGATATATATTTGTATGTTAAATCTAAAAATTATTTTTATAATTTAAAATTTAATTTTATATAAAAAATTTAGATGTGAAATTTAATTTTAGAATCTGAAATTTGTGTTTGTGCATGAGGGTTTTGGTCATGAGAAAATCATAAATTAGGTCATGTAATAGGATTGCATCTAAAATTTTTGATTTGAGTCATATGGGTCTAATCTGATTAAGTAATTGATCGAATCGAGTCAAGTATTGACTAGGGTCAGATCAATTAAGTTATGTGATCATGCAATTATTGTTGATCAAATTGATTGAGTCTTATATATAGAATCAATTAACCTAAGGACCTAATTTGGCTTGATGGTTTGAGCCTGATTCGCTAAAGTTAACCTGTTTGGACCAATTGACCTATTAGTGTCTAAGGTAAATTAATGAGATGTAGTTATTTAATTGGTTTTGTTCGCTTACCTGATCAATTTATTGGTGTCTAAGGAAAGCAACGGAGGGACCCCCATCGATCTCTACTTACTTGGTCAATTTGGAAGATTGGATCTTCAATTGGGTTGCTTAGTGGTTTGTTTTAGCCCATGCCAATTAGATCGATCATATGATGACTGATTAGATGAGACCTAAATCTAAATCTCTTCATAAATATTAAGTCCATAGGTCTTTCACTGTTGTAGATGTGCGGGTGTGCTACCAGCATTGATAGTTCTCGGTTGGTCACAGTAATTCAGTTGCATCAGAAACACGCAACCACTCTATTAGCAAAGAGTTTCTTCAGGATAAGGATGGGGTTGAATTCAATAACTATTAGGTGAGGGATCCAATGACGGCCTTGCACCTGCTTGTGAACGATGGGTCGGACTTAACTAAAAAGTATGGGCAATAACTGGTAGGTGAGCCCACATGACTTAGAGACCAAGTCACTGCAACATGCTTAAAGAAGCATCTGGACAAAGAGTTGCCTACGCATCGATGTGTATATTACCAATAACTGTTAGGTGAGGTGCATGTCATCGTTGAGACTGCGGTACCTACTAGGAATTCTTTGTCGCATTAAGATTTTCATTTTCTTTTCGAGGAGTGGAGGAATCCAATAAATTAGTGGGAGTCATTATTTGTATCTTAAAATATTTAGAAGTAAATTTAACATTAAGTACAAAAGTCTAACTTGAATCTCTACTCTCACAGTTAAACTATGTCAGCCTGAAATCCTCTAGCCCGTATCTTTGAAACTAATCATTTGATCGATATCAATTATAAAGACTGGCTCAGAAATCTCAGGATTGT
This sequence comes from Elaeis guineensis, assembly GCF_000442705.2. Classification (NCBI taxonomy): domain Eukaryota; kingdom Viridiplantae; phylum Streptophyta; class Magnoliopsida; order Arecales; family Arecaceae; genus Elaeis; species Elaeis guineensis. The sequence continues at coordinate 64,370,348 of NC_025995.2, read as the reverse complement.
CCTGATCTTAGAAAAACTAGGTCATGTACTCGATCAGGAATCCATAGTGCTACCAAACCGTCCTACTGCTGAGCAAAGGATTGCTTTTGAGAAGTGGATGGATGAAGGCAGTCAGATTAAGTGTTATAAACTGACATCTATGTCAAACGAGTTGCAAAGCCAGTATGAGCATATGCCTACTACCAGGGCTATGATCACTCATCTGCAAGAGTTGTATGGTGAGCAAAGCTACACAGTGCGCTTCGAGATGTTCAAAAGACTCTTCAATCTGAAGATACGCGTAGGGTAGTCAGTCTATAAGCACTGTATGATAGTGATCAAGGATATTGAGAAGCTTGAGAAGCTCAGGCTAGAAATACAAAAAGAATTACAGATGGATCTGATCCTTTAATCCCTTATAAGTTCATATAGTCAATTTATTATAAATTTTTATATGAACAAGCTTGATTGCACTATACCTGAACTAGTCAACATGTTGGTCACTATGGAGGAAACCTTGAAGAGTTCAAAGGGTACTATTTTCACTGTGGAGCAGACTTCTTCCAAGAGAAAGTCTACTGGGAAGAAGAAGGCAAAATTCGTTAAGAAGCAGAAAAAGGAGAATAGGCCAAAGAAGAAAGTTTCTAGCAATACTGAAGCAAAGAAAAAATATTTCCATTGTCATGCTGAAGGCCACTAGAAGAGGAACTATCCAAAATACCTGGAGAGCCTAAAGACCAAAAAGGGTGATAAATCTTTCAAAGGTATGCTCGTAATTGTATCTAACCTTACGATTTCTTCTACTTCTAGTTGGGTATTAGACTTTGGCTCGAGTGCTCATATGTGTACCTTATGCAGGGTCAGATAGAAAGTAGAAGGTTGAGAGAAGGTGATACGATCTTTCAGGTCGGCAATAGAGCAAAGTTTGCTGCAGAGGTTGTTGGCACTTACCCTCTTCGATTATCGTCTGGTGTTATATTAGATTTAAAGGACTATTATTATATTTCTGTAGCTAGTCAAAATTTGATTTTTGTGTCTGTGCTAGTATAGGAAGGTTTTGAAATTTATTTCTGTTGGGTATAAAATACCTCCCAGCCGAAGTTCATGACAGGAATGACCCTCCAGGGATTCTACCAGCGTCCGACCTTCGACGAAATCTTTTCGAACCTCTCCGGCAGTCGAGCCTCCGCAACGTTCCCAAGCTTTGCCGACGGATAAACCCCCACCAGTGTAGGCCGGATTCTCCACAACGGGCGGACTCCACCCAAGTTTCGACAGCGGTTGACCACCTGCTAGACTTCATCCGGACTCCTACGGGAGCCGGACTTCGTCCCCGACTTCAACTGTAGGAAGACTTTGTCCGGACTCCCACGGGAGCCAGATTTCATCCCCGACTTCAACTGCAGGAAGACTTCATCCGGACTCCTACGGGAGCCGGACTTCGTCCCCGACTTCAACTGCGAGTAGACTTCATCCGGACTCCTACGGGAGCCGAACTTAATCCCCGACTTCAACTGTGAGTAGACTTCATCCGGACTCCTACGGGAGCCGGATTTCATCCCTGACTTCAATTGCAAGAAGACTTCATCCGGACTCCTACGGGAGTCAGACTTCGTCCCCAACTTCAACTGCGAGTAGACTTCATCCGGACTCCTACGGGAGCCGGACTTCGTCCCCGACTTCAACTGCAGGAAGACTTTGTCCGGACTCCTACGGGAGCCGGACTTCATCCCCGACTTCAACTGCAGGAAGACTTCGTCCGGACTCCTACAGGAGCCGGACTTCGTCTCCGACTTCAACTGCAGGAAGACTTCGTCCGGACTCCTACGGGAGCCGGACTTCATCCCCGACTTCAACTGCAAGTAGACTTCATCCGGACTCCTACGGGAGCCGGACTTCATCCCCGACTTCAACTACAGGTAGACTTCGTCCGATCTCCCACGGGAGCCGAACTTCCATCCTGAACTCCTATTGCAGGTAGACCTCATCCCGAACTCCTACAAGGGCCGGACTCCGAGTTTCTACTGCAAGCGACCCACTCTGAGTTTTCGCTACCAACGATCTACTTCAAATTTTTACCACGAGCGGTCCGTGCCGGATTCCTACCATAAGCCTTCACTCGAGCTTCCATTATGGGCAAAATTCCTTTCGAATTTTTGTTGCAGACAGGCCTTGGCCAAGATTCCTCGACAAATGATCCCCATCCGAGCTTCTATGGAGATCGGACCCCGACCAAACTTCTATAAGTGGGCAAATGCCGTGCTCACGAAATCTAGCGGCTGAACCCCTCCGACGGATGAACCTCTCCAGTGCCATCCGACATCGACCGTCGGTCGACCCTCTGCCAAAGTCTACGCAAAATCAGACTGCGTCTGCGGAAAGCCCCTGACCGAGCTCCTACGACAAGTGGTCCTCGCCTGCAGCCTTAACGCCCAAGGCACCCAACAGGATTTGCATCATCCGAGCTCCTCTCAGATGGATAGCTACCTCTCTCCGCCAGGCACCTCAACCAGATTCGGCCAACAGGCCTGGACCCCCTGGCAGGCCACAGTAATGGCCACGACTCTGCTCCACTTCCTGCGATGGATCCTGTGCGGCTCTATCACTCCCTGGCAGGCCACAGTAATGGCCATGACTCTGCTCCACTTCTTGTGATGGATCCCGTGCGGCTCCATCGCTCCCTAACAGGCCATAGTAATGGCCACGACTCTGCTCCACTTCTGCGATGGATACCGCACGGCTCCTGCACCCTTTGGCAAGTCGCGACAACGGGCGCCGCTCCACTCCCCGCAACAGACTCCATGCGGTAGGTCCCAGTGATGGCCACGATTCCACTCCACTACTCTTCATAACAAACTCCTTCTGACCCCGAGCGGCCCACTGCCAGACGGTTACAAACGTCGCTATCAGTCTGTTGCACCCTTCGCCTATAAAAGGGGGATCCCAGATACGTTATTCTCTAAGCTCTAATTTCTATCTCAAAATTCTGCTAAAATTTTCATTCGAGCACTCCATTCTTGTTGAGGCAGAGAACTGACTTGAGCGTCGGAGGGTCTTGTCGGAGCACCCCCAACTCCAGTTTAGACTTCCTTTGCAGGTCCCGACGGCGACCGCGACTCCCTCGACTCCAGCTTCTCCGACGCAGGTGGATTTTTGCACCAACAGGATTGGCGCTAGAGGAAGGGGCTGTCTTCGCGGTACCCTTGTTCTTAAAGGAGCACTCAACGGGACCGCCTCCGGTCATCTTTTTCGACGTCCTCTCCTCCTTCCCCCACTAGGTCTTCGCCCGATGCCTCCCCGCAAAGCATCCACACGGTGATCTACGGCCTCCGCGGCCAGATCTCAGGCTCCGACCTCACCTCCAGTTTCCCAGCCTCCTCCCCCTCCTCCGGCAATGGCGGTTGGCGCGGAGCAATTCAACCTACTGGTGCAGCAGGTCAGAGGCCTCACTGAAGCTGTGTAGGCCATACAACAGCAGCAGCAGCCACAGGTATCAGTGCGACTGGAGGGAGCATCGCCAGAACTCCAAAATCCGGCGGTAGGACGGGCCACTTGGGCCAGCCGCCCTGTCTTTCCCGGAAAGATGAATCCGAGGGTGGAGAGCCCTCAGTCAGATCATGATTTCACCCCTGGAAGATCTCTACCTCCATTCCGCCAGAAGACCCTCGAGACCCATAGTCGAGAGGATTTCCTAGACTGGAGGCTCCAGGAGATGAACCGGCGGATCGAAGAACTCCGTCACACTCCCCCCGCTTATGGTGAGGACATTTGTACTGACCCTTCCTTTTCTCAAATGATCATGCAGGAACCGATCTCGCCGAACTTCAAGCTCCCTCAGTTTGAAAGCTACGACGGGACTTCGGACCCAGTTGACCACCTGGAGGCCTTTCGGACAATGATGCTACTTCATGGCGCACCCGACGCCATCCTGTGCCGAACTTTTCCATCCACCTTGAAGGGAGTAGCGAGAAATTGGTACTCGGCACTGAAGCCGGGTACCATCTTTTCCTTTGATCAGATGAGCCATCAGTTTGTAGCTCATTTTGTTAGCATCCGGCGTCTCCGGAGGGGTTTGGAGTCCCTCATCAACATCAAGCAGAGGGAGGGGGAGTCCATCCGGACTTACATCAACCGTTTCAATATCGTCGCATTGGAGGTCCAGAACTTGGACCAATCGGTCGCGATGGCCACTCTGAAAGGCGACCTTCAGAAGAACGACCTTCTATTCTCTCTAGAAAAGAAGTACCCCAGGGATTTTACTGATTTGTTGGCTCAGGCCGAGGGGTACGCCCAAGCAGAAGAAGCCTTCAAGATGAAGGATGAGAAGACCGCGAGAGAGCGGCAGGCGGGGGACTCAAGTAAGCCCACAGTCGAGAAAGGGGCGAGAGAAGCTCGGTCGTGTTCTCGGACTCCCCTCGGGCACAAGCGTGCCCAGACTCCTCCCCGAGCGTGTAGGCAGAGAAGCCCGAAGCACCGAATATGCCCCCCTCAATGCATCGAAGACCCAGGTGCTGATGGAAGTCAGAGAGTAGCTCTCAAGGCCAGAAAGGATGCGCACACACTCCGAGAAGTGCAATCCTAATAAGTTCTGCCTCTACCATCATGACCACGGCCACGACATGGAGGAATGCATTCAGCTCTGAGATGAGATCGAGGAGCTCATCAGATGAGGTCGGCTCGACAGGTTCATTCGATGCCGGCCTGAGGGTAGAGAGGATCGACCAAGGGCCCTGCCACAGCCTGAACCGTCGAGGAGGAAAGAGCAGCCCGGAGATCGGCCTCCAATTGGGATCATCAACTCCATCTCTGGAGGACCTTGACAGGAAGTAGACCTTCTACAGCCCTGGGATTTGAAAAACTTATAAATGTATTGCAAACGATCCCACTTTAAATCAAGATTCCTTTCAGACTTGCACATCTTTCCCTTTTCGGCATAGACTTGTAACGACAGGGGACGACCCCATCGGACAATGAAAACAAACCCTAATGTGGGCAAAGTTGAAAGTTCGATTACTTTTAGATCGGATGGGGGGAGAGGCCATACAGCGCCCATATGCGCCCCCACAGCCATGTTAGGGACAGGAGGAGAACCTCATCCTAACATGAGCGAGGTCAAAGGCCCGATTATTTTTAGACTGGATGGGGGGAGAGGCCACACAGCACCCATATGTGCCCCCACAGCCATGTTAGGGATAGGAGGAGAACCTCACCCTAACATGAGCAAGGTCGAAGGCCCGGTTACTTGTAGACCGGATGGGGGGAGAGGCCATACAGCGCCCATATGCGCCCCCACAGCCATGTTAGGGACAGGAGGAGAACCTCGCCCTAACATGAGCGAGGTCGAAGGTCCGATTATTTTTAGACCGGATGGGGAGAGAGGCCACAGAGCGCCCATATGCGCCCCCACAGCCATGTTAGGGATAGGAGGAGAACCTCGCCCTAACATGAGCAAGGTCGAAGGCCCGGTTACTTATAGACCGGATGGGGGGAGAGGCCATACAGTGCCCATATGCGCCCCCACAGCCATGTTAGGGACAAGAGGAGAACCTCGCCCTAACATGAGCAAGGTCGAAGGCCCGGTTACTGGTAGATCGGATGGGGGAGAGGCCATACAGCACCCATATGCGCCCCCACAGCCATGTTAGAGACAGGAGGAGAACCTCGCCCCAACATGAGCAAGGTCGAAGGCCCGGTTACTTGTAGACCGGATGGGGGGAGAGGCCACACATTGCCCATATGTGCCCCCGTAGCCTTGTTAGGAACAGAAGGAGAACCTCGTCCTAACCTGAGCTGAAATTGATCACATCAAAAATAGGAGAAGAACCTCATCCTGACACCAATTAAGGTCCAACCATTCGAGACCCGATAAGAAAGAAGAAAATCTTCTCGGCGGCCCTTCTACGCTACCGCGACTCCGTAAAAAGCTATGGAGAACCCTTGCCTAAAAGAAGGAGAGAAATGTGAAGGAACAGTGATGGGCTACCCCAACGAAAAAAGGAGGCCAAACTACACTAAGAGCACAAAGGACCTCATCTCCATGAAGGAGGAAGAGAAAGTAAGATCTACGGTGACGAACAAAAAGGCAAATCAACATGGCGATGGCTAGGAATCTCCAAGCGGTGTCGATGCCGAACCAATCAAAAACATAGGAAACTCGATGATGATGACCTCATACAAAGATGAACAAGGAACCTTCGAACAACGTCGACATCGCACGGGATAAAAATGAAAGAAGTCCGACGGACGATAATTCGACACGACGCACAGAAAAGGTAACAAAGACCTTCTTTTCATTTCATTAGCAAAGTATGCATTACAGAGCCCGAAAGGCAAAAAAAAAAAAAAAAACAACAGCAACAACAAACGAACAGACGGCAAAAGAAGATACATAGAAGGACGAAAGGCAAAAGAGCCCTAAGGGGGCCCGGCTTCCTCCGACTTCGAACTTTTGGCTTCGATCCTCATCAGGGAGCACTTTAAGCTCTCAACTTCTTCTTTCAATTCTTTCTCCCTCATTAGCATCTCCACATACCTTCAATGAAGCCGCTGGCTTTCGTTCTCCGCCTCCCGGTGCCTCTTTCTCAAGACCTCAGGTTCCGCCTCCGCTTTTCTGACTGCCTGCTGCTCGTATACCAACTGGATCTTCAATTGTTGCAGCTCGACCTTTCCTTCCCCAGGGGCGATAGATAGCTCTTCTATAGTTCTTCTATGCGTTATAGCTCGCCTCGGCATCCTGGAGCTGTTGCTGAAGGTCAGAGAACTTCTTCGACCATTCCCGATCGCAGTCGGCCCGAGTCGAAAGCCGGGATGAGCTTCCTTCCAACTTGCTAATCCTCTCCTGTGCAGCCGATAGCTCCACTCTGAGAGAGCTGATCTTGGCAGCTTGAGCCCAAGATCGGTCGCTAGCGTGCTTTTTATATTCCTCGAGCTCCTTCTCAAAGTTTGCTTTTCTCTGACTGTACTCCATGATCCCCTTCACGTGGAGGTTCCAAAAGTAGGTGGCCTCCGCGGTGGCTCAGAGTGGCTCTCCCTCAACCTGCGAAGTTTGCCCTCCATCTCCTTCGACCCCTTTGTTAAATAATGAACTTTCTTCTTCAGCCGTTGGATCGAGGACTTCAGCGGAATCCCCTATGGCAAGGGAAGTACTTCGGCAGGACACTGCTATCGGGAGACAAAAGCATCAAGGCGCGTCTCATTGCAGAAAGAAAAATAAAAAAAAAGGGGGGAGCAGAGTGGAGAAGCCCTCCATAAGGAGGAACCCAATTTTATTGATTGAATATTTCTTAAAGACAAAAGAGAAAAGAAAAATTGCAATAAAAGAAAAATACAAGGTCAGAGGTCTCAGACCTCTGAAATAGGAGTTAGAGAGCTCGGTGTTCTTGGAAGGGGCGCTGCAGTGGCAGTGGCAGTGGGAGAGGGCCCGACTTCATCTTCAGACACCTCATCCAAGAAGCTGAGGTCGAGCTTGAGAAATTTCTTGACCACCTTCTCTTGACAGAGCTCGAATCCTTTGATGAATGCTTCTTGGCCGAACTTGACATTCAGATCCCTCATCTTCGCAGAGGCCTTGAACTCCTCCACTGCTAAGACCCTGGCCTCCGAGATCAGAACCAAAATCTGCTCCGTCAAATTTGCGACCTCGACCTCCGCCTTCCTCACCATCTCCTCCGAGGTCTGCTTTTCTTTCTCACGGACCTCTTGGAGGTTGGCTAGCTCGGCAGCCTTTTCTTTGAGGCGAGCGGCTTCAGCCCGGCGACCCTCCTCCGCCTAGATGGCGTCCCTCCTCGCCCGATTCATCACCTCGATGTTGGCAAGGAGCTGGTGCCCGATCTACAAGAGCGGTTGGGAGGTTAGAATGAAAGTTGAGAAGCTAATTGAATGAAGGTGCGAGGGGAAGAAAGAAAGTGAATCTGTTCACCTCGAGGAAGGACCCTAAGGAGTCCCAAACCTGCTATTCGAGATCGACGCGAATGATCCTCTGGATGACTTCGGGCAGGATGCAGCCATCGACCAGTCGCTTGATCAGGTCCCTGTCATTAAAGGGATCTCCCCCGGCTCTTCCTTGAAACCGTGAGACTCTTTGATGGTGGCTCAGCGGCTACTCACCCTACAGGCCACCGACTTTCTTCTCCTCCCCCTCTCAACCCCTGGCACCTCCTCGAAGTGGGCCCCCGAAGCGCGAACCTCAGCGGGGGAGCTCCTTGAAGAGGCCCGGGGGGCTGGGGGTTCGGCGTTCGAAGGAACATTGATCGTGAGGGCCACCTGGGCAGGCATGGTCGAGCTCGTCTCCTCCGTTCTGGCCTTCTTTACCGATCGGAGGCCGCGACACCCTTTCTTTTGTGGGCCTTGAGGCCCCTGGCGAGCATCCATGCTGCTTCAGCATCCATACCTAAAAAAAAAAAAAAAAAAAAGAAGAAGAGAAGAGAGAGAAAAAGAAATCAGTAGTGGAGTGAAAAAGGAAGAAGTGACATGTAAAAAAAAAAAAAGAGAAAAAAGAAAGAAGAGTAGGAGAAAAGAAGAAGAAAGGAAAGATGGGATACTCACAAGATCCAGGGGGCTCAAGCCGATGTTGAACAAAAACTGCTCCTTCAGAAGGTTGGGAAGGGAAGGAGTTGAGTAACTAAGAAGTTTTCGGGTGGCCTGAAGGTCGTCCTCCCCCAGGTTAGGGGCCCGACGGATAGAGTCCCTTAGGGAGCCCCAAGGGGGCAATCCCAGCCTCAAGGTCGGGCATTGGACGAAGATGTACTTCCCCTTCCAGTTGTGGATTGAAGAGGGAGCACCTTTCAGCAACCCCTTCTTGCCAAACTGGGGGAAAAAATACCACCAGTCCTTTGCCGAGAGGTGGCGCTTGAAGGTATAAAAATACCTAAACAAAGAGAGAGATGGCTGAACTTTGACTACGTGGCAAAGGGAGAGGAACCCTATCAAAAACTTAAAGGAATTCGACGCGACTGAAGCTAAAGAAATGTTCAAAAAATGGAAAAGAGCGACGATGAAGGATGGAAGCGGAAGTCGGACCCTAGCACGGAAGGCCTCCTGGTACAGGCAGAAGCAGCCAGGTGGGGGGGTGCTAGCCCGGTCGGCGGGATCAGGAAGCTCCAGATCGTACTCCGGAGGAACTCCAAACTGAACCCTTATTAGTAAGAGTTCATCCGGAGTCAGAGAATAGGGAATGGCACCTGACGCAAAAATCGGGCGAGGCCCAGCCCCAGATGTGGATTCGTCTACAGTGTGGGGGTTTTGGGGGGCTGAGGCGGACGAACTCCTGGAACCACTAGAGGCGGAGGTGCCGGAAGATATTTCAAACAAGGACCCTAAAAATTTTGGAGAAATCAGGCAGAACAAGAGGCAAAAGGTTTGCGGGGGACCAAACCAGAGGAATGCGGCAGAAGAAAAATGGAGGAGAAGGGGCACCTAAATGGCAAGAAAGGGAACGAAAGTTCCGGGACTAACCTAAGACGCTTCGAAGGATGCAGAGGTGCGAGGACAGGGATGACTCGAAGAATGCTTAGGGCCAAGGTAGATGCCAAGGAGGGTCAGAGCTGTCGAAGAGAAGGCAGACATCGACAGAACTTTCAGGCGAAATGAGGCTCCTGAAGGTGGAAAGGCGGGTTTAAATAGACCCTGGGATCCGGCGCTATAATGATCACGAATTTTCCCAGGCCGACCCACGCTCGCCATGTGTCCCACTCGCCACGGCAGGCGGCTAAAAGCGGTTGACAGCTGACAAAGTCATTACTGCATCATACCTGGGCCAGCGCTCCAGCGGAAATTCTGAAAGGTCCCTTCGGATCGCCCCGATTTGAAAAGACTCCAACACGCGCGCATTAAATGCCAGAATATCTGAGGACGATTGTGCACGGGATTCAAGGGGACAACTTCGACTGTGGAAATTTCTCTATACTTCCTTCATTCAAAACTCGAACTCGAAAGTAGGGGGACTGGTGTTGGGTATAAAATACCTCCCAGCCGAAGTTCATGACAGGAATGACCCTCCAGGGATTCTACCGATGTCCGACCTTCGACGACATCTTTTCGAACCTCTCCGACGGTCGAGCCTCCGCAACGTTCCCAAGCTCTGCTGACGGATAAACCCCCACCAGTGTAGGCCAGATTCTCCACGACGGGCGGACTCCACCCAAGTTTCGGTGGTGGTCGACCACCTGCTAGACTTCATCCGGACTCCTACGGGAGCCGGACTTCATCCCCGACTTCAACTGCAGGAAGACTTTGTCTGGAGTCCCACGGGAGCCGGACTTCGTCCCCGACTTCAACTGCAGGAAGACTTCGTCCGGACTCCTACGGTAGCCAGACTTCATCCCCGACTTCAACTGCGAGTAGACTTCGTCCGGACTCCTACGGGAGCCGGACTTCATCCCCAACTTCAACTGCGAGTAGACTTCATCCGGACTCCTATGGGAGCTGGACTTCATCCCCGACTTCAATTGCAGGAAGACTTCGTCCGGACTCCTACGGGAGCCGGACTTCATCCCCAACTTCAACTGCGAGTAGACTTCATCCAGACTCCTACGGGAGCCGGACTTCATCTCCGACTTCAACTGCAGGAAGACTTTATCCGGACTCCTACGGGAGCCGGACTTCGTCCCCGACTTCAACTGCAGGAAGACTTCGTTCGGACTCCTACAGGAGCCAGACTTCATCCCCGACTTCAACTACGAGTAGACTTCATCCGGACTCCTACGAGAGCCAGACTTCATCCCCGACTTCAACTGCAGGTAGACTTCGTCCGAGCTCCCACAGGAGCTGGACTTCTATTCTGAACTCCTGTTGCAGGTAGACCTCATCCCGAACTCCTACAAGGGTCAGACTCTGAGTTTCTACTGCAAGCGACCCACTTCGAGTTTCCGCTACAAACGATGTACTTCAAATTTCTACCACGAGCGGTCCGTGCCGGATTCCTACCATAAGCCTTCACCCGAGCTTCCATTATGGGTGAAATTTCTTTCGGATTTCTGTTGCAGACAGGCCTTGGCCAAGATTCCTCGATAAATGATCCCCATTCGGGCTTCTATAGAGATCGGACCCTGACCGAACTTCTATAAGCGGGCAAATGCCGCACTCACAAAATCTAGCGGCTGAACCCCTCTGGTGGATGAACCTCTCCAGCGCCATCCGACATCCACCGTCGGTCGACTCTCTATCGAAGTCTACGTGAAATCAGACTGCATCTGCGAAAAGCCCCTGACCGAGCTCCTACGGCAAGTGGTCCTCGCCTGCAGCCTTAACGCCCAAGGCACCCAACAGGATTTGCAACATCCGAGCTCCTCTCCGATGGATAGCTACCTCTCTCCGCCAGGCATCTCAACCAAACTTCGACCGACAGGCCTGGACCCCCTGACAGGCCACAGTAATGGCCACGACTCTACTCCACTTCTTGCGATGGATCCCGCACGGCTCCATCACTCCCTGGCAGGCCACAGTAATGGCCATGACTCTGCTTCACTTCCTACGATGGATCTCGTGCGGCTTCATCGCTCCCTGGCAGGCCACAGTAATAGCCACGACTCTGCTCCACTTGCTGCGATGGATACCGCACGGCTCCTCCACCCTCTGGCAAGTCGCGACAACGGGCGCCGCTCCACTCCCCGCAACAGACTCCACGCGGCAGGTCTCGGTGATGGCCACGATTCCTCTCCACTACTCTTCATAACAAACTCCTCCTGACCCCGAGCGGCCCACTGCCAGACGGTTACAAACGTCGCTATCAGTCTGTTGCACCCTCCACCTATAAAAGGGGGACCCCAGATACGTTATTCTCTAAGCTCTAATTTCTATCTCAAAACTCTGCTAAAATTTCTGTTCGAGCACTCCATTCTTGTTGAGGTAGAGAACTGACTTGAGCGTCAGAGGGTCTTGCCGAAGCACCCCCAACTCCGGTTTAGACTTCCTTTGCAGGTCCCGACGACGACCGTGACTCTCTCGACTCCAGCTTCTCCGACGCAGGCGGATTTTTGCACCAACAATTTCAATAAAGACTTTTGTTCTATTTATTTATGAAATAAATTGATTGTACGAGATCTTTTAATTGACAGTCTTTATCACTTGTATGTTGATGCGAATGTGAACTTAAACGAGCAAATAGTGAGTGCTGTAGGCTAAAAGAGATCCAGAGATGAAATTAACCACCATAAACTAGATCATATTGGAGAGGATAGGATAAACAGACTAAAAAAGAATGGGATCCTTGGCTCTGTTAATCTAGAGTCGTATCCGGCCTGTGAATCTTATCTTCGAGAAAAAATGGCCAAGTTATCCTTTGTAGGATATAAGGAAAGGGCCACTGTGTTATTTATCCTGGTACATATCAATGTGTGTGGATCATTTGATGTGCAGATCAGAGATGGTTATACCTACTTCATTACCTTTATCGATGATCTGTCTAGATACTGGTATGTATATCTGATGAAACACAAGTCAGAGGTCTTTGAAAAGTTCAAAGAATTCAGACATAAAGTAAAAAAGCAAACAGATAAGTCCGTTAAGGTTCTTCGATCTGATCGAGGAGGTGAATACTTTAGTCAAAAATTTTTGGGATATCTTAAGAACAACGGCATAGTCTCTCAATGGATGCCTCTCGAAACACCTCAGTTCAACGGGATATCTAAAAGGAGAAACATGACCCTATTGGATATGATCAGGTCCATAATGAGCTTCACTGATCTACCTTTATATCTTTGGAGACATGCTTTGTTAACTATAATTCACTTGTTGAATAGGGTTCCATTAAAGTTCATTTCTACCACACCGTATGAGATATGGTTCGATAAGAAGTCGAGTTTAGGTTATCTTAAGACTTGGGGATATCCGGCCTATGTTAAGAGACAGATGGTGGATAAGTTAGAGGATAGATCTATTATAGCTCATTTTATAGGATATCCTAAAGAATTCATGGGATACTACTTCTACTTTCCATAAGACCATAATGTGATTGTAAGTCGAGATGCCATATTTCTAGAAAAATAGTTTATCTAGGATGGTGGCAGTGGAAGGTTAGTTGAGCTCAAAGAGAAGGTCTCTGAAGAGCCAAAAGCTATAGATCCTCAGGAATCTTTTTTCCATGAGCCAGTAGTAGACGTTCCTCAACCACCTCGTAGATCTAGTAGAGTCTTCTGACCTTCTAAAAGGTACATGGGTATGGTTACGAAAGAAGTAAAGAAAATATTCTTTATGGGAGATAAGGTTCATGGTGATGATTTTAATACCTTTGATGAGGCGATGTCTGACATTGATTTTGAAAAATAGTTAGATGCTATGAAGTCAGAAATTGACTTGATGTACTCGAATTAAGTCTGAACCTTAGTGGATCCACCTGAGGATATCGTATCCATTGGGTGTAAATAGATCTACAAAAGGAAGATAGGTACCGATGGTAAGGTAGAGACCTATAAAGCTAGGATTGTGGCTAAAGGTTATAGTCAGCATGAGGGTATTGACTATCAGAAAATCTTCTCACCTGTAGCCATGCTGAAATCCATTCATACTTTGCTTACTGTTGCAGCTTACTATAATTATGAAATCTGGTAGATGAATGTAAAAACTGCTTTCTTGAATGGATATCTTGAAGAAAATATCTATATAGAGCAGCTTTTGGGTTTCACATCTGGTGATGGTGATCACAGAGTCTGCAAGCTGTAAAGGTCCATATACGGATTAAAGCAAGCTTCTCAGAGTTGGAACCATCATTTTGATGAAGCAATCAAATCATTTGATTTCATCAAAAATGAAAAGGAACCATATGTATATAAAAGGGTCAGTGAGAGCACCATAATATTCTTCGTATTGTACATGGATGATATTCTCCTTATTGGGAATGATATTCTCATGCTGACCATGGTCAAAAGATAGTTGTCTAAGAAATTCTCCATGAAAGACCTAGGAGAAGCATCATATATTCTTGAAATAAAGGTCTATAGGGATAGACCTAAACGGTGCTAGGCCTATCACAAAAGCTGTATATAAATAAGGTGTTGAAGAGGTTCAGCATGAAAAATTTTAAAAAAGGACTTTTATCTCTTAGGCATGGTATTAGTCTCTCCAAGATGATGTGTCCGACCACATCTGAGGAGGTGCAGTGCAAGAGTAGGATTCCTTATGTCGATCATAGAAAGCCTCATGTATGTCATGCTATATACTCGACCTGATATTATCCTTGCTGTAAGTGTCACGAGCAAGTATCAGTCAAATCCAGATGAGGAGCACTGAATAGCCGTGAAGAATATCCTTAAGTACTTAAGAAGGACTAAGAACCTATTCTTGATCTTTGAAGGAGATTCTGAATTATGAATCGAGGACTATACTGACTCAGACTTCATATCTGATCATGATGATAGAAAGTCTACGTCAAGATATATGTTCGTTTGCAATGATGATGCAATTAGTTGGAAGAGTTTCAAGCAACCCATCATAGCAGATTCGACTATGGAGGTTGAGTATGTCGCTGCCTCGGATGCTATAAAGAAAGACTTCTGGTTCAAGAAATTCGTTGTGGAACTTGAGGTTATAACATCAGATGCCATACCTCTCTACTGCGACAACAATGGAGCCATAGCACTTGCTAAGGAGTCGAGGTCTCATTAGAAATCAAAGCATATCGAGCAGCAGTATCATATCATACGTGACTACCTCGAAAAGAAATATGTCGAGGTGTGAAGAGTAGATTTCACAGACAACATGGCAGATCCGCTGACTATGTAGTTGAGCCAACCAAAAATAGAAGTCCACCTTAAAAAGATAGGATTTAAATTTGTGGCCAATTGGCTTTAGTCCAGGTGGAAGATTGTTAGATGTATGTCCTAGAAGCCAATATGGCTGATACATTGTAATAACTCTAGGATATAATTTTATACTTAATACATTGATTTGATCAATAAAAGAAAATTTTATTTTTCATTCAAGTGTGATGTATCTTTGAATCATCCATAAAATTAGTTTTGATACATATTCTCAAAGTGTTGAGGATTAGAGATATGTATTTAATTCCTAAATGCTCCCAGTCATAAGATCATCATGAGGATAGTGATCGATCCGGATAGACTGTCACACAGATCGCTTCCTTAGGGATAGATAGGTCTCTAGTTTACAGTGTAGAGATATTGGGTGATGAGTGCAGATAGTTGTTAGAGAACAATTAGTATTGAACATGATCATACGAGAGATCACTTGAATTTCTATTCAATCATCAGTGATTGTCTCGATGTTGTAGTTGTGTGACTAATCTTTTGACCTGAGATGGCACTACTACTCACAGTGGGCTACTGGAGTTTGATTGACACATAAACATGGATCTCAATGAGCCCTTGTAGTAGATATTGGTGACAGTTGATCCACTATAGGAGTAGGGTACGCATCAAGATGGGATCTATCAATCTTGATAGAGAAGAGTAGTCCTATGAGATTTGAAAGGCTAAGTCCAAGAATTTATATCCATAGTAGTGTGGCTGATGGAAAAGAGTTTCCATAGGAATCAAATTTGGACTTGAGCTAATCGAACCTATCATATGACTGATGTTGAGGTTTGACGATTTATCCATAACCTGCCATCAAGTCGGAACTCACGATAGAGGGACTGAATCACACGTTAACTATACCTAGAGATTCATTTCAGTTCTATTGGGTTGCCACTACATACTGCTAGATGTCACTGGTGGATTGTGAGAGCTCACTAGGGTTATTCTGGATCGACAATCTTTGATGAGTTAGAGTGAAATTGTTCCAACCTATTGAAAATAGTTTCAATGATACCTTGATAGAAATTATTGTATATCTCACTACTAGATAGAATTGAACCTATGGGATCACACAACAAAGGGATTAAGCCTGGAATTAGCAATTGAGCTTATGAAGTGTCAATTGGGTTTAGAGAAATTCGATTGGATTCATGGTAACCTTGCTAGCACATGGTTGGACTCAATTCCTCTTTCCAATGGAATTTTTTATTTGATAAAATAATTCAAACTTAATTATCTGCTAATAATCTAAATGAATAAGATTCATTTGACTCCAATTGTTGGGTGTCTAGATTTTAAATCAATTAAATTAGAGTGCAAGTCCCTAATTATTTTTTCTTGATAGTTATTATGGGGTGCCATCTTGATTTGATCAAATTGGGCATGTCCTATGATTAGAGGGCCTATTAATCTGATACAGGGCATCCCTTGGGTGCAAAAGAGGGTGTGTTTAATTGGATGCAAGGGCCCCAAGAGTTGGCGCCTAATAGAATTCCTAATGTAAGTTAAATAACTTAAGTTATTAGGAAACCCAATGCAAGTAGGACTTGTATTATGAGATTGAATAGGATTCAATCTTCGTGCCTATTTAAAGAGACCTTTTTTAAGGTCTCTAGAGCATCCAAACCAGCACCCCACATGTCACAAAGGAGACCCCCCATGCCCTCTCTTCCTCTCCTTTTCTCTTCTCTCCTTGGCATCCTACACGCCCCATATTTTGGTATGTCCCAAGCTCTTCCACACCAAGGCACTTGGGTGTCCCCTCTTTGCTGGTTTTCACTTGCTGGTAGTAGCATAAATCAAGGGAAGAAAGGTTAGAGAAGGGGAGAAGAAGAAAATCAAGGAAAGAGATCAAGTGTTGATCGCAATCCACTCTTCGTTCAGATTCAGCAGGCTAAATTTTTTTAGAGAAAAAAATTTAATTTGTAGAGGACTGTTCCAGACTGATCCCAAGTAGATACCCATAGAGGTTGGATACTTATGCGGCTAGAAGAAAATCTCTTCTCTTCTAAATCCAGATTTGAAGAAAAAGATTGCGAAACAGGCATGTGAATTGATCACAATCTGAATTTCAGTATATGTCAATTTCAGCACATGAATTAGATCCTTGTGGTTTTATATTTTTACGCATGCATTATTCAGATTCAAAATATTTTAATCTTATATTTCACTGTGGTATTTAGAAAATAAAGTTTTGAAACACACATGCATGCCCCAAACTTTGAATTCCAATAGTTGATTATTGATTCGTGTTCATCCATGTCAGCTAGATGGGTCAAACATAAGATAGGCTGACCTAAACCAGTTTAGTCATTCCATTTAATGTATGTGACTAAGTAGATGAGATCTAAATTAAATCTCCTCAATTGAAAATAATAAGTCTTGCAGTCTTCCACCATTATAGAGATGCAGGTGTTTTTCTTGACGTTGATCGTTCTCAGCTGGTTACAATGGTTCGATTGCATTGAGGAGGCACAACCACTTTATTGGCATCTAATGCCTTGGGATAGAGATGGGGTTGGGCCAAATAACTGTTAGGTGAGGAATCCAATAATAGCTCCACGTCTATTGGTAAATGATGGGTCTGACTTAACTAAGAAATATGTCAATAACTGTTAGGTGAGGCCACAGGACTTAGAGACCGAAGCTACTGCATCTTGCTTAGTGAAGCAATGGATAAGGTGTTGTCCACTCATTGGTTCATGTGTCACTAATAAATGTTAAGTGAGGTGCACATAGATCAATGGGAGTGTAGTACCCACTAAAAACTAATCGTGTGTAGATTTTTGTTTCTCTACTTGAGGAGTGTGGGAGATTCGAAAAAATAGTGAGAGCTTTGTTTATTTTTAAAGTTCCTAGAGCAAACATCTATCAAGTACAAAAATCTAATTATAAATTGTTCTCTCTGCAGATAGCCATGTTGAGTTTCAATCCACTAGCTCAAATTCTTGACATCGATAGATTGACTGAGTCCAATCATAATGACTAGCTTCAAAACTTGAGATTAGATCTTAGTTCTAAGAAATTGACTTATGTCCTTAACCAGGATGAGCCTTCTGAAGGCATATCTGATTTGCTCGTTATTGAAACTAATCTAACAGTTTTTTCGTCTTTCAGTTGGATTCTAGATTCTGGTTCGAGTGCACATTTGTACACTTTTCTGTAGGATTTAAAGAAAGTTAGAGGGCTGAGAGAAAGTAAAATTACTCTCCAAGTTGGCAATGTTACAAGAGTTGCTGTCGTAGCCGTCGGGACCTACTCTTTGCGATTACCGTCAGGATTTAGTTTAATTTTAAAAGATTGTTATTATATTTCTATAACTAGTAGAAATTTGATTTTTGTATCTATACTAGTATAGGATAATTATAATTTTTATTTAATAAAGATTTATGAATAATTTATTTTGAAAATAAATGTGTTGCACGTGCCTATTTGATAGATAGTCTTTACAATTTACATGTGGATGCAAGTATTAATGTTAACGAGCAAATAGTGAATACCGTAAGGTCTAAGAGATCTAGAGATAGGATTAGCCAAAAATATCTGTGGCACCTTAGGCTAGATTATATCGGAGAGGACAGACTCAACAAACTGGAGAAAGATGGTCTTCTCGGATAATTGACTTCTAAGTTTTATCCGATTTATGAGTCATATCTTCAAGAAAAAATGGTTAAGCTATCCTTTATAGGACAAGGAGAAAGGACCAATGAGTTATTAGCCTTGATGCATATTGATATGTGTGGTCCATTCGATGTATAGGCCAGAGGTGGCTATATCTACTTCATAACCTTTATTGATGATTTCTCATGGTATGGGTTTGTGTATTTGATGCACCATAAATTTGAAGCCTTTAAAAAGTTTAAAGAGTTCAGACATGAAGTAGAAAAATAGACCAAAAATTCATAAAGGTTCTTTGATCATATCGAGGAGGGAAATACCTCAGTAAAAAATTTTGGGCCTATCTCAAGGATAATGGTATAGTCTTACAGTGGACACTTCTAGGGATATCTCAGCTCAACAGGATATTTGAAAGGAAGAATCGGATCTTATTAGATATGGTTCGATTCATGATGAGCTTCATAGATCTTTCTATCTTTTTGTGGGGACATGTATTACTTTCAGTAATTCATCTATTGAATAGGATTTCTTCTAAATTCGTTCCTATTATACCATATGAGTTATAACATAGTAAGTAGCCAACTTTTGGTTATCTCAAGATTTGAGGATGTCCAGCCTATGTCAAGCGATAGTAGATAGACAAGTTAGAGGCTAGGTCTTTTAGGGCTTGTTTTATAAGGTATCTTAAGAAATTCATGGGATACTACTTCTATCTTCTTGAGGATCATAATGTAATTGTAAACCATCATGCCATTTTCTTAAAAAAGAAGTTTATCTAGGATGGAGGTAGTGGGAGGAAGATTAAGCTCAAGGAGAAGATCTCTGAAGAATATCGAGTCCAAAAATCTAAACCCAATAATGAGTCAGTAGATATGGTACCACCTTTACCTCGTAGATCAAATAGGGTGTCCCATCCTCCTGAAAGATACTTAGGTATTTTTATAGAGGATCTAGAGAAAGCATTTCTTGTGAGAGATAGGGACATTAGGAATGATCCCAAAACCTACGATGAGGCGATGTCAGATGTAGACTCCAAGAAATGGATGGAAGTGATGAAGTCAGAAATTGATTCCATGCATTCCAACCAGGTTTGAACCTTAGTAGATCCACCTGAAGGTATTGTACCTATTAGGTATAAATAAATCTATAAGAAAAAAATTAGGTTGGATAATCAGGTAGAGACCTATAAGGCATGGTTGGTAGCTAAAAGTTATAGTCAATGTAAAGGCATTGACTATCAAAAAATCTTTTCACCGATGGCCATGCTGAAATCCATCTGAACTCTACTTGCAGTTGCAGCTTTTCATGATTATGAAATCTAATAGATGGATGAAAAAACTATCTTTTCGAATGAATATCTTGAGAAAGATATCTATATGGAGCAGTCTTTACGTTTCACATCCGTGATAGTGATCACAAGGTCTGCAAGTTGCAAAGATCCATATATGACTCAAACAAGCATCTCGGAGTTGGAATACTTTAATGATATGATCAAAATATTTGATTTCATTAAAAATGAAGAAGAGCCGTGTGTGTATAAAAAGATTAGTGGGAGCACTGTCACATTTCTCATATTGTACATGGATAACATCCTCCTGATTGAAAATAATATTTTTATGCTGATATCAGTCAAAGTATGGTTGTCAAAAGAGTTCATCATGAAAGACCTAGGAGAAGCTTCCGGCATTCTTGGTATAAAGGTCTATAGAGATAGATCTAAGAGAATGATAGGACTCTCATGATGTATGTACGTAGAGAAGGTACTGAAGAGGTTCAGTATGAAAAACTCCAAGAGGTATGAAAAACTCCAAGAGGGATCTCTTACCCCTTAGGTATGGCATTCATCTCTCTAAGAAGATGTATCCTGACACACCTGAAAAGATCCAGTGCATAAGCAAGATCCCTTATGCCTCGACAATAGGGAGTTTCATGTATGCTATGTTATGTACACGACCTAATATAGCCCTTACTGTGAGTGTCACGAGTAGATATCAGGCGAATCCAAATGAAGAACATTAAATTGCTATGAAGAATATCCTTAAGTACTGGAGAAGGATTAAGGATTCATTCTTGGTCATTGGTAGAGCATCAGAGCTGAAGGTGGAAGGATACATCGATTTGGATTTCATGTTTGATGTCGATGATAGAAATTCTACATCAAGATATATTTTTCTATGTAATAGAGGATTGGCTAGCTGGAAGAGTTCCAAACAATCAGTCATTGCAGATTCGATCATGGAAGCCAAGTACATCGTCGCCTCTGAAGCTGCTAAGGAAGTATTCTGGTTCAAGAAGTTTGTTGTGGAGCTAGGTATGATGCCATCAGATGCCATTGCACCGCACTGCGATAATAATGATGTCATAGCCCTCGCTAAGGAGCCTATGTCTCACTAGAAGTCCAAACATATAGAGCGGCGATTCCACATCATATGCAAAAACCTCGAGAAAAAGTTCGTCGAGGTGTAGAGAGTTGACTCCATGCAGAATGTAGCGGATTCGCTGACCAAGCCTCTCAGCCAGCAGAAGACTGAAGCTCACCTTGAGAAGATGGATCTTAGGTATATGACCAATTGGCTTTAGGTCAAGTGGGAGTTTGTTAGATGTGCATCCTAGAAGCTAATTATTGACTGATATATTTTATAATTTTAAGACACAATTTTATACTTATAAATTATTTATTATTAATCAAGGATAATTTTATTTCCATCATATTTATGTGTCCATGATTTGTCTTAGAAATTAACAAAGATGATTTTGTATATTCTCAAGATGTTGAGAATTTAAGATATACATTATTAGTGATTAGTTTATAAATACTCTCGATCGAAAGATCATCACGGAGACAGTGATCAATCCATTTGAGATCGATACATAGATTATCTCTCTTTTGGATAGATGAGTCTCGAGTCTGCAGGGTAAGAACACTAGGATGAGAGTGCAGGTGGTTGTTAGGGAACAACTTGCACTAAGCGTGATCAAGACGAGAAATCATTTGGATGTCTACTCACTCGTCAGTGATCTTTTCAATGCTATAGTGGTATGAGTGTTTCTTTGACTAGTGGTGTCATCGACTATTCGCAGTGAGGCTACTGAGTTTGACTGCACGTTTTCTTGATCCTTAGCCATTTGGATTCTTACTGTATATGTTGGATACAGTAGATTCAAGTTCGTTGTTTGGAGTAGGATGTACCTAAATGAAATCTATCGATCTTGATAGAAAGGAAGAAATCCTATGTGATTCATGAGACTGACTTCAGAAAGTCTTTGGTCAAAGCAAGTGTGAATAGTGGAAAGGAGTTTTCACAAAATTTACAAGTGAACTCGAGTTAAGCCAATCTTGCATATGACTGACGATGGAATTTGACAAGTTCTCCATGATCTCTGTCAAGTCGGGACTTACGATAGAAGGATTGGATCACATGATAACTATACTTAGGGATTTACATTTTCATTCTGCTGGATTGATACTGCATATTGCTAGGTGTCACTGATGGATTGTGAGACTCAGCGGATGTCGTCTTAATGATCGATGACTCTCGAAAGATAGAGTTAAAAATTTTCAACCCATCGAAAGGAGTTTTGATGATATTATGATGGAAATCATAATATATCTCACTATTAGACAGAATGAAATCTATAGGGTCACACACAAAAGTGGTTCTTGTCCGATCAGATGGCTGATCAAGGATTATGAATCATTAAAGGATAAAATCATCAATTTGATTGATGATTAATCTTGTGTAAAAATTATAATTAGATAATTCACTAAGTATTAGTGAATTATAGAAGAATTAATTAGTAATTGAATTGCTAATTGGCTCAATTTGACTGAGCAATTGAGATTCGGATCAAGTCTAATTGAATTGGATTCAATTTGACTAGGATTGGGTTTGATTAGATTGAGCCTAATTGCGAGGAAGATTAATTCTTGATTTGATCAAACTTAGGTTCAATTAATTTCTAATAAAATTAGGATTTAATTGAAGACATTGGGTTCCTAATTTGATTAGGTTCCTTCTTCTTATTTGGATCAAATCGAATTGGATACCGTTTAATTCAAATTTGGAAACCCTAAAGTCCATTGGAGCTGGGACTCTCTCTCCACCGCCCCCCCTTTGGTTTTCACGCCCCATATTCCATGACAAAAATATTTTGGCATGAGAAATAATTTGTGTGAGAGTTCTGGATGTAGATATGAGAGAGAGAGGTTATTATAGTAGGGAGTTGGTTGATGACTCATCCACCTTATCTCTTGATCTATTTCCTAGTTTGAATTTGATTCAAATCAAGAATAGAGATAAGAAGGGAAACTAATTTGATTTTTATGACAATTGGGTGGTGCCAACAACCAATTCCTCTCTTGGGCATGGAGAAATATGGGTGTGAGAAATCAGATCTGATTTCTCATGCCAATGCTTGCTGTAAATTTCTTAATGCCAAAACTGTTTGGCGTGTGATGTAGGTGGCACCCCTTCTCCCAAGAAATCCTAGTCTTCCCTCTCATAAATAGGGACTAATTTTAGACCCTGAAGAGAATAAGAAAAATCAAAAAAATTCAAAGAAAAATATTCTAAAAATTTGAGTCCTTTTCCTCCTTCTCTTCCTCCCCGTTCTTCCTAGTTCTCAAGAGAGACTGTGATATTTGTGAGAGAACAACTTCAACCATCAAAGAAGAGTCTTTTGCATGGGAGCTAGCACCACGGTGAAGACACCTACCTCTGATCAGAACGAGTCTTTGTATAGATACTTGTGGAGGCCGGACGCGTGTGCGGCTAAAAGAACCCATTCAGATCCACGATCATTGACTGCGATATAGATTGATCCACACAAAGGTATTGAGATTCGTTCTCAATATTTTTTATTTTATTTTTCAGATTATGTGCATGTCATACATCCAGAGGCTCGGGTAGTACAGATTAGATCTATTGTATATGGGATTAAAAGAGTTTAATCTAGATCTAACTTTTGTTGCGATCAAAAATTATTTTAAAATTTATACATGCAACCTACCCGATTTCTAACATCTCCCATTTGGACTAAAGCCAATTGGCTATTAATCTAAGCCCCATCTTCTCAAGGTGGGCTTCCATTTTGGGCTGGCTTAATTACTTTGTCAGCGGGTTTGTCACGTTATCCATGAAGTCTACTCTTTGCACCATGACATATTGCTTCTTAAGGTAGTCGCGTATGATATGGAACTATCGTTTAATGTACTTTGATTTTTGATGAGATCGGGGCTCCTTTGTAAGTGCTATGGCTCTATTATTATTGCAATACAGTAGTATGGCATCCGATGTCATTATACTAAATTTTGTGATAAATTTTTTGAATCAGAAGCCTTCTTTTGTAGCATCCAAAGTGACGATATACTCAGCTTCTGTGGTCAAATCTATGATGATGCTCTGACTACACCACTTCCAACTGACTGCACCATCATTGCATACAAACACATACACCAATGTAGATTTTCTATCATCAGGATCCGATATGAAGTTTGAATCTGTATAATCCTCAATTCGTAATTCAGGTGTTCCACTAAAGATCAAGAATAAATCCTTAGTCCTTCATAAGTATTTAAGGATGTTCTTCACAGCTATCCCATGCTCTTTGTCTAGATTCGATTGATACTTGCTCGTGACACTCACAGTAAGGACAATATCAGATCGAGTATATAGCATGGAAAATATGAGGCTCTCAATCATCGAAGCATAAAGGATCCTACGCATGTGCTCGATCTCCTCAGAAATATTAGGACACATCATTTTGGAGAGTCAAATACCATACTTAAGGGGTAGCAAACTCTTTTTGGAGTTTTCCATATTGAACAGCTTCAACACCTTTTCTATGTATAGCTTTTGTAATAGGCCAAGCATCCTTCTAGATCTATCTCTATAGACCTTTATCCTAAGGATATAGGATGCTTCTTCTAGATCTTTCATAAAAAAATTTTTAGACAACTAAGTCTTGACCAAAGTCAGCATGGAAATATCATTCCCAATAAGGAGGATGTCATCGATGTACGGTACGAGGAAGACAAGCATGCTCCCACTGATCTTTTTATAAATACAAAGTTCTTCTTCATTTTTGATGAAACTAAATGATTTGATTGCATCATCGAAATGAAGATTCTAGCTTCGAGAAGCCTACTTTAGTCTATAGATGGTCCTTTGCAGCTTGCAGGCTCGGTGATCACTATCATCGGATGTGAAACTCAGAGGCTATTCCATATAGATATCTTCCTCAAGATATCTATTTAGGAAAGCAGTTTTTACATCCATCTGTCAGATTTCATATCCATCTGACTATAACCCTTCACCACCAGCCTTACCTTATAGGTCTCTATCTTACTATCAGCATCTATTTTTCTTTTATAGATCCATTTACACTCAATGAAAATAATTTTTTCAAGTGGATCCACTAAGGTCCATACCTAATTCGAGTGCATTGAGTCAATTTCTGACTTTATTGCATCTAACTATTTTTTAAAATTGATGTTAGACATCATCTCATCAAAAGTACTAAGATCATCACCATGATCCCCATCTTCCATAAGGAATGATTTCTCTACATCCTCTTTCAGCATACCCATTTATCTTTCAAAAGGATGGGAGATTCTGCCTGATCTATAAGGTGGAAGTAAAATATTAACTACTAACTCATCATTGATAGGTTTTTGAGGATCTATAGCTCATCGCTCTCCAGAGACATTCTCATTAAGCTCAATTAACCTCCCACTACCACCGTCCTAGATAATTTTTTTTCTAAAAATATGGCATTACGACTCACAATCATATTGTGGTCATGTGAAAAGTAAAAGTAGTACCCAATGGATTCTTTGGGATACCCTATAAATCAAGCTATAATTGATTTATCCTTTAACTTGTCAGCTTTCTATTTTTTAACATAGACTGGACATCTCCAAGTCTTAAGGTAACTCAGACTCAGCTTCTTACCATACCATATCTCATATGGTGTGGTAGGATCAGATTTAGAAGAAACTCTATTTAAAATATGCATCACGGTAAGTAAGGCATGTCCCCAAGGATATATAGGTAAATTAGTGAAGCTCATTATGGATCAGATCATATCTAATAGGATCCTATTTCTTCTTTCAGATATTCTATTGAGTTGAGGTGTGTCGGAAGGAGTTCATTGAGAGACTATGCCGTTCTCCTTAAGATATCTCAAAAATTTAGCACTCAGGCATTTTTCTCCTCGATCAAATCATAGGACTTTGATGGGTTTATCTGTTTGCTTCTCTACCACTTGCTAAAATTCTCTGAATCTTTCAAAGGCTTCAGACTTATGTTTCATAAGAAACACATACCTATATCATGATAAATTATCAGTAAAGATAATAAAGTAGCTATAACCATCTCTAGCTTGTACGTCAAATGAGCCACACATATCGGCATGTACCAAGGCTAGAAACTCAATGGCCCTTTCTTCTTATCCCACAAAGGATAACTTAGTTATTTTTTCTCGAAGGTATGCTTCACAGGTCGAAATTGACTCAGATTTAACCAAGTCTAGGATCCTATCCTTTTTCAGTCTGTTTATCCTATCCTCTCCAATATGGCTAAGCCTATAGTACCACAAGTATTTATAGTTAAACTCATCTTTGGATCTCTTTTGGCCTATGGCACTCACTATTTGCTCACTAAGATTCACATTAGCATCAATATGCAAGTGATAAAGACTATTAATTAAAAGATCAGATGCAATCAATTTATTTCATAAATGAATGGAATAATAGTTTTTATTAAATTGAAAAACAAATCCATCCTGTGCTAGTATAGAAATCAAAATCAAATTTTGACTAGCTATAAGAACAAAATAATAGTTTTTTAAATCTAATCTAAAGCTTGATGGTAATCGAAGAGGATAGGTTCCAAAGGCTTCTGCAGTAACTTTTGTTCCATTGTCTATCCGAAGATTCATGTCACCTTCCCTCAACCTCCTACTTCCTATTAGACCCTACATTGAAGTACATGTATGAGCACTAGAACCAGAATCCAATACCCAACTAGAAGTAGAAAAAATCATTAGGTTAGATTTTATTATGAGGATACCTTCAAAAGGTGGATCACCTTTTTTCACCTTCAGGCTCTCCAGATAAGACGGATAGTTTCTCCCCAAGTGACCATTGGAGTTGCGGTGGAAATACTTTCTTTTCTCCATAGTTTTCTTCAGAGTGTCTTCTTAGGCTTGCTCTTCTTCTTCTACTTCTTTACAGGCATATTCTTTTCTTTTCTGAAGACTTTCTCTTAGAAGGTGCCCACTCAACAGCAAGAATAGAGCCCCTTGAACTTTTCAAGGTACCCTTAGCAGTGACCAACATATTGACCAATTCAGATAAGTTGCAGTCTAATTTGTTCATATGGTAGTTTACGATAAACTATTCAAACGAATTGGTCAGGGATTGGAGGATCAAATCGACCTTTAATTTTCTCTACATAATAAGCTCGAGCTTCTCAAGCTCCTCAAGATCCTTGATCATTATCATACAATGATCGTGGACTGACTGCCCATTGTACATCTTCATATTGAATAATCGCTTGGACAATTTGAAGAGCACGGTCTGGCTCTGCTTATCGTACAACACTTACAGATGAGTGATAATGACATGAGCAGTAGGCAGGTGCTCATGCTGGCTCTGCAACTCATTTGACATGGAAGCCAGTACATAGCACTTTACCCTAAGTGTTGGGAAATGTGTCCCAAAGCCAATCATTAGACGATTGTGCTTATCTTGGCATATAAATTTTTATTAATAAAAGTTATTTGATATTTTCATTACAAATTGATTATCTTTGAAATCTTGTATTGTAATGAAGTCCTTAGGACTATATATATTAATCGATAAAGAAGGATTTGTCGTTAAGTCTTTAAAATTATTTGCGACCAAATGATACGCTATTACTAGGACGATAGCGATATCAAGTATAGGTCATTGTGTGCCATATAAATTGATTATTCTCTTAACCAAAGAGTGTGGAGACATTGTTATATTATGCAGATAGAATGTAAGAGTATATTTGCATCGAACGTGATCATGTACCGAGCACTCTACTGTCAAGAGTAGCTTATGTAGGGTATGGTATAAGTGTCCCTCCAATTTGAGACCACTACGGTGACTTGTAAGCAACTCACTGTACTTTAGTATCAAACTATCTGAGTTTCTAACTTAGTAATGAAAGGATACTAGGTGCAGTCAAGTACTTATCAAGTTGGTGTGTGAGTCAAGATAGAATTGACCCCTCTGAATTGGTAGGCGATATACATCAGTATATTTCAATTTAACAAAATTTTGGTCAGGATAATCCATGAGATAGATTTGAAAGATTAAAATACAATGTAGTTGACTTAATTAGGGTTGACAGTTAAACCTTAAGTTACCTTGAGCATTTGGGTCAAAGGGATGAATTATATGGTAACTATATGCCAGTAGATTCTAGAAGGTTGCTTTGTAACACTTCGACCCATCCGATCGTTGGATCATCATTGCTAGATGGTTACATCGATTGGTATAAAAAGTTATTCTTATGCTATCGATTTAGATTCAAATCTATGGGATCACACGTATTAGAAGATTTGATCCAATCTGATGGCTGAAGAGTCTAATTGGATTGTGACTCTGGTGAAGAGTCCTACTTGAACTAAGACTCTATGAGAGAGTCTTACTGGGACTAAGATTCTATCATTTAAGAAGAATTAATTAGTAATTAGATTACTAATTGACTCAATTTGATTGAGTAAAGAGCTTTGGAATAAGTCTAATTGAATTAGATTCAGTTCGACTCAGATTGGGATTGATATGATCAAACCCAATTACAAGAGAAATTTGATGAGATATTTATATTTTTAATTAGATTAGATTTATTTCTATTAGTGATTTAATCCAAATTTGATTTGGATTAGAATTGAATTAGAAATGGAGAGTGCAAGTCAGACTAGAACTCTATCCTTATCTTTTGTGCCACATCTGGATCCATGCCAATTTCTCCACATCTAATTAGATTTGGATTATGATTTTTACTGTCATGAGAGAGGATCCAATAAGGGTAGTTAGCTATAGCTAATGAGTCATAATATTATCTCTTGCCTAATTCGAATGTGATCCGAATTAGAGATAAGATGCAAACTAGTAAAGAGAATTTTCATATATGGTATATTGTTAGAGCCATATTATTTTTTTTTCTTATTTTTCTTGAGGAATCCTTTAGCATGTGAGACTTTAAATTTTTTCTCCATATCTTAATAATTTTTTTGGAATTTTTGGGATGCCATAAAGGGGTTTTGGTGTTAATTCATGGCATCCTTTCTTGAAAAGTCCTAATTCCTAGTCTATAAAAAGGGGACCCCTCTCTTGGACGTCTCATAATCAATTTTCTTGTAGATTTTTTGTTTCCAGAGCTTCTTCTCCTCCTCCTCTCTTCCTCCTCCAGATCTTATATCACTTTGGAGAGTCCAAGGTGCTTGTAGAAGAAGAAAGAGGTCAGCTATCGAAATTGTTTGCAGACTAGCACCTCCGAGCCCCTGATCTGTGCCAGTCTTTGCATAAATTTTTCTATAGAGGCCAAATGACTTTGTGTGGCTATGAGTGATCTGAGTAATACCCTCTCTAATTATTGGATTAGAATAGATCAAGATTAAAATTTATTTGGTAACGATCTCTAATTTATTTTGATTCCTATGGTAGATCTAATAGTTAGATCTAGAATTTCAGCATTGATGAGATCGATGTGATTTTTTTATTTTCAGATCTAAAGCATATATTTTTCATATCAAAGATTTTGATATGATAGTCGAAGATTAGATCTTATACATGTGATGAGGATTAAATTATTTAATCTATTATTTTTACTGCATAATTTTTTTTTAATTGCATGTACTGCACTATTGCAAATTTTCTTCAATTGGTATCAGAGCCAGATTGTTTTGATATGAATTAATATGATTTTAGATCTAATTTTTTATTATTAAATCTGATTATTTATAATTTATATTAGATCTAAATTAGTTTATTTTTATATCTGATTATTATTTATTTAGATTAGATATTTTGAGTAGCAAAGTACTCAGATTGAATAATCACCAGGCTGTCCGATCATAAGAGCAAGTAGGGTTTCATGACCTCTCCTCCTATTCAATGGGGTGCTCTTCATGGTGTGTAGGGGTGCCACTGTGAGGTCTCATGAAGAAGAAAGTGAAAAGAGAAAACTTACTTTCTTGCAAAATACTAGATCTTGAAACCCTAGGTGTTGTTGTATGTGATGCAAGTTGCGAAGATAGTTAGTTACATCTAATCTTGTTTAGTCAAAATTATTTTGATCTAAAATCATAAAAAATTTAGATTTGATCTAAAAAATTTTATGACTTGATGTAAAAAATTTACATGAAAAATTATTTTTGAAACCTTAAACATATTGAAGCAAAACTTAATTGAGAATTAAGTATCAAGCTGATTGGATCTAGAATTGTGATTTAGATCTAATGACATTGCATGAAACATGGGACATGGGTTAGCTCAAATCAGATCTTTCTCTTTAATTGGATTAGACCTAAGGTTAGAATCAAAGAATTGATTGACCATGTAGAGAAATTGATTAAGTCTAACCAAATATTGAATTAGATTATTCAGGATTTCTCTAGTACAATAGTTGTAGATGGTCAAGTTCATATCTTTGATTAGACCAAATAGACTTTGATTGTGGCTCAATGGTTGAACCCGAACCATTAGGTTGGTCAAATCGAAACTAGTTAATCAATTGGTGTCTAAGATAAGTTTGGCATTTCGAACGGTGGTTTTTAATTAGGAGTGGCTTACCTGGCCATTTCGATGGTGTCTAAGGCAAGCTTAGCAGACCCTCCCACTGATCTCACTTACCTGACCAATTTGGTGAACTAGATTTTGATTAGATTGCTAAGTGATTCGAGTTTCATGCTATCAGTGTGACTGATCTAGGTGTTAGTTCAATCAGCATGACCTAACTCGATTCAGTGACCTGGTGAAGTCAGTGGAAGGATTATGGTCTACTGATTGATCTTTTCTTCTCTTCTCTCTTCTCTAAATTGATTAAATCCTCTAAATTATTAGGTCCTTAAAATGAGCTTGTTATGGTGATAATTAGATCATAGCCTCCCATTAAGGTGAGTGATAATGAATCCATTATTTCTGATTGACATTGCAGGCACCATCCGTCTGATGTTCTCTCTGAATGATGGAATTATCATTCATCATATGATGACTCTGATGAACTATCTGATGATGGTTGGGTTGACTGAGCCATCTTCGGGCTTGATCACTCATTAGGTAGAATCACTGAGTAGGTTCATGTTAATGGTTTGACCTAATCAAAACTTTCAGTGGAGGCCTATCGCCTACTGAAATAAAATCTGGGGCTAAATTAAATACTAGAAGTTATTTGGAGAAACAATTAGTTGAAAACCTACCCATAGATGCATATGGGTTGACTGAGCCATCCTTGGGCCTATATGTAGTCTGTGTGGATTTTATTATCCGCTAAGGAATTAAGGTAATTCCTCGAATTGAACGTAGAGGCTATCAATTCGTATAAAATAGTGGGAAGACCTTTAGACTAAAGTTCAAGTCTTTAGGGTTAATAAATTCATATACTAATTAGGCTTTGTTCTTTCTCTGTGTGTGCAGATATGGCCTCAAACTTGTCACTCCGATCACTATTGGATAGTGAAAAGCTTATCAGACTGAATTTTGATAATTGATATCAAAAATTAAAGATTATCCTAGAACACGATTGGATCCTTTATGTGATAACGGATCCGGCACCTGAGGAGCCTGCTCCTAATGCCCGAAGAGTGATCTGAGATACTTATTTAAAGTGGCTCAATGATCACACCATGGTTCATTGTATCATGCAGGCCTCCATGAATGATGAGTTCAGTCGGAAGTTTGAAGAAGCTCAGCCAAAGGAAATGCTTCAAGTATTGAGGGATTCCTTTGGTACTCCTAATGAAGTTGAGCGGCACAAGACCAGTTGCACCATTTTAGTTCTCGAATGAGGGAAGGTACATCTGTACCAATCATATATTATATATGATCGAGCAGATTGAAAAATTGAGCAAACTCGACTTCCCTTTGCATGAACAGCTGGGGAAAGATGCAATCCTGAACTCTCTTCCCAAGTCCTACCTGTCATTCCTCAGTCATTTCAGAATGATGAAGCCTGTAGTCAACTACCATGATCTATTGGGGTTGCTACAGACTTTTGAGAAAGATCACTAACTCTATAAGAAGATAGTGAATCTAGTGGGAGGATCATCTTCGGGTAGTCGTCATCCCTTTAAGAAAGGAAAAAAGAAGAAGAATAAGAAGGTGCCTGGTGCTGGGAGTCAGTCCCAGAAATCCAAGTTCAAGACTGATCAAAGTCAGATAGAGTGCTTCTTTTGCAAGAAGCAGGATCACTAGAAGAAGAATCATCCTTAGTATATCGCTTCTCTTGATCCGAACAGGCCAAAGAAGAAGAAGCAATCAGTTGCTAGACAAGGTACTTATGTGATAACACCTTGTAACTTCTCTCTTATAGATGCAATGACCTGGATATTGGATACTGAAAGCCTTATTCATATTTGTAATTCATTGCAGGGTCTTCAAGTCACTAGGAGATTTGGAGAAGGTGAGATATTTTTGAATGTTGGAGATGGAAGATCAGTTCTAGTTCTAGCTTTAGAAATCATCAAGCTTGTATTCGAGTCTCAGTATATTGTTCTTAATGAGTGTCATTACTGTCCTAATTTTTTTTAAAATATTATTTTTGTAGGCTTTTTGGCCAATTCAATTTATGAAATATCAATAAAGAAAAATTTTTGTGATATCATTTTGAATGGTGTTACAATTTTATATGGACAGTTGAACAATGGTATCTATATTGTATCTAGACCTAATGTAATGTACATTTCAAATAAACATCCTAGAATAGATGATGTCACAGATGCCTACCTTTGGTATTGTAGATTAGATCATATCAACAAGAACAAGATAAATAGGTTAGCTTAAGAAGAAATTTTTGATAAGCACGATTATGAATTGTTACCTACCAATGAGTTTTGTTTGCTTAAAAAGATGATCAAGTCACCTTTTACTAAAAAAGGTGAACGAGCCAGTGATGTGCTAGATCTGATACATACTAATGTATGTGGACCTATGAGCACATGTGCCAGAGGAGAGTATAGCTACTTCATCATGTTCACAGATGACCTATGTAGGTATGGATACGTCTACTTGATGAAACACAAGTTTGAATCATTTGAAATATTCAAACAGCTCCATAGTGAATTAGAGAAATAACTGAAAAAAGTATTAAAATTCTTCAGTTTGATCAAAGAGGAGAATACCTTTCCAGTGAATTTCTGACATATCTAGGAGAGAATGGGATTCTCTCCCAATAGACCCCTCCAGGGACACCACAGCATAATGACATCTCAGAAAGGAGGAATCGAACCTTATTGGATATGGTTCGATCCATCATGGGGTTTGCAACTCTGTCAATTTTTTTTTGGAGATATACACTTGAAACAGCCTGTCTTGTGCTCAATAATATTTCAAGCAAGTCAGTTAGTAAGACACCATATGAGATATGGTCAGGATGTAGGCCGAACCTCTCTTACTTTAGGGTCTGGGGGTGTCCAGCTTATATTAAATGATTACAAACTGACAAGCTCAGTCCTTAGTTTGATCAGTGTAATTTCATAAGGTACCCCAAAGAAATGAGGAGATATTACTTTTATCTGTCTGCTGAATAAAAGGTGTTTGTCAGCAGTAAGTCATGTTTTTTGAAAAAAAAATTCTTTAGTGAAGGAATAAGTGCTTCTAAAATCGAGCTTGATGAAGTTCGACAGATAGAAGAATCGACACCAATGATTGAATCTGAACCAGATTTGATGAGATCAAACCTGGAGCCCAATGAACAAACATCCTTAAGATGATCCGATAGAGAACCACGTCAGTCGGACATATACTTAGGTTTCTTGGTCCAGGATGGGGATCCTGTCGAACTTGATGAGAATGATGAGAATCCGATCATCTACATAGATGCAATACAGAGATCTGACTCTGATAAATGGCTTGAAGCCATGAGATCTGAAATGGAGTCTATGAAGGTCAACGATGTATGGATATTAGTTGACCCACCTAAAGGGATAAAGCCCATAGGGTGTAAGTGGATCTTCAAGAGGAAGAGAGGCACAGACGGAAAGGTAGAGACCTATAAAGCCTGTTTGATTACCAAGAGTTATCATCAGCATTATGGTATTGACTATGATGAGATATTTTCTTCTGTGGCAATGCTAAAATCCATTCGGATCATGCTTGCGATAGCAGCATATCTGGACTATGAAGTCTGACAAATGGATGTGAAGACAGCTTTCCTAAATAGAGAACTAAATGAAGAAGTGTATATTATACAACCTGAAGGATTCATATCCACAGATGAATTCAAGGTGTACAAGCTTCAGAGATCCATTTATGGATTGAAGCAAGCATCTCAGAGTTGGAACATATATTTTGATAAGGTGATCAGAATGTATGGCTTCGTTAGGAATGGAGAGGAACCCTGTATATATAAGTGGATAAATGGTTCGATAATTATATTTCTTGTATTGTATGTAGATGACATTCTCTTAATTAAAAATGATGTCCCTGCATTACAGAAAATAAAAGTGTGGCTGTCGTCACAATTCTCCATGAAAGATTTGGGAGAAGTAGCCTACATCCTAGAGATGAAGATCTATAGGGATAGATCTAAGAGACTGCTTGGGCTCTCCCAATCCACGTACATAGATATTATACTGAAACGGTTCAGCATGGAGGATTTCAAGAAAAGCTATCTTTCGATAGGCCAAGGAATTTCTCTTTCGAAAGGAGATTATCTGATAACTCCTCAAGAGAGAGAGCGTATGAGTAGAGTTTCATATACTTCGACAGTGGGTTCTATTATGTACATCATGACATGTACGAGACCAGACATGGCATACTCATTAAGGGTAGTGAGTAAATACTAGTCTGATCTAGGAGAAAATCATTGAAAGATCATAAAGACTATTCTTAAGTATTTAAGAAATACTAAGGACCAGTGGCTTGTGTATGGTGAAACTGACTTGAAACTTACGGGGTTCACTGACTCCAGCTTTCAGTCAGACCATGATGATAGCAAGAGTGTGTCGGATTATATTTTTATCCAAATGGTGGAGTAATTTGCTGAAAAAATTTCAAGCAGAACACTGTGGTAGACTCTGTTTGCGAAGCAGAGTATATTGCGGCATCTGATGCTGCAAAGGAAGCTATATGGTTGCAGAAGTTCATCGACGAGCTTGAAGTGGCACCCTCCGTTGATGGCCCTATCTTGTTATACTGTGACAATACTGAAGCTATTGTTCAAGCCAAGGAACCAAGATTCCATCAGCGTACCAAATATATTCTGCACCGTTATCATCTTATCCGGGAGATCGTGGATCGAGGTGACATCGACCTTCAGAAGATCGATGGAAGGGAGAATCTGACTGACCCATTTACTAAAGCTCTCAGAATCAAGAAATTTGATGACCACAAATTGAAGATGGGTATACGATACTATACCGATTGGCTTTAGTCCAAATAGGAGTTGTTAGAAAATGTGTCCCAAAGTCAATCGTTAGTTGATTGTGCTGATCTTATAAACTGTATATAAATTTTTATTAATAAAAATTATTCAATATTTTTATGACAAATTGACCATCTTTGAACTCCTATGTTGTAATGAGTCCTTAGGACTATATATATTAATCGACAAAAGAAGATTTATTGTTAAGTCCTTAAAATTATTTGTGACTAAATAATACGCTATACTAGGACGATAATGATATCAAGTGTAGGTCGTTGTGTGCCATATGAGTTAGTTATCCTCTTAACTAAGGAGTGTGAAGACACTATTATGGCATGTAGATGAAATATAAGAGTACATTCACATCGAACGTGACCATGTGCCAAGCACTCTGCTGTCAAGAGTAGTTTGTGAAGGGTATGGGTATAAGTGTCTCTCTGACCTGAGACCATCATGGTGACTTGTAAGCAACTTACTGTACTTTAGTATCGGACTATTTGAGTTTCTAACTTAGTCACAGAAGGATACTAGGTCTAATTAAGTACTTATCAAGTCGGTGTATGAGTCAAGATGGAATTGACCTCTCTGAATTGGTAGGAGATATCATCAATGTATTTCAATTTAGCAAAATCTTGACCAGGATAATTCATGAGATGGATTTGAAAGGTTGAAATACAATGTAGTTGACTCAATTAGGATTGATAGTTAAACCCTAAATTATCTTGAGCATTTAGATCAAAGGGATGAATTATACGATAACCATATGCCAGTAGGTTCTAGAAGGTTGCTTTGCAATACTTCGACCCATCTGATTGTCGGGTCATCATTACTAGATGGTTATATCGATTGGTATAGAAAGTTATTCTTATACTACCGACTTAGGTTTGAATCTATGGGATCACAGACATTAGAAGATTTGATCAGATCTGATGGCTGAAGAGTCCAATTGGATTGTGACTCTGGTGAAGAGTCCTACTTGGACTAGAACTCTATGGGAGAGTCCCATTGAGATTGAGACTCTATCATTTATGAAGAATTAATTAGTAATTAGATTACTAATTGACTCAATTTGATTACGTAAAGATCTTTAGAACAAGTCTAATTGAATTAGATTCAGTTCGACTCAGATTGGGATTGATATGATCAAACCCGATTACAAGAAAAATTTGATCTTGATTCGATCAGGGTTTGGACTCGACTAATTCTTAATTGATTAGAAATTTGATGAGATATTTAGATTTTTAACTAAATTAGATTTATTTCTATCAGTAGTTTTAATTTAAATTTAATTTGGATTATAATTGAATTAGAAATAAAGAGTCCAAGTCAGACTAGAACTCTATCCTTATCTTTTGTGCCACATCTGGATCCATGCCAATTTCTCCACACCTAATTGGATTTGGGTTGTAATTTTTGGTGTTATGAGGGAGAATCCAATAAGGGTGGTTGGCTATAGTTGATAAGTCATAATATTATCTCTTGCCTAATTCGAATGCGATCCGAATTAGAGATAAGTTGCAGACTAGGAAAGAGATTTTTCATATATGGTATATTATTGGAGCCATATTATTTTTTTTTTATTTTTCTTGAGAAATATTTTAGCTTATGAGATTCCAAATTTCTTCTCCATGTTCTAATGGTTTTTTTGGAATTTTTGGGGATGCCAAAAAGGGGTTTTGGTGTTGATTCATGGTATCTTTTCTTGAAAAATCCTTATTCCTAGTCTATAAAAAGGGGACCCCTCTCTTGGACATCCCATAATCAATTCTCTTGTAGATTTTTTATTTTTAGAGCCTCTTCTCCTCCTCCTCTCTTCTTTCTCTAGATCTCCTATTACTTTGGATTATCCAAGGTGCTTGTAGAAGAAGGAAGAGATCAGCTGTCGAAGTTGTTCGCAGACTAGCATCTCTAAGCCCCTGATCTGTGCCAGTCTTCACATGAATTTTCTTATAGAGGCCAGATGACTTCGTGTGGCTGTGAGTGAGCTGAAGAATACCCTCTCCAATCATTGGATTAGAGAAGATCAAGATCAAAATTTATTTGATAGTGATCTCTAACTTATTTTGATTCCTATGGTAGATCTAATAGTTAGATCTAGAATTTCAGCATCGATAAAATCGATGTGATTTTTTTATTTTTAGATCTAAAGCACATATTTTTCATATCAAAAATTTTGATATGGTAGTCCAAGATTAGATCTTATACATGTGATTAGAATTAAATTATTTAATCTATTATTTTTACTGTATAAAATTTTTTTAATTGCATGTACTGCACTATCATAAATTTTCTTCACTAAGATCATCATCCATCCACTTGTCTAAAGTAGCTTTTTGTTCTGCTGTAGGATAGGCTGGTAAGACTGGGGAATCCTAATCAGATACATATCCAATCTTTTCAGATGTTAGGATTATCCTGAGGTTTCTAAGTCAATCCTTATAATTTGTACCGATCAATCAGTTGGTTTTAAAGATGCGGGCTAATGGGTTAGAGGCCTACATTATTTATCTGAGAGAGTAAAGATTCTAGTTATATATTTATATTTAAAATTTATATTTATTCTAGAAACTTTTAGATGCAAATAGACTCCCACTATTTTATTGGATTCCGCACTGCCTGGGTGGAAAGCAAAAATTCGATGTGACCAATGTCAAGTTTCTAGTGGATGCTATGGTCCCACTGATGCTATACACCTTATCTAATAGTTATTGGTGATACACACACCAATGCATAGGCAACTCTTTGTCCAGATGCTTCTCTAAGCATATTACAGCGACTTGGTCACTAAATTATGAGGGCTCAGATAACATATATTACCCCACTCCTTAGTTAAGCCTAACCCATCATTCACAAGCAAGTGTGAAGCCGTTATTGAGTCCCTCAAATAACACATATTGGGCCCAATCAATCCTATCTTCACCCTAGAGCAATTCTTTGCTAGTAGGGTAGTTGCATGTTTCTGATGCAACTGAACCACTGAAACTAGTTGAGAATAGTCAACACCAGTGCCACGCACGCACTTCTACAATGGTGGAAGACCATAAGGCTTAATATTAATTAGAAAGGTTTAGGTTAGGTCTCATCTAATCTGTCATTACATGATTGATTTAATTAGGATGGGCTAAATCAAAACATCTTAGCAACTAATAAATCCAATCATCCAATTGATCAGATAAGTGAGACTGACGGGAGGGTACATTATTAACTCGTCATAGACAAAATTGTCTAGGTGAGTAGCCTCCTAATTAAAAATCACCGATCGAGACTTGCCTTAGACACCAAATGGCTTATTGATTTCAATTAGTCAACTTAGGTGAATCAGATTTAAGTCATAAAGTCGAATTAGGTCCTTCGATTGATTTGATTCTATATATGGGATTTAATCAATTCAATCTACAGTACTTATAGAATCATAAGCTCAATTAATCTAACCCAAATCAATACTTGACTTGGTTTGATCAATAGCTACATCGATTTCAACCCAATATGATCTAACTATAATTTAAGATGCAATTCATTGACCTTATACAAAACTATCCATATCCAATAATTCATGCACACACTAATTTCAGATCATTGAAATAAATTTCAGATCTAAATTCATTACATAAAAATAAGTTTTTGGTTCTTAAAATATTTTTAGAACATGCATGCAATCATATATCATATATATAAAAAATTTTAAATTTTTTAAAAATTAATTTCAATTCTAAATATATCATCATATATCGCATATACAAAAAATTCAGATCGTAAAAATTTAATTTCTAACCTATGCGTGCTTTCATATATCATATATATGAATAAAATTCAGATTTAAAATACTTTTTAGATTTAAACATAAATATATACATCTCATGTATAAATTAAAATTAAAATTTTGAAAATAATTTTTAAAATTTTTATGCTACTTTTATACATATGAACATGTAGCTCTGATACCACCATTGAATTTTCTACAGATGCTAGTGCATATGGATTTCAAAATTTTTCTAAATCTAAAATATAGAAAAAAATTAGATTAAAATACTTTTAATCTAAGCATGCATTCATCATATGAAAGTACCTATGAATCTAGTTCATATGCTAAAATTAATAAAAATTAATTTTAGGATGAATGAATGAAAGCCTCTAATCAGTTCACATACCTAAATCGCTTTTTCTTTGCTTCAAACCTGTAACTCGGATTGAATCTAATTCAATCTCTAGATCTGGGGGCTGAACAGGTTCTAAATTAGCAGCACAAATATTCTGCTTCTACGGATATCCACAGGATCGATCTGGATAGGCTCCTTATAATTCTGCTTTTCTAAACTAAAAGACTGAATAGGCTTGAACCAAGCCTAGATAGGCTTGAAATTGTGAACCCTTTTGATCTTTCTTTCTTGATTCTTGAAGAAACCAAGAACCTTTTTTGATCCTTGAAGAAATCAAAAATCTTTTTTGATCCCTTAACTAATCAAGAAGAACAATAATCAAGAAGTGATTGTAACTAACTCCCAACAACTTGAGAGAAAGAAGATGAAACCAAACAACAACTTGGTGCCAACCAATTGACACCAAAACAATGTTGCCACCCACCTCTCTAAAAGCTCCAACAAGGGGATGCCAAGAGAGAGAGAGGGCATGAGCTAGAGAGAGGAAGGAGAGGGGAGGTGATGGGCATAGTAAAGGTGGCGGCAAGGAAGGGAGGAAATGAGATTTTGAGAGAAGTAAGGCTAGGATCCTTTATATAGACAACATAAGAGTGTCCTAATCAAATTAAGATTTCTCCTCCTAATTATATTAGAAGTCCTAGTTTAAATATACTTGGATCAAGTAAATGGGATGCCACCCATAACTCACCCACACTCACACCCATTGCTAGGTGTCCTATCATATGGGACCTAATAAAAAGTCTCAAATCAGCCCACATGGTTTCATTAATTCACTTCAAGGGTTCTTAATGAATAAAATCAAAAAACTCTTTTTTGATTTAATCCAAGTCATAAATTAAATATCCAACCATTGGATCTTATTGAATAAAATTCAATTAGGTTCAAATCAAGTGTAGGAATTAGTTAATGCTTATCATATAAGCAAACTAATTATAAGAGGAATTGGGTTCACTCAAGTGCTAGCAAGGTTAACATGAACCCAATAGGATTTTTCTAAATCTATATAAATTGATACTTCATAAGTCCAATTATTAACCAATCTAGATCTTCTTCCTTTATCCGTGATCTTATAGATTTAATTTTGTCTAGTAGTGAGACATACTATGATTTCTATCATAGGTATTACTAAAACTCTTTTCAGTGGGTCAGAATAATTTCACTCTAACTCGACAAGGATCATTGATCCAAAATGATCCTATTGAGCTCTCACAATCCATCAGTGACATCTAGCAATACGTAGTGATAACCCAATAGGATCAAAATAGAATCTCTAGGGATAGTTAATATATGATACAGTCTCTCTATCGTGAGTTCCAGCTAGATGACAAGTCATGGATAAATCATCAAACCTCATCATCAGTCATATGATAGATGTGATTAGCTCAAGTCCAATAGTGATTTCAAATAAAAATTTCTTTTCATTAATCACACTACTATGGTTATAAACTTATGGACTCAGCTTCTCAAATCTTATAGGACTATTCCTCTCTATCAAGATCGATAGATCCTATATAGAAACACACATTGCTCGCACAGCTCAACCAACTAAAGCCAACATCTACTATAAAAACTCACGATCGAGTTAATGTTTATGTGTAGTCAAACTATAGCAGTCTTACTATGAGCAATTATGATACCACAGATCAAAGGATCAGTCATACAACTACAGCATCGAGATAATCACTGATGATCGAATAGAAATCTATATGATCTCTTGTATGGTTACACTCAGTATAAGTTATTCTCTAATAATTATCTGCACTTCTGCTTAATATCTTCATACTGTAGACTAAAGACTCATCTATCCTAAAAGAAGCGAACCGTATGTCGGTCTATCTGAATGGATCACCGTCCCTTATGACTATCCTATAATTAGGAGCAATTTAGGAATTGATCATACATTCCTCTAATTCTTAATACTTGAGAATATGTATCATAGCATCAATTTCAAGGATGATTTAAGGATACATAATACTTGAATGAAAAATGAAAACTTATCCTTTATTGATTAAATCAATAGTTTAAGTATAAATATGTATCATAGAATAAAAATATGTTAGCTAATAATTAACTTCTAGGACATACATCTAATAGCATGATCGCTCTCTCTTCGAGAGCTCTGTCCTCCGCTAGCACAGCTCTGACCTCTGGAAGACTTGATGCATAATCTTTAAAAATAAAAATAAATAGATTCACCAAATTAATTATAGAAGTATGGATGGCCATGCAAGATTTAAAATGATTCAAAGATTATATACTTAGCACTACTCATTAGCCTCTTTAGATATCTGGTACCCTTCGAATTTTTCTTCGAATTCTTTCTCTTCTACCACTTCTTCCATCTCTTCCTCTTCTTTTAGTTCTTCTTCTTCCTCTTCTTTCCCTTCTTGGATAGGATTGTCCTTTAAAATAAAATCAATTGGATTTACCTTCTTATGTTGGCCATCATGCACGAGAATTTTTGGAGCATCCAGCTCGGCATCTAGTGAAGACCAATGAAATCCTAATATTTCATCTTTCTAAAAATATTCTGATAATTGGAGCTCTTCTTCTTCTTCAAGTGCATAATGAATGGCTCGAGACTTAACCTTACATACAGCCCATCAATCCTTCCTTTCTTTCTTTCTTGATGGAAAAAGAGTATAATACACTTGAGCAGCTTATTGGGCTAGCATAAAGGGGTCATTGACATATGCTTTTTAATCCATGTTTGATTTCAATAAGCCTGTGTCTTGGATTAACCTTCATACAATTATTGGTATCAAACCATCGACACTTAAACAGAATGATACAATTATTACCTAAGAGATGTTAGAAGTATCTCCTAGAAGTCAATTATTGACTGACATATTTTTATTTTATGACATATATTTGTACTTAAACTATTGATTTAATCAATAAAGGATAAATTTTTATTTTTTATTTAAGTGTTATGTATCTTTGAATCATTCTTGAAATTGATGTTATGATACATATTATCAAGTATTGAGAATTAGAGGCATATATGATCGATTCCTAAATTATTTCTGATCATAAGATAGTCATAGAGATGGTGATCCATCCAGATAGACTGATGTACAGTTCACTTCTTTTGAGATAGATAAGTCTTTAATCTACAGTGTAGAGATACTAAGCGAAAAGTACAGATAATTGTTAGAGAATAACTTGTACTGAGCATGATCATATGAGAGATTATATAAATTTCTATTCGATCGTCAGTGATTATCTCGATGCTGTAGTTATGTGACTGATCTTTTGACCTGTGGTGTTATAGTTGCTCATAGTAAGATATTGTAGTTTGACTATATATAAATATTCACTCGATCATGAGTTTTTGTAGTGGATGTTGTCTTCAGTTGGTTGAGCTATGTGAGCAACGTGTGCATCTATATAGGATCTATTGACCTTGATAGAGAGGAGTAGTCTTATGAGATTTGAGAAGCTAAGTCTACAAGTCTATGGCCATAATAGTGTGATTCATAAAAAAGAGTTTTTATTTAAAATCACTATTGAACTTGAGCTAATCACATCTATCATATGATTGATGATGAGGTTTGACGATTTATCTATGACCTGCCATCTAGTCGGGACTCATGATAGAGGGACTGTATCATACATTAACTACACCTAGAGATTCTATTTTGGTTCTACTATATTGCCATTATATATTGATAGATATCACTGATGGATTGTGAGAGTTTAATAGGATCATTTTGGATCAATGATCCTTGTCGAGTTAGAGTGAAATTATTTTGATCCATTGAAAGGGGTTTCAAGGATACCTATGATAGAGATCATGGTATGTTTCACTACCAGATAGAATTAAACCTGTAAAATTACATATAAAGAGAGAAGATCTGGATTGATTAATAATTGAGCTTATAAAGTATCAATTTATATGGATTTAGAGAAATCCTATTGGGTTCATGTGAACCTTGCTAGCACCTGGATGAATCCAATTTCTCTTGTAGTTGGTTTGCTTATATGATAAGTATTAACCAATTCCTATACTTGATTTGAACCTAATTGAATTTGATTCAATAAGATCCAATAGTTGGATGTTTAATTTATGGCTTGAATTAAATCAAAAAAGAGTATCTTGATTTTATTCATTAAGAACCCTTGAAGTGAATTTATGAAACCATATGGGCTGATTTGAGACTTTTTATTGGATTTCTTATGATGGGATGCCTAGCATTAGGTGTGAGTGTGGGTGAGTTATGGGTGGCACCCCATTTATTTGATCCAAGTATATTTAAGCTAGGACTTCTAATATGATTAGGAGGAGGGATCCTAATTTGATTAGGACACCTTTATGTTGTCTATATAAAGGACCTTAACCTTACTCCTCTTATGATCTCACTTCCTCTCTTTCTTGCCGCCACCTTTACTATGCCCATCACCTCTCCTCTCCTTCCTTTCTCTAGCCCACGCCCTCTCTCTCTTGGCATCTCTTTGTTGGAGCTTTTAGAGAGGTGGGCGGCAATATTTTTTTGGTGTCAATTGGTTGGTGCCAAGTTGTTGTTTAGTTTCATCTTCTTCCTCTCAAG
The DNA here is from genome assembly GCF_000442705.2 of Elaeis guineensis. Lineage (NCBI taxonomy): Eukaryota > Viridiplantae > Streptophyta > Magnoliopsida > Arecales > Arecaceae > Elaeis > Elaeis guineensis. Next base: position 64,326,678 of record NC_025995.2, on the reverse strand, counting down.
TTGTTGGAAGTTAGCTTCAACCACTTCTTGATTATTCTTCTTCTTGATTAGTTAAGAGATCAAGAAAGGTTCTTGATTTCTTCAAGAATCAAGAAAGAAAGATTAAAAGGGTTCACAATTTCAAGCCTATCCAGGCTTGGTTCAAGCCTATTCAGACTTTTGGTTCAAGCAAGCAGGATTAAGAAGAGCCTATCTAGGTTGGTCCTATAGATATCCACAGAGATAGGATGCTTGTGCTGCTGATTTAGAATCTATTCAACCTCAGATCTAAGGATTGAATTGGATTCAACTCCAATTACAGATTTGAAGCAAAGAAAAAGTGATTTAGGTATGTGAACTAATTATAAGCTTTCATTCATTCATCCTAAAATTAGTTTATTTTAATTTCAGCATATGAACTGGATCCATAGGTGCTTTCATATGATGAATGCATGCTTAAATTAAAAATATTTTAATCTAATTGCTATATTTTGGATTTAAAAAAATTTTAAAATCCACATGCATTAGCATCTATAGAAAATCCAACAGTGGTATTAGAGCCACATTCATATATGTGAAAGTAGCATAACAGTTTTAAAAATTATTTTTAAAATTTTGATTTTAGTTTATACATGAGATATATATATTTATGTTCAGATTTAAAAAGTATTTTAGATCAAAATTTTATTCATATATACGATATATAAAAGCATGCATAGGTTAGAATAAATTTTTATGATCTAAATTTTTTATATATGCGATATATGATGGTATATTTAGTTCTAAAATTAATTTTTAAAAAATTTGAAACTTTTCATGGATATGATATATTATTGCGTGCATGTTCTGAAAGTATTTGAGAATCAAAAACTTATTTTTGTGCAACAAATTTAGATCTGAATTTTATTTTAATGATCTAAAATTAGTATATGCATGAATTGTTGGGCATGAGTAGTTTTGCATTAGATCAATAAATTACATCTTAGGTTATAATTAGATCATATATTGGATTGAAATCGATGTAGCTATTGATTAAACTGAGTCAAATATTGATTTGAGTTATATCAATTGAGTTTATGATTCTACAAGTATTGTAGATTGAATTGATTAAATCCTATATGTAGAATCGAGTCAACATAAGGACCTAATCTAGCTTTATGGCTTGAATCCAATTCATCTAAATTGACTAATTAAAACCAATAGGCCATTTGGTGTCTAAGATAAGTCTCAATTGATGGTTTTTAATAGGGAAGTCACTCACCTAGATAATTTTGCCTATGGTGAGTTAATGACGTACCGTCTCGCTGATCTCACTTACCTAGCAATTGGATGATTGGGTTCATTAGTTGCTAAGATATTTTGATTTAGCCCATGCCAATTAGATCAATCATATGATGACTGATTAGATGAGACCTAACCTAAATCTTATTAATTAATATTAAGCCTTATGGTCTTCCACCATTGTAGAAGTACGGATGTGGTATTGATGTTGACTATTTTTGACTGGTTACAGTAGTTCAGTTGTATCAAAAATATGCAACCATTCTACTTGCAAAGAGTTGCTCCAAGGTGAAGATAGGGTTGGGCCCAATATGTGTTATCTAAGGGACTCAATGACGGTTTCACACCTGCTTGTGAATGGTAGTCAGGCTTAACTAAGGAATGGGGCAATATGTGTTATCTGAGCTCTCAAAACTTAGAGATCAAGTCACTACAATATACTTAGAAAAGCATCTGGATAAAGAGTTATCCATGTATCGATATACGTGTTATCAATAACTGTTAGGTGAGATGCACGACATCGGTGGGACTGCAGTACCCACTAGAAACCTTGCATTGGTCATGTCGGATTTTTATTTTCCATCCAAAAAGTGTCAAAATCTGAAAAGATAGTGGGAGTCTATTTGCATCTAAAAATCTCTAGAGTAAATATAAATTTTAAGCACAAATGTCTAACTAGAATCTCTACTCTCGCAGATAAACAATGTCGGCCTCTAATCCACTAGTCTGCATCCTTGAAACCAACCGACTGATCGGTACAAATTATAAGGACTGGCTCAAAAATCTCAGGATAGTCCTGACATTCAAAAAGATTGGATATATACTTGACCAAGATGCTCCAGCCTTATCAGACCATCTTATGGCAGAGCAAAGAGCTGCTCTAGATAAGTGGATGGATGATGACCTTAGGGTGACGTGCTATATGCTGGCTTCCATATCAAATGAGTTGCAGAGCCAGCATAAGCACATGCCCACTACTCATGCCATGATCACTCACCTATTAGAGTTGTACGGTGAGTAGAGTCGGACAGTGCACTTTGAGTTATCCAAGTGGTTGTTCAATATGAAGATGCATGACGGACATTCAGTCCACGATTATTGTATGACTATGATCAAGGATCTTGAGAGGCTCGGGCTTAACATGCAGAGAAAATTAAAGGTCGATTTGATCCTCCAATCTCTGACCAGTTCGTTTGGATAGTTTATCGTCAATTACCATATGAACAAATTGAACTGTAACTTATTTGAATTGGTTAATATGCTGATCATTGCTGAGGATACCTTGAAAAGTTTAAGGGACTCTGTCCTTACTGTTGAGTGGGCACCTTCTAAGAAAAAGTCTCAAGAAAAGAAAAAGAATAAGCCTACAAAGAAGCAGAAGAAGGAGAGCAAGCCTAAGAAAGACAGTCCAAAAAAAGCTATGGAGAAAGGAAAGTGTTTCCACTGTAACTCCAATGGCCACTGGAAAAGAAACTATTCGTTTTACCTGGAGAGCCTGAAGATGAAAAAAGATGATCAACCTTCTGAGATTTGCTCATAATAGAATCTAACCTAATGATTTTTTCTACTTCTAGTTGGATATTGGACTCTGATTCTAGTGCTCATATATGTACTTCAATATAGGATCTAATAGAAAATAGAAGGTTGAGGGAAGATGACATGATCCTTCGAATCGATAATGGAGCAAGAGTTGCTGCAGAAGCCATTGGAATCTATCCTCTTCAATTACCGTCAGGCTTTATATTAGATTTAAAAGACTGTTATTTATTCTTGTAGTTGTTAAAATTAGATTTTGGTCTCTGTACTAGCACAGGATGGATTTATTTTTTAGTTTAATAAAGATATTTGTTTTATTTATTTATGAAATAAATTGGTTGCATCTGATCTTTTAATTGACAATCTTTATCACTTGCATATTGATAATAATATAAACTTAAATGAGCAAGTAGTGAGTGCTGTAGGCCAAAAGAGATCCAGAGATAAGTTTAACCATAAGTACTTGTGGCACCATAGGTTTGGTCATATTGGAGAGGATAAGATAAACAAACTAGGAAAGGATGGGATCCTTGACTTAGTTAAATCTGAGTTGATTCCAGTCTGTGAATCATGCTTTCAAGAAAAAATGACTAGGTTATCCTTTGTGGGATAGGAAGAAAGAGTCACTACGTTACTAGCCCTGGTACACATCGATGTGTGTGGCTCATTTGATGTACAGGACAGAGATGGTTATAGCTACTTCATTACCTTTATTGATGATCTGTCATGATATGAATATGTATTTCTTATGAAACATAAGTCTGATACCTTTGAAAGATTCAGAGAATTCAGACAAAAGATAGAGAAGCAAACAGATAAACTCATCAAAATTCTTCAATTAGATCGAGGAGGAAAATACCTGAGTGCTGAATTTTTAGAATATCTTAAGGAGAACAACATTGTCTCTCAATGGACTCTTCTCGATATACCTCAACTCAATGGGATATCCGAAAGGAGAAATAGGATCCTATTGGATATGGTTCGATCCATGATGAGCTTCACTAATTTATCCATATATCTTTGAGAACATGCCTTACTTACCGTGATGCATAGGGTTCCTTCTAAGTATGTTCTTGCCATACCATATGATATATGGTATGGTAAAAAATCGAGTCTGAGTTATCTTAAGACTTGGAGATGTCCAGCCTATGTTAAAAAATAGAAAGCTGACAAGTTAGAGGATAGATCAATTGTATGGTATGGTAAGAAGTCGAGTCTAAGTTATCTTAAGACTTGGAGATGTCCAGTCTATATTAAAAAATAGAAAGCTGACAAGTTAGAGGATAGATCAGTTGTAGCTCGATTTATAGGATATCTCAAGAAATTCATTGGATACTTCTTTTACTTTTCACATGACGATAATGTGATTGTGAATCGCAATGCCCCATTTATAGAAAAAATAGTTTATCTAGGATGATGGTAGTGAGAGGTTAATTGAGCTTGATGAGAATATCTTCGAAGAGCGACGAGTTATAGATCCTCAAAAAATTATCAATGATGAGCCAGTAATTAATATTTCACTTTCACCTCATAGATCAGGTATAATCTCCCATCCTCCTAAAAGATACATGGGTATACTGAAAGAAGATATAGAGAAAGCATTCCTTGTGGGAGATGGGGGTCATGGTGATGATCCTAGTACTTTTGATGAGGTAATATCTGATATCGATTTTAAAAAATAGTTAGATGCAATGGAGTCAGAAATTGACTTAATGCACTTAAACCAAGTATGGTCCTTAGTAGATTCACCAGACAAAATAGTTTCCATTGGATGTAAATGGATTTATAAAAGAAAAATAAGTGCTGATGGTAAGGTAGAGACATATAAGGCAAGGCTGGTTATGAAAAATTATAGTCAGTGCGAAGGATTGACTATCATAATATTCTTTTATCTGTAGCTATGCTAAAATTTATCCGCACATTGTTTGTTGTTATAGCTTACTATGATTATAAAATCTGATAGATGAATGTAAAAACTATTGGGAATTATGTCCCAAAGCCAATCATCAGTCTGTTGATGGTTGAGCTTATTATTGTAATTGTATATGAATTATTGAATTAATAAATATTATTTGATTTTCTCATCACTGTGTACATCTTATTTTGAACTCATGTTATGTGATGAAGTCCTTAGGACTATTTGATTCGATATAGGAGGATATATCGTTTAGTCCTTAAACCTTAAGTTCACGACCAAATGATATACTATTATTAGGATGACAGCTATATCAAATATAGGTCATTGTGTGCCATAGATGTTGGTTGTCCTCTTAACCAAGGAGTGTGGAGACACTAGCATGGCATGCAAGTGAGATGTAGGAGTATATCTTACTGAATGTGACCAACTACTGAGTACTTTGCTGTCAAGAGTAGCTCGCAAAGGATATGGGTATAAGTGTCTCTCTGACTTGAGATCACCATGGTGACTTGCAAGCAACTCACTGTGCTTTGATGCCGGACTATCTAAATTTTTAGTTCAGTGATAAAAAATTTTTGGGTACAGTTAAGTACTTGAGAAGTCGATATGTGAGTCAAGATGGAATTGACCCCTTCGAATAAGTAGGAGTTAATGTATCAGTGTGTTTCAATTCAGTAAAATCTCGATTGAGATAATCCATGTGATGAATTTTAAAAATTAAAATACAAAGTTGATGATCATATCAGGATTGACAGTTAAACCCTAGGTCACCTTGAGCATTTGAATCAAAAAGATAAATTATATGGTAACCATATGCCAATAGATTCTTGAATGATGATTCACAATCTTTCGACCTATCCGGATATTGGGTATCATTGCTAGATGATCACTTTGATTGGTATAGGAAGATTATTTTTATACTATCGATTTAGATTTGAATTTATGAGGTCACACTCAAAATAAATTTTTGACTGATCATATGGCTGATCGATGACTAAGAATCGTTCTAGGATAAAACAATCAATTCGATTGATGATTAATCCTGTGCAAAAAATTTAATAAATTAATTTGCTAATTGTTGGTGAATTGTAAGAAGATTGATTAGTAATTAGATTACTAATTATTTCAATTGGATTGAGCATTAAGGTTTGGATCAAATCTAATTGAATTGGATTCAATTTGGTTTGACCCGATTAGGTTATGAGATGACGTAGTCACTAAGGGTGTTTGATTCAAGATTTGATCAGGACTTGAGCTCGATTAATTTTTGATTTGATTAAAATTTAATTAAAATTATTTACTATCTAATTAGATTAAGTTTAGTGGTCCAATTGGGTCTAATCTAATTTGGTTGGGTTAAGAATCTAATTGGATGAGAAAATAATTCGAATTCAAATCCCTTGTGCCTCCTTTATCTATGCCCTCTTATTCTTCACGTGAGAATTTTTTTTTTTTGTGAATTTTTTTCATGCTCAAAAGCTTTTTCATATTTACATCTTAATTTTTTTGAATTAAAAATTGATTGGTTTAAATTTGAGTTCAAATAGATTTGAATTTGAATGAAAATCTAGAGTCCAAATTGAGTTGGACTCTTCTCTTCACGCTATCACTTTTCTCCATGCATAAAGTATTTTTGCATGAGATTTTTTATACCATTCTGATGTTGGTCAACCCCTCTATGAGTTTATAAGAAGAAGATAAATTTTGATTCAAAATTTAATTCAAATTTGATTTGAATTGATGATAAGGATCAACCAATATTTGAAATTGAATCGAAACTACCTTTTCCTTATCCTTATCTTCCATGGGATGCCACCCTTAAGGAGGGATCAATTTTGTGTGAGATTAGTAATGATTTTTGGCATGAAAAACCTAAGAGTTGGGGTGTAAAAAGTTGAGAGTGGGTTGGGCTTCCGTGCATGAAAAACAGAGAAAGTGTTCTTCCTGTTGGATGTGAGGTGTAGGGTCTAAGGTTTCAACTCTAGATTTTGTGAGAAGAAAAATACAAGAGTGAGTCTTATTCAATCTCTCACACTATCACCTCCTTATAAAGTTTCATCTTCTAATTTGAAGGAGTCTGGGAGATCTGAAGAAAGGAGCTTGGATCAGCCATCTGAGCCTTCGACGTGAGCTAGCACTCCCGTGAAGGAAGATGCAATCAAAGCTTCGAGTGGACGATCTGTAGAGGTCGGATGACCTGTGTGACTGTTCGATATCAGTGAGAGCTTCATATCATATCTATCAATAGTAGAGATCATCAATCCATGAAAAGGTGATGAGTTCTGAGCTCAACCGATGTGATCTAAAGGTTAGATCAGATTCAAGGCATCGATGTGATTGATGAAGTTTTATGTTTTATATCATATTTTATATGTAAATTTTTTATATCATAGATTCTTAATTGGTAGTTTAGATCTAATTAAAGGTATATTTGAAAGATTAAAGTATTTAATCTTTTATTTTTTGCTATAAAATTTTAAAAATATATGCTTTGAACTATCCATTTTCTCTTCAATTGGTATCAGAGCACAGTTTCTTATGACATGATTTTTTTTGCATATAATCTGATATTATATGTATTTAGATCTATAATTTAATTTAGATTATATATAATATATAATATTTAGATCTAAAATTAATTATAGATCTGATCGCACAAACTGATATAAGGTTGTCCTGCTGTAAGATTTACCCCTTACAATGCATAGGTTATCTTAGTTTGTGCTGATCTTTATAAAATTTAATTTTAATTATTTAAATTAAATCTAAATAATTAATTTAAAATTTTAGTATTATAGTAATCTGATGGGATAGATCTTCATAGCCATCCGATCATAGGAGAAATCAAGATTTTGCAACTCTATTTACCCATTCGATAGGATCTCCTATGGCGTATAGGGGTGCTGCATGATCTTTTTTATGATGATGAACAATAAAAAAAATTTTAAAACTTTATTTTAGATCTGAAATAATATATATTAGATCCAAAATTAATATTTTGATTATTAGATGATTGATTGTAAAAATATTTTACAAAATTGAAAGCTATTTTCAAACACCGAATCTGAACTCATGTCTGTCCAAAATTTAATTGAGAATTAAGCGATCTAGATTTGAGAATCAAAGATCTAAGGTATTAATTTTATAATTCATGGGTTAATGGGTTAGCTCGAGTCAAGTCCATTTAACTGGGTTAGATCTAGGGTTAGAAATCATTGATAATAGACCATATTAGTAATTGATCAAATCTAATTAAAAGTTAGTTCTAATTGGATCAATTTCTTTCCTTGATCAATTTCAATAGTTATAATTGGTCAAGTCCATATCTTTGATTAGACCAATATGGACTTTGATTGTAGCTCCGTGGTCGAACCCAAGTCTATAAGTTGATCAAATTAAAAATGACTAACCAGTTGGTGTCTAAGATAAGTATGGCAGTTTTGATCGATGGTCATTAATTGAGAGCTACTTACATAAATTGAATCTATGTCGAGTTAATGACATATCCCTCCTATCGATCTCACTTATCTGACCAATATGGTGAATCATATTTTGATTAGATCACTTAATGATTGGGGTTGACCCATGCTAACCAGAAAATCAGTATGACTAATTTAGGTGCCCTTTGTTCAACCTATCTTGAGTCCTCTTTATGACTTGGTGAAGTCAGTGAAGAGATTTATGACTGGTTGGCTGGACCAGCTTATGCTTAATCTTCATTAATCTGACTTGGTGAAGTCAATGGGAGGATTAAGATTAACTGGTCAAGTCTTTTTTTATCTCTCAATTCCACTAATTAAATTCTCTAAAATTGTTAGATCCCTAAAAATGAAATAGTTATAGTGATAACTAGATCATAGCCTCCCATTAAGTTGGATGATAATGGGTCCAACAGTTTAGATGATCATTGGAGGCACCACACACTTGGTGCTCATCTGGCTGTCGAAATTATCATTCATAATATGTTGATTTAGTTGTGTCTTTCTGATGATGGTCAAGTAGGCCGAGCCACACTCAGGCCTGATCATTCATTTGTTAGATGCACTAAATTCTGGCATGTTACTGGTTGGACCTAACCAAAACTTTTAGTGGAGGTGCCACACACCTGCTGAAGAGATATCTAGGGCAAAATTAAATGCTAAAAATTATTTGATAAAATAATTGGTTAAGAACCTACCCATGAGTGTACAGAGGTTGGCCGAGCCATACTTGGATCCATGTGCAGTCCATGTGGATTCTAGTATCCACTAAAGAATTAGTGTAATTCCTCGAATTGGAGGTAGAGGCTACTAATTCGAATAAAATAGTGAAAGAATCTTTAGACTAAAATCTATATTTTTAGGCTTAATCAATTTATATACTAATTAGATTTTGATTTTTTTTGTAGTTATGGCCACCACCTTATCTCTCCGATCACTATTAAATAATGATAAATTGATGGGACCAAATTTTGATAGCTGGTATCGAAAGCTCAAAATAGTCATAGAGCATGAACGGATCTTGTATGTGTTGATAAATTCGACATCCGAGGAGTCAGCTTCGAATGCACGTAGCATGGTCAGAGACACTTATCATAAGTGGCTCAATGACTGAACTATGGTTCGTTGTATTATGATGGCGGCAATGAATAATGAGTTTAGCCATCGTTTCGAGAATGCTCAGCCACAGGACATGTTGCAAATATTGAACAAATCTTTTGGCACACTCGATGATATTGAGAGGCACAAGACTAGTTGTGCTATCATCAATGCTTGAATGAGGAAAGGAGCATTGTCATCGATCATGTATTGTACATGCTCGACTTTTTTTTACATGAGCAGCTGGAGAAAGATGCCTTTCTGAACTCTTTGCCCAAGTCCTACCTCCCTTTTCTTACTCATTTTCGAATGACAAAGCCTGCGATCAACTATCACGATTTGTTGGGATTGCTGCAGAACTTTGAGAAGGATCACCAGCTCTACAAGGAGTCAGTGAATGTTGTGGGAGGATCTTCTTCTGGATGTCGACCCTTTAAGAAAGAAAAGAAGAACAAGAGAACAAGAAAAGGGTGCAAAGTGCTGGGGCACCCAAGCCCAGTCAGACTAAAAAATCTAAGTCCAATCAGAGTCAGACAGAATGCTTCTACTGCAAGAAGCAGGATTACTAGAAGAGAAATTATCCTCAGTACATTGCCTCCTTGGATCCGAACAGGCTAAGAAAGAAGCAAGTTGTTGCTGGACAAGGTAATTATATAATAATACCTTGTAATTTCTTAATTTGTGATTCTACTATCTGGGTAGTAGATATTAGAAGCCTTTTTAATATTTACAATTCATTACAGGGTCTGCAGGTCAGTAGGAGATTTAAAGAAGACAAAAGATTCTTTAATGTTGGAGATAGAAGATCAGTTTTAGTTCTAGCGTTAGGGACTGTTAAGCTTGTATTCAAGTCCAATGTAATTATTCTTAGTGAATGTCACTTTTGTCCTTCTATTTTATTGAATATTATTTTTGTAGGCCTTTAAGCCATATATAGTTATAAAATTTTAATAAAAAAATAATTTTAATATCATTATGAATGCTGTTTATGTGATGAATGGATGCTGAACAATGATATTTACATATTGTCACAACTTGTTAGTGTAATATACACATCCAGCAAATGTTCTCGAATTAGTGATGTCTCTAATGTCTACCTTTGGCACTGTAGGTTAGGTAATGTTAACAAGAACATTTGCTGTGAGTCCTGTTTTCTTAAACAGAATAAACAGATTGACACAAAAAAATTCTCAAAATCAATAATTGTGAATCACTTCCAATCTGTGAGTCCTGTTTTCTTAAAAAAATGATCAAGTCACCTTTTACTGGAAAAGATGAGTGAGCCAGTAAAGTTCTAGGTCTGATACATACTGATGTATGTAGACTGATGAACACCAGTGCTAGAAGTGGATATTATTATTTTATTATATTTACAGACGACCTATCGAGGTATGGGCACATCTACTTAATGACACATAAGTCAGAATTATTTGAAATATTCAAATGATTCCATAATGATGTAGAAAAATAAATTGGAAAGAGTATTAAAACTTTTCAGTTTGATCGAGAAGGAGAATACCTCACCAGCGAGTTTCTAACGTACTTAGAAGAGAATGAGATTCTCTCGCAATGGATCCCTCCTAGAACATCATAGCATAATGGTGTATCGAAAAAGAGGAATCAAATCCTGTTAGACATGGTTCAGTCCATGATGGGCTTTGCAAGTTTGTTGATCTCTTTTTGGAGATATGCACTTGAGTTGATTTGTTATATTTTAAATAAAATTTCGAGTAAGTTCATAAGTAAAACCCACATGAGATGTGGACAGGGCATAAGCCAGCACTCTCTCACCTTAGGATTTGGAGATATCCGACTTATGTCAAATGTTTGAAAACTGACAAGCTTGAACCTAGGTCTGACAAGTGTCTATTTGTAGGATACCCAAAAGAGACCAAGGGATATTACTTCTATCTTGCTGACGAACAGAAGGTATTCATCAGCAATAGGATGGTCTTTCTAGAAAAAAAATTCCTTGGAGAAGGAACTAATGCCTCAAAAATTGAACTTGATGAAATTCGATTGGGAGAAGAACTGACACAATCTAGTAAACTCATAGAGTTGGACTTGATTAGATTAAATCCAGAACCTATTGTAGAAACATATTTAAGAAGATCTGGTAGAGTACCACGTCAACTAGATAGATACTATGATTTTTTGGTCTGAAATGGTGATCCAGTTGAACTCGATGAGAACAATGAGGATTCGATCACCTATATGGATGCGATGCAGAGATCTGACTCCAATAAGTGACTAGAAGTTATGAAATTCAAAATGAAGTCCATGAATATCAACAATATATATACATTGGTTGACTCATCTGAAGGGATAAAACCCATAGGATATAAGTGGATCATCAAAAGGAAGAGGGGCACAGACGGGAAGGTAGAGACCTATAAAGCCCATATGATTGTCAAGGATTACCGTCAGCATTATGGTATTAACTATGACGAGACTTTTTCTCCTGTAGTAATGCTCAAATCTATTTGGATCATGCTTGTGATAGCAGTAATCTAGACTATGAAATCTGGCAAAAGATGTGAAAACAGCCTTCTTAAATGATGAGCTGGAAGAAGAGGTGTATATGATACAACCCGAAAGTTTCATATTCACAGATGAGTCTAAGGTGTGCAAGCTTCAGAGATTTATTTATGAACTTAAATAGGTATCTTAGAGTTGGAACATGCATTTTGATAAGGTGATCAGAACGTATGGCTTCATTAAGAATGGAGAAAAATCCTGCATATACAGGTGGGTTAATAATTCTGTGATAGTATTTCTTGTTTTATATGTGGATGACATTCTCTTAATCTGTTGGTGCAAAAATCTGCTTGCGCCGGAGAAGCTAGAGTCGGGGAAGCCGCGGTCGCCGCCGGGACCTGCAAGGGAAGTCTAAATCGGAGGTGGGGTTGCTCCGGCAAGACCCTCCGACGCTCAAGTCAGTTCTCTGCCTCAACAAGAATGGAGTGCTCGAACGGAGAATTTAGCAGAGTTTTGAGATAAGAAATGAGCTTAGAGAATAACGTATCTGAGTCCCCCCTTTTACAGGCGGAGGGGGCAACGGATTGATGGCGACACCTGTAACCGTCTGGTAGTGGGCCGCCCGTGGTCAGGGGAATTTATTGCGAGAGGTAGTGGAGTGGGATAGTGGCCATCACCGCAGCTCGCCACGTGGAATCAGTTGCAGGGAGTGGAGCAGTGCCCGTTGTCGTGACTTGCCAGCGGATGGGAGAATCACCCGGTATCCGTCGCAGGAGGTGGAGCAGGTTCGTGGCCGTTATCGTGGCCTGCCAGGGGGTGGTGGAGCGGTGCGGAATCCGCCGCAGGAAGTGGAGCAGGGCGGCGACGGTTACTGCGGCTTGTCAGGGAATGATGGAGCTGTGCGGAATCCGTCACAGGAAGTGGAGCAGGGTCGTGGCCGTTTTGGTGGCTTGCCAGGGGGCGCGGATCTGTTGATTGAAGCTCGGCGTCGGTCGGAGCCCGGCCTCTGTAGAGGTCCGGGAGAGGTCCTCCTGGCGGCTGGGGCCGTGGGCAGAGTCTGACTTCCGTGGGAGTCTGGGCGGAGCCGTGCTGCAGGGGATGTCGAAAGCGGAGCCCGGCTCCCGTAGGAGTCCGGACGGAGCTGCTCTGTAGCTGATGTCGGAGGCGGAGCCTGGCTCCCATAGGAGTCCGGGCGGAGCCCTCTCGGAGCTGAAGTTGCGGGCGGAACCCGGCTCCCGTGGGAGTCCGGGCGGAGTCCTCTGCAATCAAAGTTAGAGGTGAAGTCCGGCTCCCGTAGGAGTCCGGATAGAGCTTACCAGCAGTCAAAGTTAGAGGTGAAGTCCGACTCCCGTAGGAGTCCGGACGGAGCTTACCAGCAGTTGATACTGAGAGCGGGGCCTGGCTCCCGTAGGAGTCCGGGCGGAGCTGTGCTGCAGTCGATGTCGGAGGCGGAGCCCGGCTCCCGTAGGAGTCCGGGCGGAGCTGCTCTGATGTCACGGCGGAGCCCGGCTCCCGTAGGAGTCCGGGCGGAGCTGTTCTAATGTCGGCGATGGAGCCCGACTCCCGTAGGAGTCCGGGCGGAGCTGTTCTGATGTTGCGATGGAGCCCGGCTCCCGTAGGAGTCCGGGCGGAGCTGTTCTGATGCCGGCGGTGGAGCCCGACTCTCGTAGGAGTCCGGGCGGAGCTGTTCTGATGTCGGCGGTGGAGCCCGGCTCCCGTAGGAGTCCGAGCGGAGCTGCTCTGATGTCGCGACGGAGCTCGGCTCCCGTAGGAGTCCGGGTGGAGCTGCTCTGATGTCGCGGCGGAGCCCGGCTCCCGTAGGAGTCCGGACGGAGCTATTCTGATGTCGGCGGTGGAGCCCGGCTCCCGTAGGAGTCCGGGCGGAGCTGTTCTGATGTCAGCGGCGGAGCCCGGCTCCCGTAGGAGTCCGGGCGAAGCTGCTCTGATGTCGGCGGCGGAGCCCGGCTCCCGTAGGAGTCCGGGCGGAGCTATTCTGATGTCGGCGGTGGAGCCCGGCTCCCGTAGGAGTCCGGGCGGAGCTACTCTGATGTTGCGGTGGAGCCCGGCTCCCGTAGGAGTCCGGGCGGAGCTGTTCTGATGTCGACGGTGGAGCCCGACTCCCGTAGGAGTCCGGGTGGAGCTGCTCTGATGTCGGTGACGGAGCCCGGCTCCTGTAGGAGTCCGGGCGGAGCTGTTCTGATGTCCGCGTCGGAGCCCGGCTCCCGTAGGAGTCCGGACGGAGCTGCTCTGATGTCGCGGCGGAGCCCGGCTCCCATAGGAGTCCGGGCGGAGCTGTTCTGATGTCGGCGGCGGAGCCCAGCTCCCGTAGGAGTCTGGGCGGAGCTGTTCTGATGTCGGTGGCGGAGCCCAGCTCCCGTAGGAGTCCGGGCGGAGCTGCTCTGATGTCGGCGGCGGAGCCAGGCTCCCGTAGGAGTCCGGCGGAGCTGTTCTGATGTCGGCGACGGAGCCCGGCTCCCGTAGGAGTCCGGGCGGAGCTGTTCTGATGTCGACGGCAGAGCCTGGCTCCCGTAGGAGTCCGGGCGGAGCTGTTCTGATGTCGGCGGTGGAGCCCGGCTCCCGTAGGAGTCCGGGCGGAGCTGCTCTGATGTCGCGGTGGAGCCCGGCTCCCGTAGGAGTCCGGGCGGAGCTGTTCTGTTGCCGATTCCATCGAGGATTTCGGCTGTGGGTATTTTATACCCAACACCAGTCCCCCTACTTTCGATTTTGAATTTCAAGCGAAGGAAGTACACAGAGAGAGAGATGGGTACAGCCGGAACCGTCCCTTCGAATCCTGCGCACTGCCGCCTCCAGATATTTTGGCATTAAATGAGCGCGTGCCAGAGTCTTTTCGAATTGGAGCGGTACGAGGGGATGCTTCGAAAATTCTGCAGGTACACTGGCCTAGGTATGGTGCAATTATGATCCTGCCAACCGTCAGCTGCTTTTGGCCGTCTGCCAGGGGGAGTGGGACACGTGTCGGATGCGGATCGGCCAGGGGGATTTGCGATCATTATGGCGCCGGATCCCAGGGTCTATTTAAACCCGTCCTCCCCCCTTTAGGCGTCCTACTCCATTCTTGAGTTTTCGCTTGGTGTCTGTCTTCTCTTCGAGAGCCTGCTCTTGTGAACGTCTTCTAGAGCCGTAGGCGCCTCCCGTTTCTCGTTCCCCAGGTCCCCAGAGCAATATAGGTTAGTGCCAACCTTCTTCTCACCGCCTAGGGGCTTCTCCTCTCTTCATTACTTTTGTGCCTCCTTCCGAGTTAGCCTTTGGCATCTCGTTCCCCTTTCAGTCTGCCTTTTTAGGGTCCTTTAGGTTCTCCCTCGGAAACTGCTCAAAATATCCTCTGACTCTTCTGCTCCAGGCAGTTCCGAGAGTTCTTCTGCTTCAAACCCCCAGGTCCCTATCTCTACGGACGAACCCGCGTCTGGGGCTGGGCCTCGCCCGATTTTTGCACCGGGCGTAATTCCATGCTCGTCGACTTCGGATGAACTCCTTCTGATAAGGGTTCGGTATGGGGTTCCTCCGGAGTACGACCTGGAGCTACCTGGCCCCTCTGACCGGGCCAGCGCTCCTCCTCCCGGTCGCTTCTGTTTGTATCAGGAAGCGTTCCGTGCCGGACTCCGGCTTCCGCTTTCTGTCTTTGTTGCTGCCTTCTTTCGCTTCTTGGACATTTCTCTCGCCTCCGTGGCCCCGAATTCCTTTAGGTTTTTGATAGGATTTCTCTCTCTCTGCCATATAGCCGAGGTCCAGCCGTCCCTCTCCTTGTTCAGGCATTTTTATACCTTCAAACGCCATCCTTCGGCGAAGGACTGGTGGTACTTCTCCCCCCAGTTTGGTAAGAAGGGGTTGCTGAAGGGCGCCCCTTCTTCGATTCACAATTGGAAGGGGAAATTTCTCTTTGTCTACTGCCCAACCCTAGAACTGGGCCTGCCCCCTTGGGGGTCTCTGAGGGATTCCGTCCGTCGGGCTCCCAGCTTGGGGGAGGACGACCTTCAGGCCGCCCAGAAGCTCCTAACTTATCCCGCTCCTTCCCTTCCTAATCTTCTGAGGGAGCAGCTTCTTTTCAACATTGGCCTGAGCCCTCAGGATCCAGCAAGTACTTATCTTTTCTTTCCTTGCCTTCCTCTTCTTTACTTTTTCCTTCCCGCTCTTTTCTTTCTCTTTCTTTCTCTCTTCTTTTTTCTTTCTTTTCTTTGTTTTTTTTTTTTTTGACTCTGGACTGATCGGTGTCGCTTCTTCTTTCTTTTTCTTCTTTTTTTTTTTTTTTTTTTTTTAGCAATGGACGTCGAAGCAACGCGGATGCTCGCCAAGGGAATGAGAGCTCAGAAGAGGAAGGGTGCGACGGCCTCCGGATCGGCGAAGAGGGCCAGGGCGGAGGAGACGAGCTTGGCTGCGCCCGTCCAGGCGGCCCCGGCCATCGACATTCCTTCAGATGCCGAGCCAGCGGCCCCTCGGGCTTCCTCGAGGAGCCCGCCAACTGGGGCTCCCGCTCCGGGGGTTCGCCCCATAGAGGCGCCCGCCGTGGGGAGGAGGAGGAAATCGGTGGCTCGCAGGGCGAGCAGCCACCGAGCTACTGCAGACGAGTCCGTCTGCTCCGAGGGGGGATCGGAGAACCCCTTCAACGACAAGGACCTGATCAGGCGGCTGCTCGATGGCTGCATCCTGTCCGATGTCGTGGAGAGGATCGACCGCACCGATCCCGAGCAGCGGGCTTGGGACTCTTTGGGGTCCTTCCTCGAGGTAAGCGGATGTTTATCTGCACGGTCACTCGGCCTTTGTTGTAATTCTCTATCTGTCCTTGCAGATTGGGCACCAGCTCTTCGCCTATGTCGAGGCGACGAGCCACATGAGAAGGGACCTCCTTCAGGCGGAGGAACACCGCCAGGCCGAGGTTGCTCGCCTCCAAGCGAAGACGGCCGAAGTAGCCACCCTCCAGGAGGCCCTGGAGAGAGAGAGGCAAGCCCGGGAAGAGGAGAGACAAGCCCGGGAAGAGGAGAAATGAATCTTGGAGGAGTCGGCGAGGAAGGCGGAGGCCGAGGTTGCCCATTTGGTCGAACAAACTCCGGTTCTGGTCTCGGAGGCCAGGGCCCTTGCGGTGGAGGAGTTCAAGGCTTCCGCAGAGATGAGGGAACTGAACATCCAGTTTGGCCAGGAGGCGTTCACAAAGGGGTTCGAGCTCTGCCAAGAGAAGGTGGCCAGCAGATACCCCGACCTCGATCTCGGCTTTCTTGAGGAGTCTGAAGACGAGGCCGGCCCCTCGTCCGCCGCCACCGCAGTCGCACCCCCCGCGCCGAGTTCTCCACCTCCTGCCCCTGAGGTCTGAGACCTCTGATCCTGTGCCCTTATTTTGTCGCCATATTTCCTTCTGTTTGTCTTCAAAATTATTCAATCAATAAAGTCGAATTTCTTGTTGTGGATGGCCTCTCCTTCCCTCTCCTCCTCCTTTCTGCTTTTCTTCTTGTAATGAGTCGATCTTTGACGCTTGCACCTTCCAATGGCAGTGCCCTGCTGAAGCACTCCCCTTGCCCCTGGGGGTCCCGTTGAAATCAACAATCCAGCGGCTGAAAAAGGAGGTCCTCCACCTGACGAAGAAGTTGAAGAAGTCGGAAGGCGAGCTTCGCAAGTCGAGAGAATGCCATTCCGAGGCCGCCGCTGAGGCCGCCCACTTTAGGAGTCTCCAAGTGAAGGCAATCATGGATTACAGCCGGAGGAAGGCGAACTTCACAAAGGAGCTCGAGGAATGCAAAAAGAGCGCCAGCGACCGAACTTGGGCTCAAGAGGCCAGGGTCAGCGCCCTTAAGGTGGAGTTATCAGCTGCGAAGAGGAAGATTGGCCAGCTGGAGGGAAACTCATCCCGGCTCCTGGCCCGGGTTGATGATGAACAGAAGTGGTCGCAGAGGGTCTCCGACCTCCAGAAGCAGCTCCAAGACGCCGAGATGAGCCACGACGTGCAGCGGGCCAGCTGGTGCCGGCAAGTGGAAGAATACAAAGGGAGATTCCGGAAGGCGGCTGACGAGGTCGTTCGTCTCCAGAGGCAGCTGGTTAATAGGGCGCAGCTTACCTCCGCCCAAGATACCGAAGAGCTCCAAGCCCTGAGAGGCACTATCGAAGGGATTTCTGTCTCCCTTGGGGAGAAGACAGCCGAGCTGCAACAAGTGAAAATCCAACTGGCGCTTGAGCGGAAGGCCGTCGCAGACGCAGAGGCGGAGTCCGAAGTTTTGCGGAAGCGACGTCGAGAAGCGGAGGCTGAGAGCCGGCAACTTCGTCAGGCGCTCCAGGATACGCTGCGGAAGAGGGAAGAACTAGAAGAAGCAATGGAGAACCTGAGGCAGTCCTGGTTGAGGGATGGAGGTGACAACCCTAGGTCGGAGGGAGCAGGGCCTCCTTAGAGCTCTTTTGTCTTTATGTCTTATCATGTAGTTACTTTCCTTTTGTCGTTTTGTCCTTCTTTCCCTGGCCGTCTTGGCCTTGTAGTTCGTATATCGAAAATGGAAAAAGAAACGTTTTGTGTTACCTTGTCCACGCGTAGCACTGATATTATCGTCTGTTGAACCTTTCTTGTCGTTTGGCTTGTTTGACGTAGATGTCGTCGGGGGGGGGGCTCTTTCCTTTCATCCGATCTTGTTACGCGGCCGAGTTTCGCCACCATTATCAACCCTCACTGCAGAAGTGGCGGATGGAGCCCGACGTCCGTAGGAGTTCGGGCGAAATCTTCCTTGGCGGCGGAACCCGGCTCCCGTAGGAGTCCGGGCGAAGTCTTCCTTGGCGGCGGAACCCGGCTCCCGTAGGAGTCCGGGTGAAGTCTTCCTTGGCGGCGGAACCCGGCTCCCGTAGGAGTCCGGGCGAAGTCTTCCTTGGCGGTGGAACTCGGCTCCCGTAGGAGTCCGGGCGAAGTCTTCCTTGGCGGCGGAACCCGGCTCCCGTAGGAGTCCGGACCTTCCATTTTGCTCGAGCCGGCGCGAGGTTTTCCTCTCGTTACCAGCCTGGCTTGTGGGGGCGCGTTAGGGCGCTATAAGGCCTCTCCCCCCTCCGGTCTAAAAGAACCGGGCCTTCAACTTTGCTCATGTCAGGACGAGATTCTCCTCCTGTTCCTGACATGGCTGTGGGGGCACATTAGGGCGTTGCAAGGCCTCTCCCCCCATCCGGTCTAAAAGAACCGGGCCTTCGACTTTGCTCAAGTTAGGGCAAGGTTTTCCTCCTGTCCCTAACAGGGCTGTGGGGGCACATTAGGACGTTGTAAGGCCTCTCCCCCCATCCAGTCTAAAAGAATCGGGCCTTTGACTTTGCTCAAGTTAGGGCAAGGTTTTCCTCCTATCCCTAACAAGGCTGTGGGGGCACATTAGGGCATTGTAAGGCCTCTCCCCCCATCCGGTCTAAAAGAACCGGGCCTTTGACTTTGCTCATGTCAGGACGAGGTTCTCCTCCTGTTCCTGACATGGCTGTGGGGGCACATTAGGGCGTTGTAAGGCCTCTCCCCCCATCCGGTCTAAAAGAACCGGGCCTTCGACTTTGCTCAAGTTAGGGTGAGGTTTTCCTCCTATCCCTAACAGGGCTGTGGGGGCACATTAGGGCATTGTAAGGCCTCTCCCCCCATCCGATCTAAAAGAACCGGGCCTTTGACTTTGCTCAAGTTAGGGCGAGATTTTCCTCCTGTCCCTAACAAGGCTGTGGGGGCACATTAGGGTGTTGTAAGGCCTCTCCCCCCATCCGGTCTAAAAGAACCGGGCCTTTGACTTTGCTCATGCAAGGATGAGGTTCTCCTCCTGTTCCTGGTATGGCTGCATTTTTGGAGGGATCATATCCAGTCATAATACATCCACGCTAGGTGGGAGGGACACGTTAGGCAGAAAGAAAAGCAGATTCAAGGCGAAATAGTAAGTGATACATTTACAGTTTTCTCGCTCCTCCTTGAGGCCCTCCGGTGATGGAGTCGATGGTCCCGATGGGAGGTCGGTCCCTGGGTTGGTCCTCCCTT
Source organism: Elaeis guineensis (assembly GCF_000442705.2). Classification (NCBI taxonomy): domain Eukaryota; kingdom Viridiplantae; phylum Streptophyta; class Magnoliopsida; order Arecales; family Arecaceae; genus Elaeis; species Elaeis guineensis. The sequence continues at coordinate 64,306,934 of NC_025995.2, read as the reverse complement.
TTCTGCGGTTCAGGCGGTGGGAGAGCTCTCGGTCGGTCTCCTCTACCCTCAGGCCTGCGGCGGATGAATCTGTCGAGTCGACCTCGCCGAATGAGCTCCTCGATCTCATCCTGGAGCTGGATGCATTCCTCCGTGTCGTGGCCGTGGTCGCGGTGGTAGAGGCAGAACTTGTTGGGGTTGCGCTTCCCGGGGTGTGTGCGCATCCTCTCTGGCCTAGGGAGCTGCTCCCTGACCTCCATCAGTACCTGGGCCTTTGAGGCGTTGAGGGGGGCGTAGTTACAGAATTTCCCCGGTGGAGAACCCCGCCGAAACCTGTGGTCCGGGCTTCTCTGCCCGCATGCCCGGGGTGGAGTAAGGGCGCGCTTATGTCCAGGAGGGGATCGGGAACGTGGCCGGGCTTCCTTTGGCCTTTTCTCAATTGCGGGCTTACTCGAATCTCCCGCTTGGTGCTCCCTTGCTGTCTCTTCATCCTTCATTTTGAAGGCTTCTTCCGCTCGGGCGTATCCTTCAGCCCGAGCCAGTAAATCGGCAAAATCTCTGGGGTACTTCTTCTCCAGGGAGTACAAAAGATCATTCTTCTGAAGGCCACCTTTCAGGGCGGCCATGGCAACTGACTGGTCCAAGTTCCGGACCTCCAACACCGCGATGTTGAAGCGGTTGACGTAGGCCCGTATGGACTCCCCTTCCCTCTGCTTGATGTTGATGAGGGACTCCGAACCCTTCCGGGGATGCCGGCTGCTGACAAAATGGGCCACAAATTGGTGGCTCATTTGATCGAAGGAAAATATGGTACCCGACTTCAGAGCCGAGTACCAGTTCCTCGCCGCTCCCTTCAAAGTAGACGGGAAAGCCCGGCACAAGATGGCGTCAGGAGCGCCGTGAAGCAGCATCATCGTTCGGAAGGCCTCTAGGTGATCAACCGGGTCCGACGTCCCGTCGTAGCTTTCGAACTGGGGAAGCTTGAAGTTCAGCGGGATCGATTCCTGCATAATCATTTGGGAGAAGGGAGGGTCAGTGCAAATATCCTCACCATAAGCGAGAGGCACGTGGCGGAGTTCTTCGATCCGCCGGTTCATCTCCTGGAGCCTCCGATCTAGGAAATCCTCTCGACTTCGAGTCTCGAGGGTCCTTTGGCAGAACGGGGGCAGGGATCTTCCAAGGGTGGAGTCGTGATCCGATTGAGGGCTCTCTACCCTCGGATTCGCCTTCCCGGGAAGGACGGGGCGGCTGGCCCAGGTGGCCCGCCTCGCCGTCGGGTTCTGGCATTCTGGAGATGCCCCCTCCGAATGCGCCGACGCCTGCGGTTGCTGCTGTTGCATTGCTTGTACGGCTTCGACGAGGCCTTTGACCTGCTGCGCCAGCAAGTCAAACTGCTCCACGCCGACTGCCGCCACCGGAGGGGGAGGAGAAGGAGGCTGAGAAATGGGAGGGGAGGCCAGAGCCTGAGATCTGGCCGTGGAGGCCGTGGACCGCCGGGTGGACGCCTTGCACGGAGGCATCGAGTGTCGATCTCGCGGGGGAAGATTAGGAGTGGGTGGCGGAGAAACGGTCGGAGGCGGCTCCGTTGAACACTCCTTTAAGAACAAGGGTGCTACAAAGACACACCCCCTTCCTCTAGCGCCAGTCCTGTTGGTGCAAAAATCTGCTTACGCCAGAGAAGCTGGAGTCGGAGAAGCCGCGGTCGCCGCCGGGACCTGCAAGGGAAGTCTAAACCGGAGGTGGGGTTGCTCCGGCAAGACCCTCCGATGCTCAAGTCAGTTCTCTGCCTCAACAAGAATGGAGTGCTCGAACGGAGAATTTAGCAGAGTTTTGAGATAAGAAATGAGCTTAGAGAATAACGTATCTGAGTCCCCCCTTTTATAGGCGGAGGGGGCAACGGATTGATGGCGACACCTATAACCGTCTTGTAGTGGGCCGCCTGTGGTCAGGAGAATTTATTGCGAGAGGTAGTGGAGTGGGATCGTGGCCATCACCGCAGCTTGCCACGTGGAATCAGTTGCAGGGAGTGGAGCAGCGCCCGTTGTCGTGACTTGCCAGCGGATGGGAGAATCGCCCGATATCCATCGCAGGAGGTGGAGCAGGTTCGTGGCTGTTATCGTGGCCTACCAGGGGGTGGTGGAGCGGTGCGGAATCCGCCGCAGGAAGTGGAGCAGGGCGGCGACGGTTACTGCGGCTTGTCAGGGAATGATGGAGCTGTGCGGAATCCATCACAGAAAGTGGAGCAGGGTCGTGGCTGTTTTGGTGGCTTGCCAGGGGGCGCAGATCTGTTGATTGAAGCTCAGCGTCGGTCGGAGCCCGGCCTCTGTAGAGGTCCGGGAGAGGTCCTCCTGGCGGCTGGGGCCGTGGGCGGAGTCTGACTTCCGTGGGAGTCTGGGCAGAGCCGTGCTGCAGGGGATGTCGGAAGTGGAGCCCGGCTCCCGTAGGAGTCCGGGCGGAGCTGCTCTGTAGCTGATGTCGGAGGCGGAGCCCGGCTCCCATAGGAGTCCGGGCGGAGCCCTCTCGGAGCTGAAGTTGCGGGCGGAACCCGGCTCCCGTGGGAGTTCGGGCGGAGTCCTCTGCAATCAAAGTTAGAGGTGAAGTCCGGCTCCCGTAGGAGTCCGGACGGAGCTTACCAGCAGTCAAAGTTAGAGGTGAAGTCCGACTCCCGTAGGAGTCCGGACGGAGCTTACCAGTAGTTGATACTGAGAGTGGGGCCTGGCTCCCGTAGGAGTCCGGGCGGAGCTGTGCTGCAGTCGATGTCGGAGGCGGAGCCCGGCTCTCGTAGGAGTCCGAGCGGAGCTGCTCTGATGTCGCGGCGGAGCCCGGCTCCCGTAGGAGTCCGGGCGGAGCTGTTCTGATGTCGGCGGCAGAGCCCGGCTCTCGTAGGAGTCCGGGCGGAGCTGTTCTGATGTCGGTGGCGGAGCCCGGCTCCCGTAGGAGTCCGGGCGGAGCTGCTTTGATGTCGCGGCGGAGCCCGGCTCCCGTAGGAGTCCGGGCGGAGCTGCTCTGATGTCGTGGCGGAGCCCGGCTCCCGTAGGAGTCCGGGCGGAGCTGTTCTGATGTCGGCGGTGGAGCCCGGCTCCCGTAGGAGTCCGGGCGGAGCTGTTCTGATGCCGGCGGCGGAGCCGGACTCCCGTAGGAGTCCGGGCGGAGCTGTTCTGATGCCGGCGGCGGAGCCGGACTCCCGTAGGAGTCCGGGCGGAGCTGTTCTGATGTCGGCGGTGGAGCCCGGCTCCCGTAGGAGTCCGGGCGGAGCTGCTCTGATGTCGTGGTGGAGCTCGGCTCCCGTAGGAGTCCGGGCGAAGCTGCTCTGATGTCGCAGCTGAGCCCGGCTCCCGTAGGAGTCCGGACGGAGCTGTTCTGATGTCGGCGATGGAGCCCGACTCCCGTAGGAGTCCGGGCGGAGCTGTTCTGATGTCGGCGGCGGATCCCGGCTCCCGTAGGAGTCCGGGCGGAGCTGCTCTGATGTCGGTGGCGGAGCCCAGCTCCCGTAGGAGTCCTGGCGGAGCTGTTCTGATGTCGGCGGTGGAGCCCGGCTCCCGTAGGAGTCCGGGCGGAGCTGCTCTGATGTCGCGACGGAGCCCGACTCCCGTAGGAGTCCGGGCGGAGCTGTTCTGATGTCGGCGGTGGAGCCCGGCTCCCGTAGGAGTTCGGGCGGAGCTGCTCTGATTTCGGCGGTGGAGCCTGGCTCTCGTAGGAGTCCGGGCGGAGCTGTTCTGATGTCGGCGGTGGAGCCCGGCTCCCGTAGGAGTCCGGGCGGAGCTGCTCTAATGTCGCGGCGGAGCCCGGCTCCCGTAAGAGTCTGGGCGGAGCTGTTCTGATGTCGGCGGTGGAGTCTGGCTCCCGTAGGAGTCTGGGCGGAGCTGTTCTGATGTCGGCGACGGAGCCCGGCTCCCGTAGGAGTCCGGGCGGAGCTGCTCTGATGTCGGCGGCAGAGCCCAGCTCCCGTAGGAGTCCGGGCGGAGCTGTTTTGATGTCGACGGCGGAGCCCGACTCCCGTAGGAGTCCGGGCGGAGCTGTTCTGATGTCGGCGGTGGAGCCCGGCTCCCGTAGGAGTCCGGGTGGAGCTGCTCTGATGTCGGCGGTGGAGCCCGGCTCTCGTAGGAGTCCGGGCGGAGCTGTTCTGATGTCGGAGGCGAAGCCCGGCTCCCGTAGGAGTCCGGGCGGAGCTGCTCTGATGTCGCGGCGGAGCCCGGCTCCCGTAGGAGTCCGGGCGGAGCTGTTCTGTTGCCGATTCCGTCGAGGGTTTCGGCTGTGGGTATTTTATACCCAACATAATCGAAAATGACATCCCTACATTACAGAGAATAAAAGTTTGGTTGTCATCACAGTTCTCTATGAAGAACTTAGGAGAAGTATCTTTCATCCTTGGGATAAAGATCTATAAAGATAGATCTAAAAGGTTGCTTGGATTATCCCAATCGACGTACATTGATATTGTGTTGAAAAAGTTCAGCATGAAAAATTTCAAGAAAGACTATCTTTCGATAGGTCAAGAAATTTCTCACTCGAAGAGTGATTGTCTGACAACTCCTCAGAGAGAGGGCATATGAGTAGAATTTCATATGCTTCAATAGTGAGATCTATTATATACGCTATGACATATACGCAACCAGATGTGGCATACTCACTAGGGGTAGTGAGTAGATACCAATCCGATCTAGGTGAGAACCATTGGAAGGTCGTAAAAATTATCCTTAAGTATTTGAGAAATACTAAGGATCAATAACTTATCTATGGAGAATCTGACTTAAAATTTATGGGGTTTATAGACTCCAATTTTTAGTTAGGTCATGACGACAGTAAGAGCGTGTCAGGATATATTTATACCATGAACAGTGGAACAATCTACTGGAAGAGTTTCAAGCAGCACACTGTGGCCGACTCTACTTGCGAGGCAGAATATATCGCGGTATCCGATGTTGCGAAGGAAGTAGTGTGGTTATGAAAATTCATCAACGAGCTTGAAGTGGCATCCTCCCTTGATGGCCCCATCTTGTTGTACTGCGACAGCACTGGTGCCATTGCTCAAGCGAAGGAATCAAAGTCACATTAGCGGATCAATCACATTCTACACCACTACCACCTGGTCTGAAAGATTGTGGATCGAAGTGACGTCGAGCTTCAGAAGATCGACGGAAAGGAGAATCTGACCGATCCATTTACTAAAGCTCTCAGTGTTAAGGAGTTTGAAGATTATAAATCAAAGATGGGTATATGATATGTACCAATTGGCTTTAGTTCAAGTGAGAGTTGTTGAAAATTATGTCCCAAAGTCAATCGTCAGTCTGTTGATGGTTGAGCTTATTATTGTAATTGTATATGAATTATTGAATTAATAAATATTATTTAATTTTTTCATCACTGTGTACATCTTATTTTGAACTCCTATTATGTGATGAAGTCCTTAGGACTATTTGATTCAATATAGGAGGATATATCATTTAGTCCTTAGACCTTAAGTTTATGACCAAATGATATACTATTATTAGGATGATAGTTATATCAAGTATAGGTCATTGTGTGCCATATATGTTGGTTGTCCTCTTAACTAAGGAGTGTGGAGATATTGGCATAGCATGCAAGTGAGATGTAGGAGTACATCTCACTGAATGTGACCAACTGCCGAGCACTCTGCTGTCAAGAGTAGCTCGTGAAGGATATGGGTATAAATTTTTCTCCAACTTGAGATCACCACGATGACTTGCAAGCAACTCGCTATATTTTTATATCAGATTACCTAAATTTTTAATTTAGTGATAAAATATTTTTGAGCATAGCCAAGTACTTGAGAAGTTGGTGTGTGAGTTAAGATAGAATTGATCCCTCCAAATAAGGAGTTAATGTACCAATGTATTTCAATTCAGTAAAACCTCGATCAGGGTAATCCATGTGATAGATTTTGAAAATTAAAATATAATATGGATGACCATATCAGAGTTGACAGTTAAACCTTAGGTCATCTTGAGTATTTAGATCAAAGGGATGAATTATATGGTAACCATATGCCAATAGGTTCTTGAATGATGTTTCACAATCTTTTGACCTATCTGGAGGTTGAGTATTATTGCTGGATGGTTACTTTAATTGGTATAAGAAGATTACTCCTATACTATCGACTTAGCTTTGAACCTGTGGGGTCACACTCAAAAAAAATTTTTGATTGATCATATGGCTGATCGACGATTAAGAATCATTCTAGAATAAAACAGTCAATTCGATTGATGATTAACCTTATGCAAAAATTATAATAAATTAATTCACTAATTATTGATGAATTATAAGAGGATTGATTAGTAATTAGATTACTAATTAGCTCAATTTGATTGAGTATTAAGGTTTGGATCAAATCTAATTGAATTGGATTCAATTTGATTTGACCCGATTAGGTTATGAGATGACCTAATCGCTAAGGATGTTTGATTCCTGATTTGATCAGGACTTAAACTTGATTAATTTTTGATTTAATTAAGATTTAATTGAGACTATTTGCTATCTAATTAAATTAGGTTTAGTGGTCTAATTGGGTCTAACCTAATTTGGTTGGGTTAAGAATCTATTTGGATGAGAAAATAATTTGAATTCAAATCCCTTGCGCCTCCTTTATCTACGCCCTCTTATTCCTCACGTGAAAAATTTTTTTTTATGTGAATTTTTCTCATGCTCAGAAGCTTTTTCACATCCACATCTAATTTTTTTAGAATTAAAAATTGATTGATTTAAATTTGAGTTCAAATGGGTTTGAATTTGAATGAAAACCTAGAGTCCAAATTGAGTTGGACTCTTCTCTTCATGCCATCACCTTTCTCCATGCATATAGTGTTTTTGCATGAGATATTTTGCACCATTCTGATGTTGGTTTACCCCTCTCTGAGTTTATAAGATGAGGATAAAGTTTGATTCAAAATTTAATTCAAATTTGATTTGAATTGTTAATAAGGATCAACCAACATTTGAAATTGAACCGAAACTATCTTTTCCTTATCCTTATCTTCCATGGGATGCCACCCTTAAGAAGGGATCAGTTTTGTATAAGATTAGTAGTAATTTTTGGCATAAGATACCTGAGAGTTGGGGCACAAAATGTTAAGAGTGGGTTGGGCTTCCATGCATGAGAAACAGAGGAAGTGTTCTTCCTCTCGAGCATGAGGTGTAGGGTCTAGGATTTTAACTCTAGATTTTGTGAGAAGAAAAATACAAGAGTGAGTCTTGTTCAATCTCTCACACCACCTCCTTCTTATAAAGCTTCATCTTCTGATCTAGAGGAGATCGGGAGATCCAAAAAAAGGAGCTTGGATCAGTCATCTAGAGTCTTCGACATGAGCTAGCACTCCTGTGAAGGAAGATCCGATCAGGGCTTCGAGTGGATGATCTGTAGAGGTCGGACGACCTATGCGGCTGCTCGTCATCAGCGAGAGCTTCATACCATACCTACCAGTAGAGGAGATTATCAACCCATGAAAAAGTGATGAGTTCTGAACTCAATCGATGTGATCTAAAGGTTAGATCAGATTCAGGACATCGATGTGATCGATACAGTTTTCTATTTTATATCAAATTTTATATGTAAATTTTTCATATCATAGATCCTTAATTGATAGTTTATATCTGATCCAAGATATGTTTGGAAGATTAAAGTGTTTAATCTTTTATTTTTCACTGTAAAATTTTTAAAATACATGCTTTGAACTACCCATTTTTCCTTCAATAAATTATTTTTTTGAATAAATATCTTGAGAAAGATATCTATATGGAGCAACCTCTGAGTTTCACATCTGGTGATAGTGATCACCGAGTTTACAGACTATAAAGGTCCATCTATAGACTAAAGCAGGCTTCTCAGAGCTGAAATCTTTATTTCGATGATGTGATCAAATCATTTAATTTCATCAAAAATAAAGAGAAACCTTATATTTATAAAAGAATCAGTGGGAGCATGCTTGTCTTTCTTGTACTGTATGTCAATGACATCCTCTTTATTAGGAATGATATTCTCATGTTGACTTTGGTCAAGACTTGGTTGTCTAAGAAATTCTTCATGAAATACTTATAGGAAGCATCCTATATCCTTGGGATAAAGGTCTATAGAGATAGATCTAGAAGGATGCTTGGCCTGTCACAAAAACTGTACATAGAAAAGGTGTTGAAGCAATTCAGCATGAAAAACTTAAAAAAGAGTTTGTTACCCCTTAGATATGGTATTCGACTCTCCAAAATAATGTGTCCTAACACTTATGAGGAGATTGAACACATGAGTAGGATCTCTTATGCTTCGACAATTGGGAGCTTTATATATGCCATGCTATATACTTGACCTGATATTGTCCTTGTTGTGAGTGTCATGAGCAGGTATCATTCAAATCTAGATGAAGAGTATTGGATAGCTATATAGAACATCCTTATGTACTTACGAAATACTAAGGATTTGTTCTTGATCTTTGGAGGAGCACCTAAATTGCAGATTGAGGATTATACATATTCGAACTTCATGTTGGATCCTGATGATAGAAGGTCTATATTGGGGTATGTGTTCATATGCAATGGTGGTGTAGTCAACTGGAGGTGTTCCAAGCATAGCATCATCACAGATTCGGTCATAGAGGTTGAGTATGTTGCCACTTCGAATGCTGCAAAAGAAGATTTTTGGTTCAAAAAGTTTACCGTGAAACTTGGTGTAATGACATCGGATGCCATACCACTATACTGCAATAATAATAAAGTCATAGCACTTGCTAAGGAGCTCCAATCTCATCAAAAATCAAAGCACATTGAATGGTGGTTCCATATCATACGTGACTACCTTGAGAAGCAATATATTCAGATGCGAAGAGCAGACTCCTTGGATAACGTGGCAGACCCATAGACAAAGTAATTGAGTCAGTCCAAACGGAAGCCTACCTTGAGAAGATCAAGTGTTGAGAATTAGAGGTATGTATGATCGATTTCTAAATTACTTTCGATCATAGGATAGTCATAGAAATGGTAATCTATCCAGATAAATCGATGCATAGTTTATTTTTTTTAGAATAGATGAGTCTCTAGTCTACAGTATAGAGACACTGAGCAAAAAGTATGGATAATTATTATAGAATAACTTATACTGAGTGTGACCATACGAGAGATCATATAAATTTTTATTCGATCGTTAGTGATTATCTCGATGCTATAGTTGTGTGACTGATCTTTTGACCTGTGGTATCATAGTTACTCATAATAAGATTGCTGTAGTTTGACTATACATAAATATTAACTCGATCATGAGTTTTTATAGTGGATATTGGCTTTAGTTGGTTGAGCTGTGCAAGCAATGTGTGCATTTATATGGGATTTATCGACCTTGATAGAGAGGAGTAGTCCTATGAGATTTGAAAAGCTGAGTCTACAAGTCTATGGCCATAGCAGTGTATTAATGGAAAGGATTTTTTATTTGAAATCACTATTGGACTTGAGCTAATCATATCTATCATATGACTGATGATAAGGTTTGACGATTTATCCATGACCTGCCATCTAGTTGGGACTGACGATAGAGAAACTATATCATATATTAACTACACCTAAAGGTTCTATTTCAATTCTTTGGGTTATCACTACATATTGCTAGATGTCACTGATGGATGTGAGAGCTCAATAGGATCATTTTGGATCAATGATCCTTGTCGAGTTAGAGTAAAATTATTCTGACTCACTGAAAGGAGTTTTAGTGATATCTATGATAGAGATCATGGTCTGTCTCACTACCAGACAGAATTGAACCTATGGGATCACAGATAAAGGGAGAAGACCTAGATTGGTTAATAATTGGGCTTATGAAGTATCAATTTATATAGATTTAGTAAAATCTTATTGGGTTCATGTTAATCTTGCTAGCACCTAGGTAAACCCAATTCTTCTTATAGTTAGTTTGTTTATATGATAAGCATTAACCAATTTATACACTTGATTTGAACCTAATTGAATTTGATTCAATAAGATCTAATAGTTGGATGTTTAATTTATGGCTTGGATTAAATCGAAAAAAAATTTCTTGATTTTATTTATTAAGAATCCTTGAAGTGAATTTATAAAACCATGTGGGCTGATTTGAGACTTTTTATTGGATCCCGTATGATGGGATGCCTAGTATTGGGTATGAGTGTGGATGAGTTATGGATGGTGCTCCATTTATTTGGTTCAAGTATATTTAAGCTAGGACTTTTAATATAATTAGGAGGAATCCTAATTTGATTAGGAAACCCTTATGTTGTCTATATAAAAGATCCTAGCCTTACTCCTCTCAAAATCAACTTCCTCCCTTCCTTGCTGCCACCTTTACTATGCCCATCACCTCCCCTCTTCTTTCTCTCTCTAGCTTACACCCTCTCTCTCTCTTGGCATCCCCCTATTGGAGCTTTTAGAGAGGTGGGTGGCAACATTGTTTTGGTGTCAATTGGTTGGCGCCAAGTTGTTGTTTGATTTCATCTTCTTCCTCTCAAGTTATTGGGAGTTAGTTACAACTATTTCTTGGTTATTGTTCTTCTTGATTAGTTGAGGGATCAAGAAATATTTTTGGTTTCTTCAAGGATCAAGAAAGGTTCTTGGTTTTAGCAAGAATCAAGAAAGAAAGATCAAAAGGATTCACAATTTCAAGCCTATCTAAGCTTGGTTCAAGCCTATTCAGACTTTTGGTTCAGACAAGCAGAATTATGAGGAGCCTATCCAAATCGATCCTGTGGATATCCATAGAGGTAGAATATTTGTGCTGCTGATTCATAACCTGTTCAGCCCCAGATCTAGGGATTGAATTGGATTCAACCCCAATTACAGATTTGAAGCAAAGAAAAAGTAATTTAGGTATATGAACTAATTACAGACCTTCATTCATTCATCCTAACATCAGTTTATGTTAATTTCAGCATATGAACTAGATCCATAGGTACTTTCATATGATGAATGCATACTTAGATTAAAAGTATTTTAATCTAATTTTTTCGTTGTGTTTTGGATTTAAAAAGGTTTTGAAATTCACATGCACTAGCACCTGTAGAAAATCAAATGGTGATATCAGAGCTACATGTTCATATGTATGAAAGTAGCATAAAAGTTTTAAAAAATATTTTTAAAATTTTGATTTTAGTTTATACATGAGATGTATATATTTATGTTCAGATCTGAAAAGTGTTTTAGATCTGAATTTTATTCATATATATGATATATTAAAGCATGCATAGGTTAGAAATTAAATTTTTGTGATCTGAATTTTTTGTATATGTAATATATGATGGTATGTTTAGATTTGAAATTAATTTTTAAAAAATTTAAAATTTTTTATGTATATGATATATGATTGCATGTATGTTCTGAAAGTGTTTCAAGAACCAAAAATTTATTTTTATGCAATGAATTTAGATCTAAAATTTATTTCAATGATCTGAAATTAGTGAGTGCATGAATTATTGAGCATGGGTAGTTTTGCATTAGGTCAATGAAATGCATCTTAGATTATAGTTAGATCATATTGGATTGAAATCGATGTAGCTATTGATCAAATCGAGTCAAATATTGATTTGGGTTAGATTAATTAAGCTTATGATTCTACAAGTGTTGTAGAATGAATTGATTAAACTCCATATATAGAATCAAATCAATCTAAAGACCTAATCCGATTTTATGACTTGAATCCGATTCACCTAAGCTGACTAATTAAAACCAATAAGCCATTTAGTGTCTAAGATAAGTCTCGATCGGTGATTTTTAATTATGAGGCTACTCATCTAGATAATTTTATCTACGATGAGTTAATAACGTATCCTCTCATCGATCTCACTTACCCGACTAATTGGATGATTGGGTTCATTAGTTGCTAAGGCATTTTGGTCTAGCATATGCCAATTAGATCAGTCATGTGGTGACTGATTAGATGAGACCTAACCTAAACCTTTCTAATTAATATTAAGCCTTATGGTCTTCCACCATTGTAGAAGTGTGGGCATGGTACTGATATTGACTGTTTTCGGTTGGTTATAGTGGTTCAGTTATGTTGGGAACATGCAACCACTCTACTAGCAAAGAGTTGCTCTAGGGTGAAGATAGGATTGGGCCCAATATGTGTTATCCGAGGAACTTAATGATGGCTTCACACCTGCTTGTGAACGGTGGATCAGGTTTATCTAAGGAGTGGGGCAATATATGTTATCTGAGCTCTCATGATTTAGAGACCAAGTTGCTGCAATATGCTTAAAGAGGCATCTAGGCAAAGAGTTGTCTATGCATCGGTGTGTGTATCATCAATAACTGTTAGATGAGGTGTATGATATTAGTGGGACTGCAGCATCCACTAGAAACCTTCCATCGGTCACATCGAATTTTTGCTTTCCACCCGGGGAGTGTCAGAATCCAAAAAAATAGTGGGAGTCTATTTACATCTAAAAGTTCTTAGAGTAAATATAAATTTTAAGTATAAATATCTAACTAGAATCTCTACTCTCATAAATAAACAATGTCGGTCTCTAACCTATTAGCCTGCATCTTTGAAACCAACCGATTGACTGGTACAAATTATAAGGATTGGCTCAAAAATCTCAGGATAGTCCTGACATCTGAAAAGATTGGGTATGTACTCGACTAGGATGCCCCAGCCTTAGCAGCCCATCCTAGGTAGAGCAAAGAGCTACTCTGGATAAATAGACGGATGATGACCTTAGGATAAAGTGCTATATGTTGGCTTCCATATCAAATGAGTTGCAGAGTCTGCATGAGCACATGCCCTCTATCCGTGCCATGATCACTCATCTGTAAGAGTTATACGGTGAGTAGAGCCGGACTGTGCACTCAAATTGTCTAAGCAGTTGTTCAATATGAAGATGCACGATGGACAGTCAGTCCACGATCATTGTATGACAATGATCATGGACCTTGAGAAGCTTGAGAAGCTCGGGCTTAATATGCAGAGGAAATTAAAGATCGATTTGATCCTCCAATCTCTAACCAGTTCATTTGGATAGTTTATTGTAAACTACCATATGAACAAATTAGACTGTAACTTATCCGAATTGATCAATATACTCGTTACTATTGAGGGTACCTTGAAAAGTTCAAGGGGCTTTGTTCTTGTTGTTGAGTGGACACCCTCCAAGTGAAAGTCTCAAGAAAAGAAAAAGAATAAGTCTACAAAGAAGCAGAAGAAGAAGAGCAAGCTTAAGCAGGACACTTCGAAGAAAGCCTTGGAGAAAGAAAAGTGTTTCTACTGCAACTCCGACGGCCACTGGAGAAAAAACTGTCCGTCTTACCTGAAGAGCCTAAAGATAAAAAAGGATGATGAACCTTCTAAAGGTATGCTCATAATAGAATCTAACCTAATGATTTTTTCTACTTCTAGTTGGGTGTTGGACTCTGGTTCTAGTGCTTATATATGTACTTCAATGCAGGGTCTAAGAGGAAGTAGGATGTTGAGAGAAGGTGACATGACCCTTCGGATAGATAATGGAACATAAGTTACCACAGAAGTCATTGGAACCTATCCTCTTTGATTACCGTCAGTCTTTAGATTAAATTTAAAAGACTGTTATTTTGTTCCTGTAGCTAGTCAAAATTTGATTTTAATTTCTATACTAGCACAGGATGAATTTATTTTTTAATTTAATAAAAATTATTATTTTATTCATTTATGAAATAAATTGATTGTATCTGATCTTTTAATTGACAGTCTTTATCACTTGCATGTTGGTGCTAATATGAACTTTAATGAGCAAGTAGTGAGTATCGTAGGCTAAAAGAGATCCAGAGATGAGTCTAACCATAAATACTTGTCACCATAGGCTTGGTCATATTGGAGAGGACAGAATAAACAGATTGAAAAAAGATGGGATCCTAGACTTAGTTAAATCTGAGTCAATTTCAATCTGTGAATCATGCTTTCGAGGAAAAATAGCTTGGTTATCCTCTGTGGGATAAGGAGAAAGGACCATTGAGTTACTAGTCTTAGTACATGCCGATGTGTGGCTTATTGGATGTACAAATCAGGGGTGGTTATAGCTACTTCATTATCTTTACTGATGATCTGTCATGGTATGGATATGTGTTTCTTATGAAACATAAGTCAAAGCCTTTGAAAGGTTCAAAAAATTTTGGCAAGTAGTAGAGAAGCAAACAATAAACCTATCAAAGTCCTACAATTTGATTGAGAAAGAAAATTCCTGAGTGCTGAATTTTTGGGATATCTTAAGGAGAACAACATAGTCTCTCAATAGACTCCTCCCGGCACACCTTAACTCAACGAAATATCCAAAAGATGAAATAAGACTTTATTAGATATGGTCTGATCCATGATGAACTTCACTAATTTACTTATATATCTTTGAGGACATGCCTTACTTACTGTGATGCATATTTTAAATAGGATTCCTTCTAAGTCTGATCCTATCATACCATATGAGATATGGTATGGTAAGAAGCTGAGTCTGAGTTACCTTAAGATTTGGGGATGTCCAGTCTATGTTAAAAAATAAAAAGCTGATAAGTTAGAGGATAGATCAATTATAGCTCGATTTATAGGGTATCCCAAAAAATCCATTGGGTACTACTTTTATTTTCCACATGACCATAATATGATTGTGAGTCGTAATATCACATTCTTAAAAAAATAGTTTATCTAGAATGGTGGTAGTGGAAGGTTAATTGAGCTTGATGAGAATATCTCTGAAGAGCGATGAGCTATAGATCCTCAAAAATCTGTCAATGATGAGCCAGTAGTTAATGTTCCACTTCCATCTCATAGATCAAGTAGAATCTCTCATCCTCCTAAAAGATACATGGGTATTCTGAAAGAGGATGTAGAGAAATCATTCCTTGTGGAAGATGGGGGTCATGGTGATGATCCTAGTACTTTTGATGAGATGATGTTTAACATCGATTCTGAGAAATTGTTAGATGCAATGAAGTCAGAAATTGACTCAATGCACTCAAATCAGATATGAACCTTAGTAGATCCACTTGAGAAAATTATTCTCATTAGGTGTAAATGGATCTATAAAAGAAAAATAGGTGCTGATGGTAAGATAAAGACCTATAAGACAAGGATGGTGGCGAAAGGTTATAGTTAGCGTGAAGGCATTGACTATCATGATACTTTTTCATCTATAGCCATGCTGAAATTTATCCACATATTGCTTGCTATTGTAGCTTACTATGATTATAAAATCTGGTAGATGGATGTGAAAATTATTTTTCTAAATGGATATCTGGAGGAAGATATTTATATGGAGTAGTCTCTAGATTTTACATTCGGTGATAGTGATCACCGAGCCTGCAAGCTGCAAAGGTCCGTCTATGGACTAAAGCAGGCTTCTTGAAGCTGGAATCTTCATTTCGATGATACGATCAAATTGTTTGATTTCATAAAAAATGAAGAGAAACCTTATGTTTATAAAAAGATCAGTCGGAGCATACTTATCTTCCTCATACTGTACGTCAATGACATCCTCCTTATTGGGAATAATATTCTCATGCTGACTTCGATCAAGACTTGATTGTCTAAGAAATTCTTCATGAAAAATCTAGGAGAAGCATCCTATATCTTTGCGATAAAGATCTATAGAGATAGATGTAGAAGGATGCTTGGTCTGTCACAAAAGCTGTACATAATAAAGGTGTTGAAGCGGTTCAGCATGAAAAACTCCAAAAGAGATTTGTTACCCCTTAGGTATGGTATTCGACTCTCTAAAATGATGTGTCCTCACTTCTAGAGAGATTGAGTGCATGAGTAGGATCTCTTATGCTTTGATAATTGGGAGCTTTATATACGTCATGCTATGTACTCGACCTGATATTATCCTTACTGTGAGTGTCACAAGCAAGTATCAGTTGAAAGAATAATACCCTACAAGCCTATCACATGGGGATATGATAGGGACTTTTTTATGTTATCTTCTTACTCATTTGCATGACATTAGTTATTTTATTTATGAGATATTATATTTTATTATTTATTGCATCATATTTTTATGATTATGATAAACCCCATAGATTAGGATAATGATTTTTAAAGTCGTAATAAGATCATGCCAGTGAGACCTAAAATTTTGATAGCCCCAATTTAAAATATTTTTAGTCGTTGGATCATCGAGTCAGAGATCGATGATACCGATAAAATTGATG
This sequence comes from Elaeis guineensis, assembly GCF_000442705.2. NCBI lineage: Eukaryota > Viridiplantae > Streptophyta > Magnoliopsida > Arecales > Arecaceae > Elaeis > Elaeis guineensis. Next base: position 64,290,821 of record NC_025995.2, on the reverse strand, counting down.
CATCCTATGTATGCTTGATGGAGAGGGTGGTTGATCTCACAATCACTTGTATGGTGACACTAATACAATGATGTAGGTGCTTATTAGAGAATGAGTTTATGGAACTGACTCATAGGAAGAACATCTGATGGAGCCTTAAGCATGTCAATAGATGGTTCTCCAGTGGGAGTGATGCATGTGATCCTTTGATCTGAGATCACTATGGTACCTTATGTATATAGATCCTTACTTTAGTTTATTCCTTAGCACACCACTTTAAGATATATATGAGATATTCTGGATATGGTGAAATATGCATAGAGGTTGTGAGTGGTCAACATAAAATCGATCACTCCTTGTAGGAGGAGAGAACATCCTATATAATCTCATAGGATGATGACTCTGAGAATCTCTGGTCAGAGTAGGGATGAAGAGTAGAAAAGGTTTTTATTGATTCATCAATTGAGTCATCATCATCAGATCGAGATATATATGGATAGGTATTTGGGCTTGACATGATTCCATGCCTATGGTCTGTCTGGGATGTTATGTGATCGAAGGATTGAATTGCATGATAACTCACTATGAAAGGATAATTTTAGTATTTCTATCAAATTTTAAATCTTTTGGATAGTCATGACATATTGTTAGACATTAATCTTGACTTGTAAACTCATCAGAATTAAAAAAATTTAATTCAAGAATTAATTAGAAAGAGTCCTAATTGATTGGGACTCTTGAGCTGACCTAATCTAATCGGATTAGGGTTATATGGAGAGTCTGGATCCATTGCTGACTAGATTTGAAATCCAATGGATCACACACAATAGAGATTTGGTCTTGGTCCAATCTATTTGGATTTATTGTAAATCCAATGGGTTAATTGAATTACTAGCACATGAATTAACCCAAATTCTCAATTGGATTTAGTGCAAAGGTGTTTGTGCTAACCCTTGACTTGTTGCCTTGACCTAATGTGATTGCGTTTGAACCTATAATTTAATAGGTGGCTTATTTGATTTTTATGAAAGAGTTTCATGTGAAATTAACTTCCTTCACACCAACACCATATGCACAAAATTAAGTCACGCCCATTTAATTTTAGCATTGGAGAAGAGAAGTCCTTCTCCTTTGCTTCTCTTAAATTTCTTACCAAATTTGATGCATTCCTTTTATTCCTCGTGTCATGGGATGGCTCTTGAAATTATGGGCATAGAAAAGAAGGAAAAGTCCTTCTTTAGTAAGGAGTTTGAATGCCAAATTAAATGGGATGCCACATATATGCGTTGGATAATATGGGAGAGTCCTTAATGTCATGAACTCTTTGTTTCATTGGATTCAAAATGAAAAACATTGATTTTTTTATTGAAAAAAAAAAATCAAATAACTAAGATCTCCCTTATCCCACGCATCATATGATGGCATTTTATTTTTTCTTGGTAGAGGAAGAGTCCTTCTATAGATAAAACACTTCCTATTCCATGCCTTGCTCCTAGGATTCTATGCTAAAAATTAATTTGTGGCATGTAAGAATTAAGGGACGCCAAGAGTTGGCATCCCATGGTGTCGCCCCTTCTTTCCTATAAATAGGACGCATTACACCCGATTCCATGTGCCAATTTTGGCTGAGAGTAGGCATGAAAATGAGAGAAAAATGATGGGAAATAATCTAAAAAAAGATAAAAAAAGAGAGAGAGAAAAATAGAAAAGAAGAGAGGAAGAAAAAGGAAAGCATGTGATGCTTGTCCTAAAATCAGATTGTTCGAGTGTTGAACATCTGATTTGATTTTTGTGTGGTGAGATCATCTAGAAAATAGTTCCTAGAATGATCTTAGTGAAGGTCTTGAAGGTATACAAGTGGTGGTGTAATCCATTCTTGCGAAGGATGATTGGCAGTGAACTTACGAAGAAGGCTGCAGCACTACGACGAATTGGGAAGGGCCCTGATCAGTCCCGTGTGGATCACTGTTGGAGGGCTTCTCCTTTAAAATTTTGTGAAGATCTCAAAATTACCAATTCGTGATCATCTTGCTGGTATATAGCTTCTGATCTTTACATATTATATATATTTATGTTGTTTGATTGTAATCATTAAGGTGTTCCAAGGACTTTTGTGTTTCGGTAGTCTAGTTTAATTGTTAAACTTATTTTCAATAGTTGAATACATATAAAAATTTTTGAAATTTATATTCTGCTACATCACAGAAACTTAAAAGTGGTATCAGAGCCATCTTGATTGATTCAATCAAATATCATGTTATTATTATGATATGGATTAGATCCAGTTCAAACTATATCAAAATCAGATTTTTTGATTGATGTTTATTTGATGTTCTTGATATATTTTTGTTAATAATAAATGCTATCAATCTATGATCAAACTTTGGATTTGAATTTCTATGATCTTTGGACTTGTGTGAAAAGTTTAAGTTAGATCCCATGATCTAATTTTTATGAAATTGTTAATCCAGTGCACATGATGCGTGAAGCCTTAGAATGATACATTGGATGTACACTGCCAAGACTTTGAATTTTTTACATTTGATGCATTCACCTAAGATCCAAGGGCCAACCACCATATTGTTGGGCACTCACCATTATGGGTCTTCTATCTTGGTTGTTGTCTAAGGTATGTGTGGAGTCAAAAAATTTTTGATCATGGAAAGGATGCATCAGACATGGATTAGAATTTTTGTTGATGGATTTGTTTAACTATAATTCATTGATCTAATGAGATTAGAATTAATAATTATAGATTAAATCAAATTCATAGTTCTAATTTGATTAAAAATCATGTTTAATTTAGGTTGATCTAATTGTCATTTACCTAATTTGATTAGAATTTGAGTTATGGTTGTCCGAATATATGCTAACCTAATTGGATTAGGGTTAACCTAAAAATTGATCAACATAACTCAAAATGATGACAAATGATTGAATTAAAATTAAAATTGGATCAAGAGTTGAACCCAAATGAAAAAACTTAGATCGGTCCTATGCCGATATATTTAAACATCTCCATTGACATGTGTATGAATGATATCACAATTAAGATAACATGAGAAGTTTGTTACTAATATTTTATAATTATTATAAAAATGCATGTTGAGTGGTTATGGACTATGGTACATCCATGTGAAGGATGTATGCATGAATGTTTCCTTATTGGCTGATTATATGAATGCATCTGCAAGAGTTGCAATAAGGGCTGGGTGCCCCTGATGCATTGTATTATCAGCTGAATCTTTCTTTTACATATTTTCAACTGTTGATGGGATTTTTATATGTTGATGTAAAATTATAGAAAAAAAAATTATTTGAGAATAGATAAAAATTATTTCTTTTTATTTTCAAATAAAGATCAAGCATTCATGATAGACTTCATGGAGATGAAGACTTAACTACTAGGCATTTGGAGAGCAGAGGTACATTAAGATTGACCATGAGATGGTTCAATCTATGATGCACCTAGGATTAAACCCATAAATCATCTTATGGCTCGGATGATTTTTTTGAAGTCCATAACCATTAGTTTTCCTTTATTTTCTCTTATATGCTGGTAGTTTGAATTAAAGTTTATATTACATATGATGCATTCCTATATATATATTATGGATGTGCATGAGACCTAAGTCCCTTATGTAAATTATATTAAATCATAATGACGAAGTGTTAAGAATACTACCGATATCTTCCTTCATGCTAAGCCAGTATTATATCAAGGACCATAGTAGGCTTGTTGTGCTATCCACAAAGCTTGCTGTGGGGACGATTTGATATTATCTTGGTGCATAATGAAGCTAATGTTACTTAGCTCATACTAAATCAATAGAGTGTGTCAAAAACTGTAGTGACTTTGTTGTGCTATCCACAAGGCTTGCTATAGAGATTGATATGATGTTGACTTAGTGATGCTTATGGCATATTTTGGTAGTGCTGTCTTGTTGTGTTATTCACAAGGATAGTATTATTCAAATATGACCATATAGGATTGAAGAATATGACTTAACTAAAATATTATAGTTTGTTGTACTATCCATAAGGCTATAAGTATTTTAGAGATAAAAGTTATGTTGAGAGTTGCATGAGATGCAATCGGTAAAGAGTTACCTATCTTTGAACACATAGGAGCTTGTTGTGCTATCTACAAGATTTTTTATGAGAAATTGGGATCTCAACCCCACTAAGAAACTTCATGATAGATTTTTTATTTTCATACTTGAGGGCTATAAAATTTGTTAAAATAGTGAAAGATACAATTAGATAAAAATCTCATCTAAATTATACATATCATCATGAGTAGTCCTTTTATATTCTTATATTCATCTGCATCTTCACTATCATTGCATGATATTGATTGAACTTCATGGAATGGTTGAGGAACCTGAGAATAGTTTTAATATAGGTGATAGTTTTCTATTCTCCTGATTTCAATTTATTTGGAGATGATACTATAAAGAAGAAAAAATCACATATGCAATATTGTGGGTTGACAGTATAACTGTCAAATATATCTTGATTAACTTAATCATGTGATTAAGTCTTTATCAAGGATAGTAAGTTAATCTAGGATTTGATCCTATTAACTCTCTTGGATTTCTTCTTTAGTATCTTCTAGGAGAAGAAAGTGAAGATTGTCTTCGCCATAAGTATCTCTTATCATTACAGTAATAATGAGCATTAGAGATAAATTGCAAGAGTTGTCTTGCAAATATAAAGTAGTAGTAGGATGCAAAAGTTACATCTGCTAATAGTTTGTATATGATACAAACTAGTTAATCATTTAGTTTTTCAGCATTAAAATTTTGGATATGTGATACCTTATATGGTCTCACTTATGCAAAGTATTGCTAGACCTATAAAGTTGAAGAGAGGTGACTACATACTTTTGGCACTGATGAATAGTCCATTCATGCTAAGACTGTAGGAACTTATGTAACCTTCAAGCAAGGTTTAGAAACTTATAGACTATTGTTATATGCCTAAATTTATCAAAAATATTATTTTAATTCTTTTGTTATTGTAATATAGTTTTGAAATTAATATAATGAGCAAAAGTTACTCTCCTTCTGATAAATTTTATGGCTATGAATTTATGGTCTTATGTTTCTGTCACTCAATGATATTGTTCTTCAGGTTGATGAGAACAAAAAAAGAATATGTGATGGTCACATATCTCTGGCACTACCAACTTGATCATTTTTGTGAGTCAAAGATAAACAAGTAATACTAAGAAGAGTTCTTTGTCTGTATGATTTTGAATCATATAGAACTTGTAAATCTTGTCTCATGGATAAAATGATCAAGATCTCATTTACTGGATATAGAAAAAGATGAGCAAGGTATTAGGTCTTGAACATATGGATGTTCAAAGACTAATAATATCTCGACCCAGAGAAGGATACTCCATATGTGATATGGTGTGTTTCTTAATATGCTTCACAGACTTTGTTATCTCATTTTGAGAATATATCCTAAAAATTACTGCATATGCTTTGAATAAGATACTATTAAAATCTATTACTAGCACTTCATATGAGATATGGAAAGAGGCAGGTTGCCCAGCTTATGTGAAAAGAGTTGATGTACATAAATTTTGTGCTAAATCAGGTTTGTACAAGTTTATAGGTTATCCTAAGAGTAGTATGTGATACTACTTCTACCATCTTACAAGACAAAAAATGTTTTGTTAGTAGGTATACCACCTTTTAGAAAAAAAAAATTTAAGAAGGGGACAGTGAAAAGATAATTGAACTTGAGAAGTTCAAGACCTATGAATTATCCTATCATAACCTGTGAAGTGTCCACAAGTTGATCCTCTACCAGATGTACTCATTGATGAAGCACAACCATGACACACACCTCATCATCAAAGGCCAATCTGAGTGTATAGTATACCACTCAAAATATAGATTTGTCATTATGAATGACTGTAAACTATACATCATTGAGAATGATATTTTCTTGACCTATTCGAAAATCATCATGAGTAGAAACTCTGATAGTTGGCTTGAAATCTAGATATCCGAAATGAACTCCCTGTACATCAACCAAGTATGGACTATGGTTGAAGCACCTATGGGTATGACCCAATAGGTTGTTGATAGAAATGTTAATTCAGATTTTTGCTATTGCCACACACCATCTAGAGAGTTTGTCTGTAGTGGGAGGCAAATACATTTATGGATTAAAGCAGGTATTGAGGAAATAGTACTTCTATTTTTGATGAGATAGTCAAAATATTTGACTTTATCAAATATAGATGAACCATATGTGTGTGTAAGAAGATAGGTGGGAGTCCCACTAACTTCTTGGTTATGTATGTGGATGACATACAGTATATTAGGAAGGTAGTCCTGATATTGTATTCGGTCAATGACATGCTTATCACAAAAATTTTCATAGAATAGATTGGATAGCATCCAATTTACTTGGTACCTATAGTGATGAATCTAAGTGGATGTTAGGCTTGTCCTAGTCTAGGTATGTGGATTTTTATATTGAAGGGGTTCAACATGAATGGGTGCAAAAGTGTTTACTTACCCAAATATCTAATATACCTAGCCTGATGTGGTTTATGCCTTATGTATAATCATTGATTTCAGGCAGATCCATGATAGGATCGTATGAAAACTGTGAAAAATATTCTAAAAGTACTTGAGAAGTATTTGAGAAGCAGTGAATTGGAAGAGTTTCAAACAATAAACTGGGTTTGACTTAGTTAATTGCTGTGAGTAAAGATTGCTATGGAAAATGGCCTGATAAAATGGTTCATCACTGAGTTGGGTGTGGTCTCATAAGGTTCTCACACACATCCTATGACACTTTCACCTCATTCATGATTTGATCATAAAATGAGTTAATATAAAGAATATCATAATGGATCAGTTCACTAAGCCATTACACAGTAGTAGTGTATTTGCCACCTTGATTGCATGAGCATCAGGTACAGGGGTGATTGGCTTTAGTGCAAGTGAAAAATTGAAAGAATAGTGTCCTACAAGCCAATCTTATGGAGATGCGATAGAAACTTTCTTCTATTATCTTCTTGCTCATTTGCATGATATTAGTTATTTTATTTATGAGGATTATGTTTTATCATTTGCTGTATCATATTTTTTATGATTATAATAAACTCCATAGATTAGGGCAATGATTTTTAGGATCATGATGAGATCATACCAGTGAGATCTAAAATTTTGATAGTCCTAATCTAAAATATTTTTAATCATTGGATCATCAAGTCAGAGATCGATGATACCGATAAGATTGGTACATCCTATGTATGCTTGATGGAGTGGGTGGTTGATCTCACAATCACTTATGTGGTGATACTAATACAAAGATGTAGGTACTCATTGAAAAATAAGTTCACTGAACTGACCCATAGGAAGAATATCTGATGGAGCTTTACAGCATGTCGACAGATGGTTCTCCAATGGGAGTGGTGCATGTGATCTTTTGATCTGAGATCACCGTGATATTTTGTGTATATGAATCTTTATTTTAATTTATTTTTTAGCACACCACTTTGAGATGTGTGTGGAATATTCTGAATATGATGAAGTGTGCATGGAGGTTGTGAGTAGTCAATAAAGAATCGATCACTCTTTGTAGGAAAAGAAAATATCTTATATGATCTCATAAGATGATGACTTTGAGAGTCTCTAGCCAGAGCAGGGATGAACAGTAGAAAAAATTTCTACTGATTCATCAATCGAGTCATCATTATCAGATCGAGATACATATGGATAGATATTTAGACTTGACATGATTCCATGCCCATGGTCTGTCTGGGATGTTGTGTGATTGAAGGATTGAATTGCACGATAACTCACCATGGAAGGATAATTTTGGTATTTTTATTAAATTTCAAATCTTCTGGATAGTCATGATATATTGCTAAACATCAATCTTGACTAGTGAACTCATCAAAATTAAAAATATTTAATTCAAAAATTAATTAGGAAGAGTCCTAGTTGATTGGGACTCTTGAGCTGACCTAATCTAATCAGATTAGGGTTACATCGAGACTCTGGGTCCACTGCTAACTAGATTTGAAACTCAATGGGTCACATAATAAAAATTTGATCTTGGTCTAATTTATTTAGATTTATTGTAAATCCAATGGGTTAATTGAATTGCTAGTATATGAATTAACCCAAGTTTCCAATTGGATTCAGTGCAAAGGTGTTTGTGCTAACGCTTGACTTGTTGCCTTGACCTAATATGATTGGGTTTGAACCTATAATTTAATAGGTGGCTTATTTGATTTTTATGGAGGAGTTTCATGTAAAATTAACTTCCTCCATGCCAACACCACACGCACAAAATTAAGTCACACCCATTTAATTTTGGCGTTGGAGAAGAGGAGTCCTTCTCCTTTACTTCTCTTAAATTCTTTACCAAATTTGATGCATTCCTTTTATTCCTCGTGTCATGGGATGGCTCTTGGAATTATGGGTGCATAAGAAAAGGAAGAGTCCTTCTCTAGCAAGGATTTTGAACACCAAATTAAATGGGACGCCGCATATATGCGTTGGATGATATGGAAGAGTCCTTAATGTCATGGACTCTTTGTTTCTAACACGTTCTCTTATCCCACGTGCTATATGATGGTGTTTTATTTTTTTCATAGAGGAAGAGTCCTTCTATAGATAAAACACTTCCTATTCCATATCTTGCTCTTGGGATTCCATGCTAAAAATTAATTTGTGGCATGTAAGAATTAAGGGACACCAAGAGTTGGTGTCCCATGTGTCACCCCTTCTTTCCTATAAAAAGGGGGTGTTACACCTGGTTTCATGTGCCAATTTTGGCTGAGAGTAGGCATGAAAATGAGAGAAAAATGATGGGAAAAAGTCTAAAAAAAAGATAAGAAAAAGAGAGAGAAAAATAGAAAGGAAGAGAAGAAGAAAAAGGAAAGCATGTGATGCTTATCCTAAAATCAGATTATTCAAGTGTTGAACATCTGATTTGATTTTTGTATGGTGAGATCATTTAAAAAATAATTTTTAGAATAATCCTAGTAGAGGTCTTAAAAGTATACAAGTGGTGGTGCAATCCATTCTTGCGAAGGACGATCGACAGCAAACTTGCGAAGAAGGCTACAGCACTACGATGAATTGGGAAGGATCCTGATCAGTCCCGTGTGGATCACCGTTGGAGGGCTTCTACTTTGGAGTCTTGTGGAGATCTCAAAATTATCAGTTCATGGTCTTCATGTTGGTATATAGCTTCTGATCTCTATCTGTTATATATGTTTACATTGTTTGATTGCAATCATCAAGGTGTTCCTAGGATTTTTGTATTCCGGTAGTCTAGTTTAATTGTTAAACTTATTTTCAATAGTTGAATGGATGTAAAAATTTTTAAAATTTATATTTTGCTCCATCACCAAAATCCAGCATCAGTCGAATCCAGATGAGGAGCATTGGATAGCTATGGAGAACATCCTTAAGTACTTACAAAGGACTAAGGATTTGTTCTTGGTCTTTGGAGGAGCACCTAAATTGCGGATTAAGGATTATACAGATTTGGACTTCATGTCGGATATTGATGATAGAAAGTCTATATCAAGATATGTGTTCATATGCAATGATGGAGAAGTTAGCTATAAGTATTCCAAGCAGAGCATCATCGTAGATTCGACCATCGAAGCTGGGTATGTCATTGCTTCGGATGCTACAAAAGAAGGCTTCTGGTTCAAAAAATTTATCGCGAAACTTGGTGTAATGACATTAGATGCTATACTACTATACTGCAATAACAATGGAGCCATAGCAGTTTTTAAGGAGCTCCGGTTTCATCAAAAATCAAAGCACATTGAACGATAGTTCCATATCATATGCGACTACCTTGAGAAGCAATATGTTGAGGTGTGAAGAATAGACTTCGCGGATAATGTGGAAGACCCATTGACAAAGCAGTTGAGCTAGCTCAAAATGAAATCCCATCTTCAAAAGATGGGGTTTAGATTAATGGCCAATTGGCTTTAGTCCAAGTGGGAGATGATAGAAATCGGGTAGGTTGCATATATGAATTTCAAAATAATTTTTGATCATAGCGAAAAATAGATCTAGGTTAAACCCTTTTAATCCCACATGCAATAAATCTAATCTATACTACTTGAGACCCTGGATCTATGACAGGCATATAATCTAAAAAATAAAAAAAATATTGAGATCGAATCTCAATACCTTTGCATGGGTTGATCTACACCGCAGTCAATGATCGTGGATCTGAATAGGTTCATTTAGCCGCACACATGCCCAATCTCCACAGATTTCTATATGAGGACTCATTCCGACTAGAGGTAGGTGTCTTCACTGAAATGCTAGCTCCCTTGCAGAAGACTTCTCTTTGATGGCTGAAGTTATTCTCTCACAGATCTCACAGACTCTCTTGAGAACTAGAGAGAACAGAGAGGAAGAGAAGGAGGAAGAGGACTCAAATTCTTAGAATATTTTTCTCTAATTTTTTTTGATTTTTCTCATTCTCTTCAGGGTCTAAAAATTAGTCCCTATTTATGAGAAGGAGGACTAGGATTTCTTGGGAAAGGGGGCACCACCTACATCACACGCCAAACAATTTTGGCATTAAGGAATTTGCGGCAAGCATTTGCGTGAGAAATCAAATTTGATTTCTCACGTCCATATTTCTCCATGCCCAAGAGAGGAATTAGTTGTTGGCACCATCCAATTGCCATAAAAATCAAATTAGTTTCCCTTCTTATCTCTATCCTTGATTTAGATAAAATTCAAATTAAAAAATAGATCAAGAGATAAGATGGATGAGTCATCAATCAACTACTGCCATAACAACCTCTCTCTCTCATATCTATATCTAGAACTCTCATATAAATTATTTCTCATGCTAAAATATTTTTGTCATGGAATATGGGTTGTGAAAACCAAAGGGGGGGTGGTGGAGAGAGAGTCCCAGCTCCAACGGACTCTAGGGTTTTCAAATTTGAATTAAACCAAATCCAATTCGATTTGATCCAAATAAGAAGAAGAAACCTAATCAAATTAGGAACCCAATATTCTCAATTAAATCCTAATCTTATTAGAAACTAACTGAACCCAAGTCTTGATCAAATCAAAAATTAATCTCCCTCGCAATTAGGCTCAATCTAATCAAACCCAATCCTAGTCAAATTGTATCCAATTCAATTAGTCTTGATCCGAATCTCAATTGCTCAATCAAATTGAATCAATTAGCAATCTAATTACTAATTAATCCTCCTATGATTTACTAACACTTAGTGAATTACCTAATTACAATTTTTGCACAAGATTAATCATCAATCAAATTGATGATTTTATCTTTTAATGATTTATAATCATCGATCAACCATCTGATCAGACAAGAACCTCTTTTGTATTTGATCCCATAGATTTCATTCTGTCTAGTAGTGAGATATATTATGATCTCCATCATAACATCAACGAAACTCCTTTCAATAGGTTGAAAAATTTTAACTCTGCCCTTCGAGAGTCATCAATCACTAGATGACACCCGATGAGTTTCACAATCTACCAGTGACACCTAGCAGTATGTAGTGGCAATCCAGAAGAATAAAAGTATGAACTCCTAGGTGTAGTTACTATATGATTCAATTCTTCTATCGTGAGTCCTAACTTGACAGAGGTCATGGAGAACTCATCAAACTCCATTGTCAGTCATATGTAAGATTGGCACAACTCGAGTTCACTTGTAAATTTCGTGAAAATTTTTTTTCACTATTCACACTTGCTTTGGCCAAAGACTTTCTGAACTCAGTCTCGTGAATCATATAAAAATATTTTTTTCTATCAAGATCGATAGATTTCATCTAGATGCATCCTACTCCAAACAGTGAATCTGATCCTACTGTATCCAACATACACAGTAAGAATCTGAATGGCTAGGGACTAAGAAAACGTACAGTCAAACTCAGTACCCTCGCTGTGAATAGTTGATGACAGCATAGGTCAAAAGACCACTCACACTACTATAATATCGAGAAGATCACTGATGAGTGAGTACACATCCAAGTAGTTCTCATGTTGGTCATGCTTAGTGCAAGTTATTCCTTAACAACCACCTGCACTCTCATCCTAGTATCTCCACACTACAGACTCGAGACTCATTTGTCTGAAAAGGAGATGATCTATACATCGATCTCAAATAGATTAATCACTATCTCCGTGATGATTCTTCGATCGAAAGTATTTAGAAACTAACCATTAATAATATATGTCTCAAATTCTCAACACCTTAAGAATATACAAAATCATCTTTGTTAATTTTTAGGATAAATCATAGACACATAAATATGATTGGAATAAAATTATTTTTTATTAATAATAAATAATTTATAAGTATAAAATTTTATCCTAAAATTATAAAATGTATCAGTCAATAATTAGCTTCTAGGAAACATATCTAACAAACTCCCACTTGATCTAAAGCCAATTGGCCATGTACCTAAGACCCATCTTCTCAAGGTGAGCTTCGATCTTCTGCTGGCCAAGAGGCTTGGTCAGCGGGTCCGTTATATTCTGCACAAAGTTGACTCTCGGCATAATAAACTTCTTCTCAAGGTATTTGCATATGATCTGAAATCGTCGCTCTACTGAAGGAAAAACTGCCTTTTTCCTGTGTAGGATATTCCAGATTTCATCAAATCTGGGGTGGAATAAATTTTAAATTTTATCCTATGCTATTTCAGATCTAATATTTATTAGATCTAATTTTATTATCTAATATTTTAATTTCAAAATTAAATCTAAAAGTATGAGAAACATAGACATACCTCAAGGGTAATCTAATTACCCTGTAGATGATCGCAGCACTGCCTGAGGTTCTGATGTAGCCACGCAAGTGCCTGACCTCTACCAATATCCACTCTAGTAGAATCTGAAATATCTTCTCCTCACATTCTATGCTCCAAAAATTAGATCTAAATTTGATTAGAAAGATCTTCAAAAGTCTTCCTGAAGTTGGAGCAGCAGCCTGTTGAAGAAGTCCTGCAGCCTTCTGTTCCAGGTGTCACCACGCCTTGCACCTATGCCAGATGAACGTCCAACTTCTTGGACATGAAGAGGGGAGAAAGGAGAGAAGGGAGGACATGGATAAGAGGGGAGGGGGCAGCAGCCAATGGGTTTTTTGTACAAAACAAGTTCTGCACCTAAACCCTAGGTGCAGCAGGGTTTATATAGACCCTGTATGCTGCGCAGTGCCACATCATTCGACCAATCAAAAAATTCCAATAAATTTTGGAAAAATTTTAATTGGTGGAGTGATGTCATCTGATCACATCAGATAAGAATTCCCATACTCTCTCCTATGTTGGCACCAACAATGGATAGGCTCAAATAAGGTGGCGCCAAAGAGTCCAAGTTTATCAGGACTCTTTGGTTCTTATCCATTTGGGGCACCCACTTAAATCCAATTGGGCTCATGCCATAATCTGATTATGGCATCCAATTTGATTAGGTTTAGGCATGTGGGCACTCCACAAAAATCCTCCAATAAGTCCTCTTCAGTTTAAGACCCATATGTCAACTTTTGACAGATGTCCTAAAATAAAATTGGCAGGTGTTGTCTTAAATTCATCTCATAAATTAAGACAAGCCTTTTCTAAGCTGGACAAGCTTCAATTAGATTGAGAGAAACCTTCCAAAGGTTCTCTGGATGAGCCAGATCACATTTGGCTCAGTAGAGATAGAAAAGATTACACGAGGAGAAAGTTAGGCTCAATCAAGTGCTAGCACGATTTCTTTGAACCTAATTGGATCTTATCCAAATCAATTAGGCTAGCCAATTGATGACATCCAAACCCTAACCCTTGTTTGTGTGACCCAGTTAGGTTCAATTCTGTATGGTAATGAGACATGTCGTGATCTCATCATCGACATCATCGAAACTCCTTTCGATGGATCAGAACTTTTCTGATTCAGATAATTAGAATGATCAATCATCAAAATCATTCAATTGCTCCCAAAATCCATCAGTGACACCTAGCAGTATATGGTGGCAACCTATCAGAACTGAAGATGAACCTCTCGGTGTAGCTACCTATGTGATTGAGTTCCTCTATCATGAGTCCCAACTGAATTAGGGTTAAGGTGAACTCGTCAAACCCAACATCAGTCATATAAATCGATCGATCGATCCGAGTCTGATGTGAAACCCCAATGGAAAACTCTTTTTCATTATTTCACTCTGCCATGGCCATGAACTTAAGGACTCGATCTTTCGATCACCATAGGACTGCTATCGTGATCTCATCATCGATATCATTGAAACTCCTTTCGATGGATCAGAACTCTTCTGATTCAGACAATTAGAATGATCGATCATCAAAATCATTCTAATTGCTTCCAAAATCCATCAGTGACACCTAGCAGTATATGGTGGCAACCCATCAGAACTGAAGACGAACCTCTCAGTGTAGCTACCTGTGTGATTGAGTTCCTCTATCATGAGTCCCAACTGAATTAGGGTTAAGGTGAACTCGTCAAACCCAACATCAGTCATATGAATCAATCGATCGATCCGAGTCCGATGTGAAACCCCAATGGAAAACTTCTTTTCCATGATTTCACTCTGCCATGGCCATGGGCTTAAGGACTCGATCTTTCGATCACCATAGGACTACTCCTCTCATCTACCGAGGTTGATAGATCCCATCTTGATGCGATCTGGTTCCTACAATGAATATGCTACAGCCAACATACACCTCAGGATTCCAGATGGCTAGGAGACCGAGTTATGGTGTAGTCAAACTATAACACACTCAAGGTGAACCGACGATGCACCTCAGGTCAAAAAACTAGACACACAACTACAGCATCGAGCTAGTCATCGACGAGAAGGTAGATTTCCTTATGACTGCTCAAGGTGGTCACGCTCAGTACTCTCATTCTCAATGAATACATGTACTCCCACTTCAGTGTCTCCACACCATAGACTCAAGACTCATCTATCCTAAGGAAGCGATCGTACACCAACCTTCCAGATCGATCACCATCCTCGTGATGATCCTATGGTCAGGAGCAGTTTATGAGTTAGTTATGTAAATTCATGCCTTAAATTTTCAACTCTTGAAAATATAAATTAACATTTTCACTAACTCAAAGGATGTATCACAGACATAATGTATACAATGTGATAGAAGAATAACCCTTTTATTCATTTATAGTCAAAATTATAATTTTGCCCTTAGATTTGTACAGAAATGTGTCAGCCGATCTGGCATCTAGGGCACACATCTAACAAACTCCCACTTAACCTAATGTCAATTGGCTACATATCTAAGTCCCATCTTCTCAAGGTGGGTTTCGATCTTCTGTTGGCCCAATAGCTTAGTCAGCGGGTTGCCACATTGTCTGTGGAGTCGACTCTCTTGACCTCGACATAATCCTTTTCGAGGTAATCACGGATCAGATGGAATCACCGCTCGATGTGCTTGGACTTCTGGTGAGACCTTGGCTCCTTAGCTAGGGCTATGGCACCATTATTGTCGCAGTAAAGAGGTATGGCATCCGATGATATCACTTCAAGCTCTGCAGCAAACTTCTTATACCAGAATGCCTCCTTCGTAGCTTCTGATGCAGCAATTACTCTATCTCCATGGTGGAATCTGCAATCACCGTTTGCTTGGAACTCTTCCAGCTAACTTTACCACCATTACAAATGAACAGACTCCTAGATGTCGACTTTCGATCATCTATATCAGACAAAAAGTCTGAGTCTATAAATCCCTGAATCTGGAGTTCTCCATTCCCAAAGACTAGAAACATATCTTTAGTCCTTCTCAAGTATTTAAGGATACATTTCACAAAAGTCCAGTGCTCTTCGTCTGGATTCGACTGATATCTGCTTGTGACACTCACAGCATGGGCTATATCAGGTCGTGTACATAGCATGGCATACATGAGGCTCCCTATTGCCGAAGCATAAGGGATCTTGCTCATGCGTTCAATCTCCTCAGGTGTGCTAGGGCACATCTTCTTGGAGAGATTAATGCCATGTCTAAAAGGCAATAAACCTCTTTTGGAGTTTTTCATGCTAGACCTCTTTAGCACCTCCTCTATATACATCTTCTGTGAAAGTCTCAGCATCCTATTTGGTCTATCTCTATAGACCTTAATACCCAGTATAAAGGATGCCTCTCCTAGATCTTTCATAGAGAACTCTTTAGACAACCATATTTTGACTGAGGTCAACATGGGAATGTCATGCCCAATTAGGAGGATGTCATCCACGTACAATACGAGGAAGACAACTGCGCTCCCACTGACCTTTCTGAACACACATGGTTCCTCCTCATTCTTGATAAAACCAAACATTTTGATCACATCATTGAAATGAGTATTCCAACTCCGAGATGCTTGCTTAAGTCCATAAATGGACCTTTGCAGCTTGCAGACCTTGTGATCATCATCACTGGATGTGAATCCAAGTGGCTGTTCCATATAGATATCTTCCTCAAGTGTCCATTTAAGAATGCCGTTTTCACATCCATCTGCCATATTTCATAATCGAAATAGGCTACAACAGCAAGCAATGTGCAGATAGATTTTAGCATGGCTACGGGCGAGAAGGTATCCTGATAGTCAATGCCTTCGCGTTGACTATAACCTTTCGCTACGAGCCTAGCCTTGAATGTCTCCACATTCCCATCTGCACCTATCTTTTTCTTGAAGATCTATTTACACCCAATAGGTACAATACCTTTAGGTAGATCTACCAAGGTCCAGACTTAGTTTGAGTGCATCGAGTCAATTTTTGATCTCATTGCCTCTAACCATTTCTCAGAATCGATATCTGATATCGCCTCATCATAGGTCTTGGGATCATCACCATGAATCCTATTTTTCATGAGGAACATTTCCTCTACATCCTCTTGTATGGTACCTAAGTACCTTTCAAGAGGATGAAAAATTCTAATCGATCTACGAGGTGGAAGAGGTTGAGTTAGGACTGGTTCTAATTGATAGGGTTCCTCAGGTTCTTTAGCTCGTTGCTCTTGGGAGACAATCTCCTTGAGCTTAATTATTCTTTCGATGCCACCATCTTGAATAAACTATTTTTTAAAAAAAACAGCATTTCGACTCACAATCACATTGTGGTCTTCTGGAATATAAAAATAGTATCCTAATAACTCTTTAGGATATCCTATGAATCGAGCTTTAAAAGACCTAAACTTTAACTTATCCGTCTGCTATCTCTTGACATGAGCCGGACAACCCCAAATTCTGAGATGATTCAGACTTGGCTTCTTACCATGCCATATCTCATACGGTGTGGTAGGAACGATTTTAGAGGAAACCCTATTCAATACATAAATTACTGTCATGAGACAATGTCCCCAAAAAAAATCAGGGAGGTCTGTGAAGCTCATCATGGAACAGACCATATCTAATAGGGTCCGATTTCTCCGTTCTGAAATTTCGTTGAGTTGAGACATTCCAGGTGGAGTCCATTCTGAGACTATGCCATTGTCCTTAAGATAGTCTAGGAATTTCCAACTAAGGTATTCACCTCCTCGATCTGATTGAAGAACCTTAATGGGCTTTCCTGTTTATTTTTCTACCCAATGTCTGAATTCTTTGAACCTTTCAAAGGCTTCAGACTTGTGTTTCATTAGAAACACATATCCGTACCTAGACATATCATCGGTAAAGATAATGAAGTAGACAAAGTTGCCTCTAGCCGGCACATCAAATGGGCCGCACACATCCGTATGTACTAGAGCAAGTAGGTCTGTGGCCCTTTCCCCATATCCCACAAAAGGGAGCTTGGTCATTTTGCCTTGAAGACATGATTCACAAACTGGATATGACTCAGAAGTCAACGGACTCAGTAGCTCGAATTTCTCCAATTTGTTAACCCTATCTTCCACTATATGACCTAGCCTTAGTGTCACAGATACTTATCATTTAGACTATCTCTAGGCCTTTTAATTCCTATGGCATTCACATTTTGCTCAATATTAAAAACAGATACATCAACATGTAACTGATAGAGACCATTAATAACAAAACTATTTGCAACTTTATTATTTTCATAAAAAATATTACAATGGTCCTTATGAAAGCTAATCCATGGCCTTTTTGTGCTAAACATGAAACAGAAATTAAATTTTTGCTTGCTGCAGGCACATAATAACAGTCTCTTAAAACTAAATCTAATCCTAACGGTAATCACAGAGGGTAGGTTTCCATGGCCACGACAGCAACTCTTGCTCTGTTTCCGACGCGTAGGATCATCTCCCCATCCCTCAGCCTCCTGCTCTCCTCAAGACCCTGCATAGAAGTGCACAAATGAGTACTAGAACCAGAGTCAAGTACCCAACTGGATGCAGAAGAAATCGTAAGGTTAGATTCGATAATGAGCATACCTCCAGAAGGACCATCCTTCTTGTTCTTCAGGGTGGCCAGGTACTGAGGACAGTTTCGCTTCCTCTTCTTCCCATCCACCTTCTGCTTCTTCGTAGACTTCTTTTTCTTTCCAAAAGACTTTCTCTTGGAAGAAGTCCGCTCCACAATAAGAACTGAGCCTTTTGAACCTTTTATTGAAAGCTCAGCCATAACCAGCATATTCATTAACTCGACCAAGGTACATTGCATCTTATGCATATGATAGTTCATGATGAACTGACCATATGCATCAGACAAGGACTGAAGGATCAC
The DNA here is from genome assembly GCF_000442705.2 of Elaeis guineensis. Classification (NCBI taxonomy): domain Eukaryota; kingdom Viridiplantae; phylum Streptophyta; class Magnoliopsida; order Arecales; family Arecaceae; genus Elaeis; species Elaeis guineensis. The sequence goes on along the minus strand of NC_025995.2, from coordinate 64,272,156 downwards.
ATCAATCTGAAAATCCTTGTCTAAGATGATACTGAGCTTCTCAAGCTCCTCAAGATCCTTGATCATTGTCAAACAATGATCGTGGACTGACTGCCTATCACGCATTTTGGCCTTAAAAAGTCTTTGACAGACTTGATACTTGGCTGCACGACTCTGTTCACCAAACAACTCTTGTAGGTGAGCCAACATTTGGCGGGTAGTCAAAATATTTTCATGTTGGTGTTGCAAGTCATTAGACATTGCACCCAATATGTAGTACCTGGCTTTGTTATCATCATCTGTCCACTTTTCCAGAGATGCTCTCTGTTCAGCAGTCGGACATGTTGGCATGGCAGGTGGGTCCTGGTCCAAGACATGGTCAATTTTTTGGAACCCAGAATAATTCTGTAGTTCCTCAATCAGTCCTTAAAATTTGATCCAATCAGCCTATGAGTGTCTAGAAATTTGATCAGGGGGTTTGAGGCAGACATATTTCCTGTAGAGAGTCGAAAGTTTCTAGTTAGATTTTGTAATCAGACTCAACCAATTTGTTTAGGATTTTCATTTTTAAACAAATTAGGCTCCCACTATTTTCTCAGATCCCTACACTCCCTTGGTAGAGATGTGAAAATCTCTGTGATTAGTGAGTTCTAGTGGGTGGTGCGGTCTTACCGACTGGCTCATCACCTCACCTAACAGTTATTGGTGATGGGTCAACCGATGAGTGGACAACTCTTGTCCAATGATTCTTTAATCATGGTGCACCCAAAACTTGGTCTCTAATTCATGAAGCTCACCATATCCAGGATATTGCTCCAATCCTTAATTAAGCCAAACCCACTATTTGCATGAACTAGATTCCTGATTGGGTCCCTCACCGTATCTGAAATATTGAGCCCAACCCATCCTCTAATCCGTAGCATCCAATGCCTAATGGACATGGTTGCATCTTTCCGGTGCAACTGAGCCACTGTAACCAGTCGAGAACAATCAACCTCGAGAAGGATCCGCACATCCACAATGGTGGAAGACCTAGACTTAATATTTTTTTAGGAAGATTTGATTTAGGTCTCTTTAAACTTGACTTGATATAGTCATAACAATTATGACTAACCTAGTGGCATGGGTTAGCTCAAATTGTTAGCCACCTCAAATCAGAACTGGATCGACACATATGGCCAGGTAAGTGAGACCGGTGGAAGGGATATGCCATTAACTCGATAAGAACGCATTCGAGTCGAGCAGCTCCCAATTAAAAATCAATCGATCGCATCTGCCGAACTTACCTTAGATACCAAATTGTCGAACCAGAACTAATTGGATTAGCCTACAATCCAGACTTTAACCTCTGAGCCAAATTAGGTCTTAACTTGATCGAGTCACATCTAAATGTGATTCGACCTTGACCCAGACTTAATCCTATTAGGCTGGTCAATTATTAGCTTTCATGATCCCACCTAACCAATTCTTGATTCGGTTTGATCAACCGCTAGACCTAATTGAGCTACCTAAGCCCGAACCCAATTTTATGAAAATATCTTAGATCTGAAATTCTCAATTTTAGACCTAATTTAATTTCATAAACTTAATACATTAATTAAGTTTGGGTTCATAAACAAAGCATGTATAATAAATCCTAGGATTTCAGGATCTAGAGTTTTACAGAAAAGTAAGTTTTGATTTCTGATTAAGGATGAACGCGCGGCACCCCTACACATCATATGAACGCCCCATTGAATGGGAGGAGAGGGCCTTTAAACCCTACTTCATTCTTATGACCGGATGGCCATGAGGAACACCTTAACCAAAAATATAAATTTAACTATAAAACTAGTTAGATCTAAATTAACATATCACATATACAATTTAAGATCTAACTAATACATGCTTTGCATACATCTCATGTATCAAAAATCAATCTAATTAACATGCTTTCAGATCTGATACATCACATGTAATATCTAAAAAATAAGATTTAAATTAAACTATTCAAAATTAAATCTATTCTAGATAAGTTACTAATCAGTTCTACAACTAGTCTAGGCATGTAACAGATTAATTTTATGAAAAAATTAAAATTTTATTTTTTATTTTTTGATCTGATTATAATACTTATAATATAAAAAAAATAGAGAATAAATTAGATTTAATTTATATTTTAATCTCATTAAAATATAAAACTTAAGACTATTCATGGATTCAACTAATCCTAGTCTAGCAGATTCCACCATGGAGGCAGAGTACATTGCTGCATCGGAAGCTGCGAAGGAGGCATTCTGGTATAAGAAATTTGCTGCAGAGCTTGGAGTGATGTCATCGGTGCCATACCTCTTTACTGCGATAATAATGCGCCATAGCCCTAGCTAAGGAGCCAAGGCCTCACCAGAAGTCCAAGCACATCGAGCGATGATTCCATCTGATCCGTGATTACCTCGAAAAGGGTTATGTCGAGATCAAGAGAGTCGACTCCACAGACAATGTGGTAGACCCACTGACTAAGCCATTGGGCCAACAGAAGATCGAAGCCTACCTTGAGAAGATGGGACTTAGATATGTAGCCAATTGGCATTAGGTCAAGTGGGAGTTTGTTAGATATGTGCCCTAGATGCCAGATCGGCTGTCACATTCCTGTACAAATCTAAGGGCAAAATTATAATTTTGACTATAAATTTGTACAGAAATGTGTCAGCCGATCTGGCATCTAGGGCACACATCTAACATCTACATGCTTGGACTTCTGGTGAGATCTGGACTTTTTAACGAGGGCTATGGTGCCGTTGTTGTCATAGTGTAGTGTAATGGCATCTGATGGTATCACATCCAGCTCCGCATGAACTTCTTGAACCAAAATACTTCCTTAGCAGCTTCAGAGGCAGTGATGTACTTTGCTTCTATGGTCGAATCTGCAATGACCGATTGTTTGGAACTCTTCCAGCTAACCAATCCTCTATTGCATAGAAAAATATATCCTGATATAGATTTTCTATCATCGACATCAGATATGAAGTCTGAATCATGTATCCTTCCACTTTCAGCTCCAATGCTCTACCAAAGATCAAGAATGAATCTTTAATCCTTCTCAAGTACTTAAGACTGTTCTTCATAGCAATCCAGTATTCTTCACCTGGATTTGTCTGATATCTTCTCGTGATACTCATAGCAAGAGCTATATCAGGTCATGTACACAATATGGCATACATGAGGCTCTCTATTATCGAGACACAAGGGATCTTGCTTATGCATTGGATCTTCTCAGGTATGTCAGAACACATCTTCTTAGAAAGATGAATGCCATGCCTAAGAAGTAAGAGACCACTCTTAGAGTTTTCCATGCTGAACCTCTTCAGCACCTTCTCTACGTATATATGCTATGAGTGTCTTATCATTCTCTTAGATCAATCCCTGTAGACCTTTATACCAAGAATGTAAAAAACTTCTCCTAGGTCTTTCATGGCAAACTCATTTGACAACCATACTTTGATCATTTCAGTATGAGAATATTATTTTCAATCAGGAGGATGTCATCCATATACAATACAAGGAATGTAACAGCACTCCCACTGATCTTTTTGTACACACACGGCTCTTCCTCATTTTTGATGAAATCAAATATTTTGATCACATCATTAAAGCGAGTATTCCAACTCTGAGATACTTGTTTGAGTCCATATATGGATCTTTGCAGTTTGCAGACCTTGTGATCACTATTACTGGACGTGAAACCCAAAAATAGCTCCATATAAATATCTTTCTCAAGATATCCATTCAGGATGGTAGTTTTCATATCTATCTGTTAGATTTCATAATTATAAAAAGCTACAACCACAAGTAGAGTCTGAATGGATTTCAGCATGATCACAGATGAAAAGATTTTCTGATAGTCAATGCCTTCGCTTTGGCTATAACTTTTTGCTACCAATCATGCCTTATAGGTCTCTACCTAACAATCCGATCCAATTTTTCTCTTATAGATCCATTTATACCTAATAAGTACAATACCTTCAGGTGGATCTACTAAGGTCCAAACATGGTTGGAATGCATAGAGTCAATTTCTGACTTCATCGCTTCCATCCATTTCTTGGAGTCTACATCTGATATCTCCTCATCGTAGGTCTTAGGATCATTCCTAATGTCCCTATCTCCCACAAGGAATGCTTTCTCTTGATCCTCTATAAAAATACCTAAGTATCTTTCAAGAGGATGGGAGATCATTACTGAGTTCAGGTTCTTGGATTTGATGTTCTTCAGAGATCTTCTCCTCGAGCTTAACTTCCTCCTACTACCTCCATCCTGGATAAACTTTTTTTTTAAGAAAATAGTATGACAGTTCACAATCACATTGTGATCCTCAGGAAGATAGAAGTAGTATCTCATGGATTCCTTAAGATACCCTATAAAATAAGCCCGAAAAGATCTAGCCTCTAACTGATCTGTCTGCTGTCACTTGACATAGATCAGACATTCTCAAATCTTGAGATAACCAAGAGTTGGCTTCTTACCATACCATAACTCATATGGTGTGGTAGGAATGGATTTAGAGAAAACCTAATTCAATAGATGAATTGCTGAAAGTAATACATGTCCCCACAAAAACACAGGAAGATCTATGAAGCTCATCATGGATCGAACTATATCTAATAAAGTTTGATTCTTCCTTTCATATATCCTGTTGAGTTGAGACGTCTCTGGAGGTATCCACTGTGAGACTATACCATTATCCTTAAGATAGATCTAAAATTCTCTATTGAGGTATTTCCCTCCTCGATCTGATCAAAAAACTTTTATGGATTTTTTGATCTATTTTTTTACTTCATGTCTGAACTCTTTAAACTTTTTAAAAGCTTCAGACTTATGGTGCATCAAATATATAAATTCATACTGTGAAAATCATTAATAAAGGTTATGAAGTAGATATAGCCATCTCTGACCAGTATATTGAATGGACCACATACATTAGTGTGCATCAGGGCTAATAACTCAGTGGCCCTTTCCCCTTGTCCTACAAAGGGTAGCTTAGCTATTTTTTCTTGAAGACATGACTCACAAATCAGATAAGACTCGAAAGTCAAGGGTCTGAGAAGACTATCTTTTTTCAGTTTATTGAGTTTGTCTTCTCTGATATAACCTAGCCTAAGGTGCCACAGATACTTTTGGCTGATCCTATCTCTAGTTTTCTTAGACCTTACGGTATTCATTATTTGCTCATTAACATTAACACTTGCATCCACATGTAAATCGTAAAGACCATCCATCAAATAGGTACATGCAACACATTTATTTTCAAAATAAATTATGCATAAATCTTTATTAAAATAAAAATTATAATTATCCTATGTCAGTATAGATAAAGAAATCAAATTTTTACTAGCTATAGAAACATAATAACAATCCTTTAAAATTAAACTAAATCCTGACGGTAATCGTAAAGAATAGGTCCCGACGACTATGGCAGTAACTCTTATCCCATTGCCGACTTAGAAAGTAATTTCATCTTCTCTCAGTCTTCTAATTTCTTTTAGACCCTGCATAGAAGTGCACAAGTGTGCACTCGAATCAGAATCTAAAATCTAACTGAAAAGAAAGAAAATCGTTAGATTAGTTTCAATAATGAGCAAATCAGATGTGCCTTCAGAAGACTCATCCTGATTAAGGACATGAGTCAATTTCTTAAAACTAAGATCTAATCTCAAGTTCTGGAGCCAGTCATTATGATAGGACTTGGTCAACCTATCGGTGTCAAGAAATTGAGCTAGTAGATTGGAACTCGATATGGTTATCTGTAAAGAGAATAGTTTCTAATTAGATTTTTGTATTTGATAGATATTTATTCTAGAAATTTTAAAAATAAACAAAACTCTCACTATTTCTCTAAATCTCTCACACTCTTCAGGTGGAGAAATGAAAATCTATACGCGATCAGTTTCTAGAGGGTACTGCGCTCCCACTAATCCATGTGCACCTCATTTAACAGTTATTGGTGACACATAAACCAATGAGTAGACAACACCTTGTCCATTGCTTCACCAAGCAAGATGCAGTAGATTTGATCTCTAAGTCTTATGGCCTCACCTAACAGTTATTCACATATTTCTTAGTTAAGTCCGACCCACCATTCACTAGTGGGCGCAGAGCCGTCATTAGGTCCTTCACCTAATAGTTATTGGTCCCAACCCTATCTCTACCTCGAGGCATCAGATGCCAATAATGTGGTTGTGCCTCTCTGATGCAATTGAACCATTATAACTAGCCGAGAATGATCAACACCAGAAAAGACATCTGCATCTCTATAATGGTGGAAGACCGCTAGACTTATTATTTTCAACTGAGAAGATTTAATTTAGGTCTCATCTACTTAGTCATATACATTAAATATAATGACTAAACTGATTTAGATCAGTCCATCTTATGTTTGACCCATCTAGCTGGCATGGGTGAACACGAATCACTAATCAACCAAACTCGAATCCATTGACTTAGTTATTTAAGCTCGAACCAAGGAGCCAAATTTGATCTTGAGATAATCAATTCACATCAAGTATGAATTGATTGACCAACTACAACTAATCTCACTTTTAAGCCTCCATTGACCCAAACACATCAATATCTGATCGGATTCGATCAACTACTCAAAATTGAAAAAAGAGTTCTAACCTGATCTAATCATAGATCCTATTGTAGTTTAATCTCTAGACCTAATTGGTTCAACCCATACCCTAGTCCACGTTTTATACAATTGAAATTTAGATCTTAAATTCATAATTTTTAGATCCTTTAATTTTAAATCTTAATTTTTAATTAAGTGCATTATGGATATGGGTTCAATTTAGATGTCAAAATAATTTTTAATCTAAACCAATTAATATTGTATCATATACAATTTCATATTTTGATATTTTTCTTGCATCATTTAAAGTACTAATTTAGATGAAAAATAATTTTGAAATCTAAATAACTTTACCATACAACAAAATAAAGATCCTATGATTTTAAATCTAGGATTTGATTGAAAAGCAAGTTTTAGACCATGGGTGTACAAACAATGTATCATATACATCATTTTCATATCTAAAACTAATCAAAAATATATATCAATATATGCATAAACATCTAGAACTAAAATAAATCAAAATAAATATCTCATACATGTAAAATAAGATCTAAAATAATGATTAAAATATTTTAAAAATATCTTTTCAAAAATCGATTCGCATCGGACTAGGATAATCTTTTCAACATAGGGGATAAATCCTATATCAGGATAATCTTATATCAGTTTGATGCAAATTTTTAATCATTCTAGTTTCAGATCTAACATGATTAAATACATCTAATTTTACATCTAAAAGATTGATTTAAAAGTTTCAAAAATAATTTTTCAAAAACTATCAATGTTATGTTAGGACAACCTTTTCAATATAGGGGGTTAACCCTACATTAGGACAACCTTATATCAATATAAGATCTATTTTAAACCACTCATACTTTCAAATCTAAATCAAAAATTAGATTATACATGTCAAAGAAAATTAGTGGCTTTGATACCACTATTAGAAATCAGGTAGGTTGCATGTATGAATTTCAAAATGATTTTTGATCGCAGCAAAAAATAAATTTAAGTTAAACCCCTTTAACCCCATATGCAATAGATCTAATCTATATTATCTAAGCCCTGGATCTATGATATGCACACAATCTAAAAAATAAAAGAGAAAATATTGAGATCGAATCTCAATAACTTTATGTGGATCGATTTATACCGTAGCTAATGATCATGCACGCATCCGACCTCCACAGATATTCACATAAGGACTCATTCTGATTAGAGATAGGTATCTTCATCGGAGTACTAGCTCCCTTATAGAAGTCTCCTCTTTGATGGCTGAAGTTGTTCTCTCATAGATCTCACAGACTCTCTTAAGAACTAGGGAGAACGGGGAGGAAGAGAAGGAAGAAGAGGACTCGAATTTTTAGAATATTTTTTTCTAAATTTTTCTAATTTTTTTCATTATCTTCAAATACAAAAAATTAGTCCCTATTTATGAGAGGAAGGATTAGGGTTTCTTGGGAGAGGGGGCGCCACCTACATCACACGCCAAATAATTTTGACATTAAGGAATTGGCAGCAAGCATTGGCGTGAGAAATCAGATTTGATTTCTCATGCCCATATTTCTCCATGTCCAAGAGAGGAATTAGTTGTTGGCACCATCCAGTTGTCATAAAAATTAGATTAGTTTTCCTTCTTATCTCTATGCTTGATTTGAATCACATTCAAACTAGAAAATAGATCAAGATATAAGGTGGATAGGTCATCAACCAACTAGTTGCCATAGCAACATTTCTCTCTCATATCTACATCCAGAACTCTCACACAAATTATTTCTCATGCCAAAATATTTTTGTTGTGGAATATGGGGTGTGAAAACCAAAAGGGGGGCGATGGAGAGAGAGTCCCAGCTCCAATGGACTCTAGGATTTTCAAATTTGAATTAAACAAATCTGATTTGATTTGATCCAAATAAGAAGAAAGAACCTAATCAAATTAGGAACCCAATGTTCTCAATTAAATCTTAATCTTATTAGAAATTAACTAAACCCAAGTCTTGATCAAAACAAGAATTAATCTTCCTCGCAATTAGGCTCAATCTAATCAAATCCAATCCTATTCAAATTGAATCCAATTCAATTAGACTTGATCTGAATCTCAATTGCTCAATCAGATTGAGCCAATTAATAATCAATTGCTAATTAATCCTTCTATGATTCACTAACACTTAGTGAATTATCTAATTGTAACTTTTGCACAAGATTAATCATCAATCAAATTGATGATTTTATCCTTCAATGATTCATAATCATCAATCAGCCATCTGATCGGACAAGAACCTCTTTTGTGTATGACCTCATAAATTTTATTCTATCTAATAGTGAGATATATTGTGGTCTCTATCATAATATCATCGAAACTCTTTTCGATGGATTGAAAAATTTTAACTCTGCCCTTCGAGGGTCATCATTCATCAAGACGACACCCGATGAATCCCACAATCCATCAATGACATCTAGTAGTATGTAATGATAACTCAGCAGAATAAAAATATGAACTCCTAGATGTAGTTACTGTGTGATTCAATCTTTCTATTGTGAGTCTCAACTTGACGGCAGTTTTGGAGAACTCGTCAAATCCCATCGTCAGTCATATGCAAGATTGGCTCGACTCGAGTTCACTTGTGAATCTCGTGGAAACTTCTTTCTACTATTCACACTTGCTTTGGCCAAAGACTTTCTAAACTTAATCTCATGAATCATATAGGACTTCTTCTTTTCTATCAAGATCGATAGATTTCATCTAGATGCATCTTACTTCAAATAGCGAAGCTGGACCTACTATAGCCAACATACACAATAAGGACCGAAATGGCTAGGAACCAAGAAAATATGTAATCAAACTCAGTAGTCTCATTACGAATAGCCATTGATACCGCAGATCAAAGGATCACTCATACCATTACAGCATCGAGAAGACCACTGACGAGTGAATAGATATCCAAGTAGTTTTTCACATTGGTCACGCTCAATGCAAGTTGTTCCCTAACAACCATCTGTACTCTCATCTCAGTGTCCCTACATTACAGACTCGAGACTTATCTATCTAAAAAAGTGGTGATCCATGCACCGATCTCAAATGGATTGATCACTATCCCCATGATGATCCTTCAATCGGGAGCATTTAGAAACTAACCACTAATAATGTATGTCTCAAATTTTCAACACCTTAAGAATATATAAAATTATCTTTGTTAATTTCTAGGATAGATTATGGACACATAAATATGATTGGAATAAAATTATCCTTTATTAATAACAAATAATTTATAAGTATAAAGTTTTATCCTAAAATTATAAAATATGTTGGCTAATAATTGGCTTCTAGGGTACACATCTAATAGAAGATTGTTAGATGTATATCCTAGAAGCCAATTGTTAGCTGACATATTTTTATTCTATGACATATATTTATACTTAAACTATTGATTTAATCAATAAAGAAAAAGTTTTTATTTTTCATTCAAGTATTATATGTTCTTGAATCATTCTTAAAATTGATGTTACGATATATATTCTCAAGTGTTGAGAATTAGAGATATGTATGATCGATTTTTAAATTACTGTCGATCATAGGATAGTCATAAGGGATGGTAATCCATCCAGATAGACTGACGTACGATTTTTTTTTTTGAGGATAGATGAGTCTTTAGTCTACAATAAAGAGACATTAAGTGAAAAGTATGGATAATTGTTAGAGAACAACTTGTATTGAGCATGACCATACGAGAGATCATATGGATTTCTATTCGATCGTCAATGATTATCTCGATGCTGTAGTTGTGTGACTGATCTTTTGACCTGTGGTATCATAGTTGATCATAGTAAGACTGCTATAATTTAACTAGACATAAACATTAACTCGATCATGAGTTTTTGTAGCAGATATTGGATTCTGTTGGTTGAGTTGTGAGAGCAACATGTGCATCTATATGGGATCTATCGATCTTGATAAAGAGGAGTAATCCTATGAGATTTGAGAAGTTGAGTCCACAAGTCTATGGCCATAGCAGTGTGATTAATGAAAAAAAAAATTATTTAAAATCACTATTGGACTTGAGCTAATCACATCTATCATATGACTGATGATGAGGTTTGATGATTTATCCATGACCTGCCATCTAGTTGGGATTTACGATAGAGGGATTGTATCATATATTAACTACACCTAGAAGTTCTATTTCGATTCTGCTAGGTTGCCACTACATATTGTTAGATATCACTGATGGATTGTGAGAGCTCAATGAGATCATTTTGGATCAATGATCCTCATCGTGTTAGAATGAAATTATTCTGACCCACTGAAAGGGGTTTCGGTGATACCTATGATAAAAATTATGGTATATCTCACTACCAGACAGAATTGAATGTATAGGGCCACACATAAAGGGAGAAGATCTAGATTGGTTAATAATTAGGCTAATGAAGTATTATTTATATAGATTTAGAAAAATCCTATTTGGTTCATGTTAATCTTGCTAGCACTTGGGTGAATCCAATTTCTTTTATAGTTAGTTTGCTTATATGATAAGTATTTATTAATTTTCATACTTGATTTGAATCTAATTGAATTTGATTCAATAAGATCTAATGATTAGATGTTTAATTTATGGCTTGAATTAAATCAAGAAAGAATTTTTTTATTTTATTCATTAAGAACACTTGAAGTGAATTTATGAAACCATATGGGCTGCTTTGAGACTTTTTATTGGATCCCATATGATGGGATGCCTAGCATTGAGTGTGAGTGTGGGTAAGTTATGGGTGGTGCCCCATTTATTTGGTCCAAGTATATTTATGCTAAGAATTCTAATATGATTAAAAGGAGGGATCCTAATTTGATTAGGACACTCTTATATTGTCTATATAAAGGACTCGAGCCTTACTCCTCTCAAAATCTCACTTCTTCCCTTCCTTGCCATCACCTTTACTGTGCCCATCACCTCCCCTCTCTTTCCTTTTTCTAGCCCCACCCTCTCTCTCTCTTGGCATCCCCTTGTTGGAGCTTTTAGAGAGGCGGGCGGCAACATTATTTTGGTGTCAATTGGTTGACATCAAATTGTTGTTTGATTTTATCTTCTTCCTCTCAAGTTGTTGGGAGTTAGTTACAACTACTTCTTGGTTATTGTTCTTCTTAATTAGTTGAGGGATCAAGAAAGGTTCTTGATTTTTTCAAGAATCAAGAAAGAAAGATCAAAAGGGTTCATAATTTCAAGCCTATCCAGGCTTGGTTCAAGCCTATTTAGACTTTTGGTTCAGGCAAGTAGGATTAAGAAGAGCCTATCCAGATCGATCTTATAGATATCCGTAGAGACAGGATGCTTGTGCTACTAATGCAGAATCTGTTTGGCCCCAGATCCAGGGATTGAATTGGATTCAACTCCAATTACAGGTTTGAAGCAAAGGAAAAGCGATTCAGGTATGTGAATTGATTACAGACTTTCATTCATTCATCCTAAGATCAGTTTATGTTAATTTCAGAATATGAACTAGATCCATAGATGCTTTCATATGATGAATGCAAGCTTAGATTAAAAATATTTTAATTTAATTTTTTTACTATATTTTAAATTTAAAAAAATTTTAAAATCCACATGCACTAGCACCTATAGAAAATCTAACACATGCGGCCAGCTCGTAAGGTTCTCTGCACCTCTCATACCCCATGGTAAACTCTAACACTTTAAATATTCTTGTTTATATTATTTTATCTTTTGCTAACTAATATAACATTCTTTATATTAGATGTTTTGTGCTTAGGTTCGGACAACAGGGGGTCACTAGTGACCCTATAGTCACACGCATCAGTGACCAACTCCCAAACAAAGAGGTATGGTAGAGGATCCACCCGGCTCATGACACCTCTGACTTGGCCAGAGGATAGAGAGCTCATCCATATTTAGAGCCGATCGTAAGTATTATATCTTTACTGAATATGTTTAAAATTTAGTTATTGTAGAGTCTAATATTTATTGTTCAAAATCAATTTTGCAACATATTTGCAGAGAGCTCCGTGCCTCATGTGATTATCGGGATCATCTGACGATTGATGCCAGAGCCGGTGAACGAGTTCTCCAGTTAGCCATCGGAGGCTCATGATGCAACCTAGGAGATATTTCTGGTAAGTCAAAGGTGTTTAATTTAATAAGTCATGGTAGGTTTGTATTCTATTCATTAATACACGCTTGCTTCTACTTGCAGAGGTACTATCGATTCTTATCTCCTCAGAATGAGGAGGTTGGCCTTCCAATCTTCGAGCAAGTCACCACATGTAGGTTTTGAGATGGCCTACACAGCCTACGGCAGTCCACCATCACGCATTCTGATTCTTAGTCACCATCGGACTAGAAGTCTTACAGAGATCACTGGATGTGGACGGACGTATGGGAGGCTCTCTATGATCAATAAAGTAGTGAGAAGTATGCTAATAGGTGGTAGAGTGCTCGACAGAATTAGGCCACCCAGTAGGATCTAATCAGACACACGGGCGGCTCCATTGGCACATCTTATGGCCGACAGACTGATAAAAAATCTATATCAAAATTCTTCAGTAAAACTATAAAAACTCTTATATGCATACTTTAATTAATTTAATTTTATTATTTAGTTATTATAGATACGGTAGTTGGTTCGTCCACCAGACTAGCTACAGTTGTGGTGGACCACACACTAGTTTAGGAGGACTTATGACTATTCAGATTCTACGTCGCAGCAGATCGTGGTAAGAACTTCAAACTATATTTTTTAAGCTATTACAGGATCTGATATGTATATTAAAACTAATATATTTCTGAACTATGTAGGTGGATTATGTAGAGTACATCATCGTGCAGCATGATGATGACCCATCCACTCAGCCCCTCCTTGACCTTAAGGGATAGCTTAGGGTCATCGGAGGGGTGAGTAGGAGCTTGGTCATAGGATTCAGCCACAGCTTCAATCCTTCAGTAACTCGATACTATTTGATGTCCTCACAAGCCTTGACATCCCATACTTGGAGCGATGCGCACATGGAGGAAGTCATGTAGAGGCTTCTAAGCCAGCGACCTCATAGCTTCTGGGATGCCATCCACGATATGGTCATGAAGATTCTCTAAAATCTGTAGCTGCACGATCAGCTAGGTTGGTTGTCCCAACCATCACATTAAGTAATTCTATTAGTAAACTCTTTTACTTATTTTAAGTTTTCATATTTAGAAGCTTCACATATTTAGGCTTGAGTCAGGGAAGTAGATTTAGGGGCTAAAAATTCAATCTAACTATCCAATTGATGGGTCGAAGATGTCTATAGTTCTGTATCATCAAATAAAATATATAAAAATAATCTGTTTGAGAATCGAAGGAGTATATCAAAAGATACACCTCTATATCGAAAGTTATTAATAATATTTTATTTTTTTTCATTTAAAAATATTGGGACATCCGGCTTTCATCGATCAGCTGCTAGATAGGAGTAGAAGGATGAGAAAGAGGACGATGAGGAGGATCTGGACTAATTTTCTTTTATTTTGATGTATTATAATTTTTTGATACTGCCTATAAAATTATAAAATTTATATTTTATTATAATATAATATAAGTAGTTTTTTATTTGTGATTATCATATTATCTTTGGAGTTTAATTATAATAGATGTTAGGAATCATAATTGATTATGAATAATTAAAATAAATTTTAAAAAATATTATTATAATTTTTTAAAAAAAATAAAATTAACTATTACTGATGATATTAACGATGGCTTTAGTTGTCGCTAATAATCAAATATTATTATAATTTTTTTAAAAAAATAAAATTAAATATCATCGACTGTACTAGTGATGATATTACTATCGCTAATACTTATTAGCAATGGTATTAGTGACAACAAAGTCATTGCTAATTTTTTTAAATTTTTTTTAAAAATAATAAAATAAATAGCAATGGACTTCAACCGTCGCTAATTTCATTACTAATACCATTATTAGTGACGATTGAGAAACTTATTGCTAATAAAGGCAATTAGCAACTAAAATTTTTTCGACCATCAATTAGCGATGGGATGCCATCGCTAATATTATTAGTGATGACAAAATGACTATTAGTGATGGCTAATTTCTTATAGTGCTCTTGAAGATCCATTTGCAACCTATTAGAGATACACCTTCAGATGCATCAATCAAAATCTATACTTGGTTGGTATACATGGAGTCTATTTTAGATTTCATAGTTTCAAGCTATCTGTCAGAGTCACTACTCATGACAGCTTCCGAATAGATCAAAAGATCATCATTTTCAATGATGTATAGCTCATTATTATTCTCAATGACAAACCTATATCTAGGTGGTACATTACATACTCTGTTTGACCTTCGAAGAGGAGGTGTGTGTCATGGTAGTGCCTCATCAGTAGGCACATCTGATCGAGGAACATCATGTGGACTCTCCACAGATTGTTGTGAGATTGTTTGTAAGTCTTGAACTTCTCCAAGTTCAAATATCCTCCCACTACCTCTTTTTAGGATCATTTTTTTTTTTCAAAAAAGTGACATGTCTATTGACAAACATCTTTCATTCAGTAGGATAGTAGAAGAAGTATCCCATACTCTTCTTAGGATAACCCACAAACCTACCTTATCCAATCTAGCACTTAGTTTATGTCCATAAACTCTTTTCACATAAGTCGGGTAGTCCCATATTTTTAAATATTTGAGGCTGTAGCTTTTTTCTTTTCTATATCTCATATGGAGTGCTAGAAATAGATTTTGAAGATAATTTATTTAAAATATATGCGGCAGTTTCTAGTGCATAGCCCTAGAACAAGATCGAAAGATCTGTGAAGCATATCACGGACTGCACCATATCTAATAGAGTATGATTTCTTCTTTTTATGATACCATTTAGCTGTAGTCTATAAGAAGATGTCTATTCAGAGAGAATACTTTTTTCTTTAAGATGATTAAAAAATTTGTTGGTTAGGTATTCACCCTTTCGATCAGATCGAAGAGCTTTAATATTTTTATCAGTTTGTTTCTCAACCATATTTTGATACTCTTTAAAATTATCAAAAGCTTCAGATTTATATTTCAGCAAATACATATATTCAAAACTTGATAAATCATCAATGAAAGTGATAAAATTGGAGTATCCTTCTCTAGCTTGAGTTATCATTGGCCCACAAACATCCATATGTATGAGTCCTAACAACTCGCTTGCCCTCTCCTTATGTTCAATAAATGGGATCTTGATCATCTTTTATGTGAGACAAGATTAACAAGCTTGATATGATTCAAAATCGTATGTCTTAAAGAATTTTTTTTTGTACCACTTATTTATTCTTGACTCACTAATATGACCAAGTCGGCGGTGCTAGAGATATGTGACATTCATATCTTTTTTTTTTATTTTTTTTTCATCAACATAAAAAATATTACCATTGAATGATAGAAACATAAGATTATTATCAATATAACCATAGTCATAAAATTTATCAGAATGAGAAATAGAGAAACTTTTGCTCTTTACATTAATTTCAAAATCTTATTCTAATAACAAAGGTATAGAAATAATATTTTTGATAATTTTAGTCATATAATAACGGTCTACTAGTTTTAAACTATTGCTAAAAGACAACTCTAACAAATAGGTTCTTATAGCTTCAGTCTCGATGGACTCTCCACTAGCATCGAATAGCTCGAAGTCATCTTTACTCAACTTCATTATTTCCTATAGTCCTTACAACAACTTATATAAGTAGGAACCATATGCGGTATCTAATACCCATGAATCTGAAGCTAAAACGTTCAATGATAAATTGATTTGTATCATATATATGTTGAGAATTGTATCCTAAAGTCAATCGTTTAACGATTGTGCTAATTATAAATGTATATGAATTGATAAATAATAAAAATTATTTGATATTTTTCATCACAAGGATACATCTTCTAACAAACTCCTATATTGTATGAAGTCCTTAAGACTATTTTGATCGATAAAGGAAGATTTATCATGTAGTCCTTAAATTGGTTCGTGACCAAATGATACACCATTACTAGAATGATAGCGATATCAAGTATAGGTCATTGTGTGTCATATGCGTTGGTTGGCCTTGTAACCAAATGGTGTAAACATACTGGTATGGCATGCAGGTGAGATGTAGGGGTACATCATCACTGAACGTGATCAACTGTGGAGCACTCTGCTATCAAGAGTAGCTCATGAAGGGTATGGATATAAGTGTCCCTCTGACTTGAGATCACCACGGTGACTTACAAGCAACTCACTGTACTTTGATGCCAGACTAACTGAGTTTTTTATTTAGTGATGAAAGATTTTTGGATGCAGTCAAGTACTTGTTAAGTCAGTGCGTGAGACAAGATGGGATTGACCCCTTCGAATTAGTAGGAGATATACATCAGTGTATTTCAATTTAACAAAATCTGAGTCCGAATAATCTATGTAATAAATTTAAAAATGATTGAAATATAATGTGGATGACTTATTTAAGATTGACAGTTAAATTTTAGATCGTTCTCGAGCATTAGGGTCAAAGAGATGAATTATACGGTAACCATACGCTAATAGGTTCTTAAATATTGCTTCGCCATCATTCGACCTATCCGGACATCGGATCATCATTGCTAGATGGTTACATTAATTGATTCAAAAAGTTATTTTTGTACTACCAACTTAGGTTTGAACCTATGGGGTCACACTCAAACAAAGTTTCTAACTGATCATGTGGCTGATCAACGATTGAGAATCGTTCAAGGACTTAATCATCAATTCAATTGATGATTAACCTTATGCAAAAGTTGCAATAAATTAATTCATCAAGTGTTAGTAAATTAATAAAAGATTAATTAGTAATTAAATTATTAATTAACTCAATTTGATTAAACAATAAATATTAAATAAAATCTAATTAAATTAGATTCAATTAGGTATGACACGATTAGGTTATGAGATGATTTAATTGCTAAGGAAGAATTATCCTTGATTTGATCAGGACTTTGGTTCAATCAATTTTTAATTTAATTAAAATTTGATTAAAAATTTATGAATCTAATTAGATTGAGTTTCATATATTTTATTTGGGCTAAACTAGATGTGATTTGGTTTGGATTCAAATAAGGAAACTTAGTCTTTATTGGAATAGGACTCTTCTCCCTGCACCAACCCAGATTGCACACCATATATCTCTACGCACAAAATTATTTTGTGTGAGATTTTTTCACACCAAAGAGTTCTTTCTCTTTTCTATCTTATATTCAAATTTGATTTGGTTTTGATAAAAGAAAGATTTTGAAATTAGATTTTAAAATATTTCTTATCAGGAGAATCTGTTACCATCCAGATCAATCTCTCCATGCTAATAAATTTTTTTCTCCTTATATATATAATATTTTAAGAAGATTTTTTATGAAAGATTAGTAGGAGACCTAAATTTACTATAAAAAAATATGAGAAGGGGTGTCCCATATTATTTTGGTATATTTGTGGATGTGGAATTGTGAAGGGAGCCAGAATCCTGTAAGAGTCCAGGATCATTAGGACTCTTCACCCGACCTCCTTACATGCCTATAAAAGGGGCTTTTATAGTTTATTTTTGTGTATAAGATACCAGATCTTCACATGGTAGAAGTTTGGACATAGTTCATGGTGTGAAAAATAGAGAGGAGGGTCCTCTCTCTTGGGGTGTGTACAAAAACTTAAATTTCAGATTTTTGGTTCTAAAGGTTTGGGAGGAGAAAATAAATTAGAAAAAAATTATTTTCTTCTCTATCTTTTTTTTACCTCTTCATCTCTTCTAGAAGTCCATGTTCAACTTCTGAAAAAATTTTAGAGATTTAAAAAAAGAATCTAAATTAGTCAAGAAGAAGGTCTTTATGTGAGCTAGTACTTCCGAGAAGATCGATCAGATCGAGATTTCGAGTGGATTTTTTATAGAGGTCTGATACGTGTGCGGCTGCAAGCAACAAGCAAAGATCTTCTCCATCATGTCTCTTGATAGTAGAGATCATCGATCCATGATTAGGTATGGAGTTCTGAACTCAGATTAAAAGTAGATGTGATCTACTGCTCATATGCATGCATGCTATTTTTATCTTCAGATTATTTCAAATTTTATATGTAACATAAAATGTCATAGATCCTAGAGTAGGTTGATTTGATGATTAAATCATATATATATTAGATTAATTTGATTAATCTAATTATCTTTCACTATAATTTTTTCGAAAAAATTTCGAAATATTTGCATGAAATCGCCTATGCATCCCAACAGTGGTATTAGAACCTAGGTTCGTAATGACATGATTTATGTACATATTAAATCTAAATTTTAATTTTATTTAGATCTGATATATAATATTTTGGTCTAAATTTAATTAATGATGGATCGCACAAACTAAAATAAGGTTGTGATGTTTATGATCTATTTTAGATATGATCAAAGATTGTAATCAGATCTGATATAATTTAGATTTGATCTAAATTTAAGCATATATGATATGTGATTAGATTAGATAATCTGATTAGCAAGTACTTGGATTGGGTTGATCACTAGACCGTCCAATCATAGGAGTAAGAAGGATTTAAAGACCCTCTCTTCCTATTCGATGGTCTGCTCTTATGATGTGTAGGGGTACATATGATTAGGTCCCATGAAGAAGAACGTGAAAGGAGAAAACTTACTTTCTTGCAAAATCTTAGATCTTGAAACCCTAGGTGTTGTTGTATGTAATGCAAGTTATAAAGAAGTTAGTTAGATCTAATCTTGTTTAATCAAAATTATTTTGATTTAAAATCATAAAAAATTTAGATTTGATCTAAAAGATTTTATGATTTATATGTGAAAATTATTTTCAAAATCTTAACCATGTTGATGTAAAACTTAATTGAGAATTAAGTATAGAATCGATTAGATCTAGAATTATGATTTAAGATCTAATGACATTCACATAAAACATGGGGGCATGGGTTAGCTTAGATCAAATCTTCTTAATTGGGTTAGACCTAAGGTTAGAATCAAAGAGTTAATGGACTAACTAGAAAAATTAATTAAATCTAACCAAATATTGAATTAGATTAAAATCAGAATTTCTCTAGAACCAATACAATAGTTATAGATGGTCAAGTCCATGCCTTTGATTAGATCAAATGGATCTTGATTATGGCTCAGTGGTTGAACTCAAATCATTAGGTTGGTCCAATTGAAACTAATTAACCAATTGGTATCTAAGATAAGTTCGGCATTTCAACTGATAATTTTTAATTGGGAGTGGCTTACTTGGCCATTTCGATGGTGTCTAAAGCAAGCTTAGCAGACCCTCTCATCGATCTCACTTACTTAGCCAATTTAGTGGATTATATCTTGATTAGATCGCTAGGTGATTCGAGTTGACCCATGTCATTAAGGTTGATCAGTGTGACTGATCTAGATGCCAGTTCAATCAGTATGACCCTAATCCAATTCAATGACTTGGTGAAGTCAGTGAGAGGATTGTGGTTTATCGGTTGATCTCTTCTCATCTCTTCTTGAAACTAATTATCAAATCTTCTAAATTATTAGGTCCTTAAAATGAGTTAGTAATAGGGATAACTAGATCCTAGCCTCCCATTAAGGTGAATGATATGGATCCATTATTTCTGATTGACATT
This sequence comes from Elaeis guineensis, assembly GCF_000442705.2. NCBI lineage: Eukaryota > Viridiplantae > Streptophyta > Magnoliopsida > Arecales > Arecaceae > Elaeis > Elaeis guineensis. The sequence continues at coordinate 64,251,929 of NC_025995.2, read as the reverse complement.
GCAGGTACCTTCCGTCTGGTGTTCTCTCTGAATGATAGAATTATCATTTATCATATGATGACTGTTGTACTATCTGATGATGGTTAGATTGATCGAGCCATTCTCAGATTTAATCATTCATTAGTTAGAAACACTGAGTAGGTTCATGTTAATGGTTTGACCTAACCGAAACTTTCAATAGAGGCCCATCACCTACTGAAATAAAATTTGAGATAAAATTAATTACTAAAAATTATTTGAAAAAATAATTGATTGAGAACCTACCTATAGATGTATATGGGTTGACCAAGCCATCCTCGAGCTTGTATGCAGTTTGTGTGGATTCTAGTATCCATTAAAGAATTAAGGTAATTCTTCGGATTGGAGGTAGAGGCAGTCAATTTGACTAAAATAGTGGGAGAACTTTTAGACTAAAGTCCAAATTTTTAGGCTTAATTAATTCATAAACATAGAAGTTTGATATTTTTCTTTCAATTATGGCTAGATGTATGTTGCTCCATTCACTGTTTGACAGTAACAAATTTATAGGATCCAACTTCGATAATTGGTATCAAAAGTTGTAAATAGTTCTAAAGTATGAATGGATCCTAAATATGATTATGGATCCAGCACCTGAAATTTCTACATCCAACATATGTAATGCAATCAAAGGCACTTATCAGAAGTGGTCATATGATCAAATCACCATGTGGTATTTTTGAGAGCAGCAAAGAATATGAATTTAGTTGTAAATTTGTTGATGCTTAGTAAAAAAAATTTTTTCAAATGTTGAAAGAGTTCTTTCGCACCTCTGAAGATATATCTTTAGTGAGGTAATAATTTTTTAAGAAAGAAAAGAAAAAAGAAGGTACTAAAGAGTCATGCTTGGGCTAATGAGTTCGAACTGACAAAACAGTCTAAGGTTAACCTGATATGGCAGAGTTTTTTAATCCGAATAGACTAAAGAAGAAAAATCAGCAAAGGATTGCTGAACAAGCTACTTATATGATAACATCTTGTAATTTCTCTATCTGTGATATTACTACCTGGATATTGGATATCAAAAATCCATGTAAATTATTGCAACGACTTCAGATTAGTAGAAAATTTAAAAACAGCAAGAGGTTCCTAAACATTGGAGTTGAAAGTTATGTTCTAATTCTGATTTTAAAAATCATCGAGCTTATTTTTAATTTCAACAATATCATTTTAGTGATTGTCACTATTATCTAATGATTTTGTGATATCATTATGAATGATGTCAAAATTATATGAAAAATTAAGAAATGATATTTATGAATAGTCACAGCCTATTAGTATATTGTACACAATCAAACAAATTCTCTAAAGTAGATAATGTCATGAAAGTCTACCTTTGACAATTTAGGCTCGATCATATAAATAAGAATAGGATCAACAGGAGATAATTTTCGAAGTCAATGATTGTGAATCATTATCAACCTATTAATTCTATCTCCTTAATATGATGATCAAGTCATCTTTTGCTGAAAAAGGTGAACAAACCAATGATGTTCTAAGCTTGATACATATTGATGTATTGGATCTACAAACATGTTTGTCATAAATTTAAATTATTTAAAATATTCAAATAATTTCATAATAAGATAGAAAAATAAATTGAAAAGAACATTGAAACTCTTTGGTTAGATCAAAGAGAAAAATACCCTTCCGATGAGTTTTTGACAAATCTAGAAGAGAATAAAGATTCTCTCTTATTGGAATTGACTTTGTTAGACATAGTTCGATCCATGATGGGATTTGCAATTCTGTCAGTCTTCTTTTAAGGTTATACTCTTAAAACTATTTGTCATATTCTGAATTAGATTCCGAACTAATCAGTCGTAAGGACTCCATATGAGATATGGACTAAGCATAAGCGGATATTCTCTTATCTTAAGATTTGAGAGTATTTGTTTTATGTCAAGCATTTACAAATCGATTAGCTTGGATCTCAATCCTATATATATTATTCTGTAAGATGATCTTAAAGAATCTAGGAGATATAACTTCTACCATGCTAAAGAACAAGAGTTGTTTGGTATTTTTTCAGAAAAGGAGTACTTTGATGAAGGTACTGATGTCTTTAATATAAAACTTGTGAAGTTCGATAAGTAGAAAAATCGACACAATCTAGTAAACTCATAAAATTAGATTTGATTAGATCAAACTCGAATCCCATTGTAAAAGCACCATCAAGGAGATCTGGTAGAGTATCGCATTCATCGGATAGGTACTTTGGTATCTAATTCTGGGATGTGAACTTATTGAACTCGATGAGAACAACAAGGATCTAATCACCTACATGGATACTATGTAGAAGTTCAACTCTGAATAATGGCTTGGAGCCATAGATCCGAAATGGAGTCCATGAAGGTCAATAGTGTATGGACACTCATTGATCCACTCGAAGGGATAATGCCCACAGAGTGTAAGTGGATCTCCAATAAGACCAGAGTAGCACAGATGAGAAGGTGGAGATCTACAAAGCTCGTCTGATTGCCAAGAATATTGTCAACATCATGGTATTGACCATAACGAGATATTTTTTCTTGTGGTAATGCTAAATATTTTGAAGTTGAAACATGCATTTTGATAAGTGATCAAAATACATGGCTTCATTGAGAACGAAGAAGAATCCTGCAAATACAAATGGGTTAATAGTTCTATGAGTATATTTCTTGTCTTGTATGTGAATGAAATTCTCTTAATCGAGAATGACATTTCTTACATTATAGGGAATAAAGGTTTCGCTGTTATTATTGTTCTCCAGAAAAGACTTTGAGAAAAGCCTCTCTCATCCTAGTGATGAAGATCCATAGAGATAGATCTAAGAGGCTGCTTGAATTTTTTCAGTCCAACGTACATAGGGTATTTATGAGTAGAACTTATTCTATCATTACACCATATATGAGATCAGATATAGTATACTCACTAGGGTAGTGAGTGGATACTTGCAAGATCCGAATTAGAATCACTGGTAGGACATCCTTAGGTATTTGAAAAATACTAAGGATCGGTGATTCGATTATGGAGAATCTGACTTATAACTTGTGGAGTATGACTTCAGTTCTTAGTTGGATATAATAATAGCAAGAACGTATCGGAATACATCCTTATCCTAAATAATGGAACAATTTGCTGGAAAGGTTTCAAGCAGAAAAATATAGCCAAATTCAAATTATGAGGCAGAATGCATTGCAGTATTCGATGCTTACAAGAAAGCTATATGATTATACAGGTTCAATGACAAACTAGGAGTGGCACCCTCCGATGATGGTTTCGCTGTATTGTACAATATTGGAGCCATAGCTCATGCCAAAGAGCCGAAGTCCTATTAGCTTATCTGGCATTCTGCATTGCTACCATCTTATTCAAAAAAATCTGTTAAGATGACATCAATCTTTAGAAGATCAACAGAAAGAAGAACGTGACCAACCCATTTACTAAAAGCCTCGATATCTAGGAGTTCTGAGATGATAAATCAAAGATGGATATGTGATACTATACTGATTGGCTTTAGATCAAGTGAGAGTTGTTGAAAATTATGTCTTAAAGTCAATCGTTTGACGATTGTACTAATTGCAAATGTATATAAATTGATAAATAATAAAAGTTATTTGATATTTTTTATTACAAGAATACATCTTCTAACAAACTCCTATGTTGTGATGAAGTCTTTAGGACTACTTTGATCGATAAAGAAGGATTTATCACGTAGTCCTTAAATTGGTTCATGATCAAATGATACGTTATTACTAGGATGATAGCGATATCAAGTGTAGGTCATTGTGTGCCATATGCATTGGTTGGCCTTGTAACCAAATGGTATGGAGATACTGATATGACATACAGGTGAGATGTAGGGGTACATCATCACTGAACATGACCAACTGTAGAGTACTCTGTGGTCAAGGATAGCTCACAAAGGGTATGGGTATAAGTGTCCCTCCAATCTGAGATCATCACGGTGACTTGCAAGCAACTCACTGTACTTTGGTGTCAAACTAACTGAATTTCTAATTTAGTGATGGAAAGTTTCTCGGTATAGTCAAGTACTTGTCAAGTCAGTGTGTGGGTCAAGATGGGATTGATCCCTCCGAATTAGTAGAAGATTTGCATTAGTGTATTTCAATTTTGCAAAATCTAGGTCCAAATAATCCATGTAATAGATTTGAAAAAGATTGAAATATAATATGGATAACTTATCTAGGACTGACAGTTAAATCCTAAGTCATCCTCGAGCATTAGGATCAAAGAGATGAATTATACGGTAACCATACGCCAATAGATTCTTGAATGTTGCTTCACCATCATTCGACCTATCCGGACGTCGGGTCATCATTGCTAGATAGTTACTGTTGGGTATAAAATATCCTCAGCCGAAGTTCTCAATGGGATTAACCCTCACGAGTTGTCCCCGACTCCGGCTGCAGGCAGACCTCGCCCGGACTCCTATGAGAGCCGGGCTCCGCCACCGACTTCAACTGCAAAGCAAACTCCACCCGGACTCCTACGGGAGCCGGGCTCCGCCACCGACTTCAACTGCAAAGCAGACTTCGCCCAGACTCCTACGGGAGCCGGGCTCCGCCACCGACTTCAACTGCAAAGCAGACTCCGTCCGGACTCCTACGGGAGCCGGGCTCCGCCACCGTCTTCAACTGCAAAGCAGACTCCGCTCGGACTCCTGCGGGAGTCAGGCTCCGCCACCAACTTCAATTGCAAAGCAGACTCCGCCCGGACTCCTACAGGAGCCAGGCTCCACCACTGACTTCAACTGCAAAGCAGACTCCGTCCGGACTCCTACGAGAGCCGGGCTCCGCCACCGACTTCAACTGCAAAGCAAACTCCGCCCAGACTCCTACGGGAGCCGGGCTCCGACACTGACTTCAACTGCAAAGCAGACTCCGTCCGGACTCCTACGGGAGCCGAGCTCCGCCACCGACTCTGGCTACAGGTAAACCTCGCCCGGACTCCTATGGGAGTCGGGCCTCGCACGCGACTTCACCTGCAGACCTCATCCGGACTCCTACGGGAGCCAAACTCTGCCCCCGACTCCGGCTGTAGGCAGACCTCGCCCGGACTCCTACGGGAGTCGGGCTCCGCCACCGACTTCAACTGCAAAGCAGACTCCGCCCGGACTCCTACGGGAGCCGGGCTCCGCCACCGACTTCAACTGCAAAGCAGACTCCGTCCGGACTCCTACGGGAGCCGGGCTCCGCCACCGACTTCAACTGCAAAGCAGACTCCGCTCGGACTCCTACGGGAGCCAGGCTCCGCCACCGACTTCAACTGCAAAGCAGACTCCGCCCGGACTCCTACGGGAGTCGGACTCCGCCATCGACTTCAACTGCAAAGCAGACTCCGCCCGGACTCCTACGGGAGCCAGGCTCCGCCACCGACTTCAACTGCAAAGCAGACTCCAGCCGGACTCCTACGGGAGTCGGGCTCTGCCACCGACTTCAACTGCAAAGCAAGCTCCGCCCGGACTCCTACGGGAGCCGGGCTCCGACACCGACATCAACTACAAAGCAGACTCTGCCCGGACTCCTACGGGAGCCGGGCTCCACCACCGACTCCGGCTGCAGGTAAACCTCGCCCGGACTCCTACGGGAGCCGGGCCTCGCCCGTGACTTCACCTGCAGACCTCGTCCGGACTCCTACGGGAGCCGGACTCCGCCCCCGACTCCGACTGCAAGCAGACCTTGCCCGGACTCCTACGGGAGCCGGGCTCCGCCACCGACTTCAACTGCAAAGCAGACTCCGCCCGGACTCCTACGGGAGCCGGGCTCCGCCACCGACTTCAATTGCAAAGCAGACTCCGCCCGGACTCCTACGGGAGCCAGGCTCCGCCACCGACTTCAACTGCAAAGCAGACTCCGTCCGGACTCCTACGGGAGCCGGGCTCCGCCACCGACTTCAACTGCAAAGCAAGCTCCGCCCGACTCCTACGGGAGTCGGGCTCTGACACCGACTTCAACTGCAAAGCAAACTTCGCTCAGACTCCTATGGGAGTCAGGCTCCGCCACTGACTCCGGCTGCAGGTAAACCTCGCCCGGACTCCTACGGGAGTCGGGTCTCGCCTGCGACTTCACCTGCAGACCTCGTCCGGACTCCTACAGAAGCCGGACTCCACCCCCGACTCCGACTGCAGGCAGACCTCGCCCGGACTCCTACGGGAGCTGGGCTCCGCCACCGACTTCAACAGCAAAGCAAGCTCCGCCCGGACTCCTACGGGAGCCAAGCTCCGCCACCGACTTCAACAGTAAAGCAGACTCCGCCCGGACTCCTACGGGAGCCGGACTCCACCGCCGACTTCAACTGCAAAGCAGACTCCGCCCGGACTCCTACGGGAGCCGGGCTCTGCCACTGACTTCAACTGCAAAGCAGACTTTGCCCGGACTCCTACGGGAGCCGGGCTCTACCACCGACTTCAACTGCAAAGCAGACTCCGCCCGGACACCTACGGGAGCCGGGCTCCGCCACCGACTTCAACTGTAAAGCAGACTCCGCCTGGACTCCTACGGGAGCCTGGCTCCACCACCGACTTCAACTGCAAAGCAAGCTCCGCCCAGACTCCTACGGGAGTCGGTCTCCGACACCGACTTCAACTGCAAAGCAGACTCTGCCCGAACTCCTACGGGAGCCGGGCTCCGCCACCGACTCCGGCTGCAGGTAAACCTCGCCCGGACTCCTATAGGAGCCGGGCCTCGCCTGCGACTTCACCTGCAGACCTCGTCCGGACTCCTACGGGAGCCAGACTCCGCCCCCGACTCCGACTGCAGGCAGACCTCGTCCGGACTCCTACGGGAGCCGGGCTCCGCCACTGACTTCAACTGCAAAGCAAGCTCCGCTCGGACTCCTACGGGAGCCGAGCTCCGCCACCGACTTCAACTGCAAAGCAGACTCCATCCGGACTCCTACGGGAGCCGGGCTCCGCCACCGACTTCAACTGCAAAGCAGACTCCGCCCAGACTCCTACGGGAGTCGGGCTCTGCCACCGACTTCAACTGCAAAGCAGACTCCGCCCGGACTCCTACGGGAGCCAGGCTCTGCCACCGACTTCAACTGCAAAGCAGACTCCATCCGGACTCCTACGGGAGCCAGGCTCCACCACCGACTTCAACTGCAAAGCAAACTCCGCCCAGACTCCTACGGGAGCCGGGCTCCGCCACCGACTTCAACAGCAAAGCAGACTCCGCCCAGACTCCTACCGGAGCCAGGTTCCGCCACCGACTTCAACTGCAAAGCAGACTCCGCCCGGACTCCTACGGGAGCCGGGCTCCGCCACTGACTTCAACTGCAAAGCAAGCTCCGCCCGGAATCCTACGGGAGCCGGGCTCTATCACCGACTTCAACTGCAAAGCAGACTCCGCCCGGACTCCTACGGGAGCCGGGCTCTGCCACTGACTCCAGCTGTAGGTAAACCTCGCCCGGACTCCTATGGGAGCCGGACCTCACCCGCGACTTCACCTGTAGACCTCGTCTGGACTCCTACGGGAGCCAGACTCCGCCCACGACTCCAGCTGCAGGTAAACCTCGTCTGGACTCCTACGGGAGCCGGACTCCGCCCATGACTCCAGCTGCAGGTAAACCTCGTCCGGACTCCTACGGGAGACAGACTTCGTCCTGACTCTAATTGCAGGTAAACTTCGTCCGGACTCCTACGGGAATCAGACCTCACCCGCAACTCCACCTGCAGACTCCGCTCGGGCTCCTACGGGAGCCGGACTCCGCCCACGTCTCCAGCTGCAGGTAAACCTCATCCGGACTCCTACGGGAGCCGGACTTCGTCCCTGACCTTGATTGCAGGTGGACTTCATCCGGACTCCTACGGGAGCCAGATCACATCTCCGACTCCAACTACAGTCCGGACTCCTATAGAAGCCGGGCTTCGTCCTCGACCTCAACTGCTGGAATGCTTCACCCGGACTCCCATGGGAGCCAGGCTCCGTCCCCAGCTTTGACTACGGGAAGACTCCGTCCGGACTCCTACAGAAGCTGGACTTCGCACCTGACTTAAATTGCAGGAAGACTCTACCCGGACTCCTACAGGAATCGAACCTCGCCCGTGACTCCACCTGCAGATTCTGCCTGGGCTCCTACGGGAGCCGGACTCCACCCACGACTTCAACTGCAGGTAAACCTCGTCTGGACTCCTACGGGAGCCAGACTTCATCCCTGACCTTGATTGCAGGTGGGCTTCATTCGGACTCCTACGGGAGCCAGATCACGTCTCCGACTCCAGCTACAGTCCGGACTCCTACAGAAGCCTGGCTTCATCCCCGACCTCAACTATCGGAATGCTTCACCCGAACTCCCATGGGAGCCGGGCTCCGTCCCCAGCTGTGACTACGGGAAGACTCTGTTCGGACTCCTACGGGAGCTGGACTTCGCACCTGACTTAAATTACAGGAAGACTCTACCCGGACTCCTACAGGAACCGGGTCTCGTCCCCAACTCCGACTGCAAGAAGACTTCATCCGGACTCCTATGGGAGCCGGACTCCGAGCTCCTCTCAGACGGATGGCTAGCTACCTCTCCCCGGACTTCGACCGACAGGCCTAGGTCCACTGGTAGGCCGCAGCAACAGCCATGACCCTGCCCCACCTCCTGCCACAGATTTCGTGCGGCTCCACCACTCCCTGGCAGGCCACAGTAACGGCCACGGCACTGCTCCACCTCCTGCGATGGATTTCGTGCGGCTCCATCACTCCCTGGCAGGCCACAGTGATGGCCACGACACTGCTCCACCTCCTGCGATGGATTCCGTGCAGCTCTATCACTCCCTGGCAGATCGCCATAATGACCACGATTCTGCTCCACTCCCCGTGACGGATACCGCACGATTCTCCCATCCTCTGGCAAGTCGCGACAACGGACGCCGCTCCACTCCCTGCGGCAGACTCCACGTGGCGCGCTTCGGTGATAGCCATGGGTCTACTCCACTACTCCTCGCAACAAACTCTGCCTGACCCTGGGCAGCCCACGACCAGACGGTTACGACATCGCTTTCAGTCTGTTGCTCCCACCGCCTATAAAAGGAGGGACCCCAGATACATTTTTTTCTAAGCTCTCATTTTTTACCTAGAAACTCTGCTAAAATTTTCGTTCGAGCACTCTATTCTTGTTGAGGCAGAGAACTGACTTGAGCGTCGGAGAGTCTTGCCGGAGCACCCCCACCTCCGGTTTAGACTTCTTTTACAGGTCCCAGCGGCGACCGCGACTCCCTCGACTCCAGCTTCTCCGGCGTAAGCGGATTTTTGCACCAACATGATTGGCGCTAGAGGAAGGGTCTGTGTCTTCGCAGTATCCTTGTTCTTAAAGGAGCGCTCAACGAGACCGCCCCCGGGCATCTTTTCCGACGTCCTCTCCTCCTTCCTCCACTTGATCTTTGCTCAATGTCTCCCCGCAAGGCGTCCACATGACGATCCACGGCCTCCGTGGCCAGATCTCAGGCTCCGACTTCACCTCCTATTTCCCAACCTCCTCCTCCTCCTCCGGCGACGGCGGTCGGTGCGGAGCAGTTTGATCTGCTAGCGCAGCAGGTCAGGGGCCTCACTGAAGCTGTGCGGGCCATGCAGCAGCAACAGCAGCCACAGGCATCAGTGCGCCTGGAAAGGGTGTCACCAGAACACCAGAATCTAGCGGTGGGGCGGGCCGCTTGGGCCGGTCGTCCCATCTTTCCTGGGAAGATGAACCCGAGGGTGGAGAGCCCTCAATCGGATCATGACTCCACCCCTGGAAGATCCCTGCCCCCATTCTGCCAGAGGACCCTCGAGACCCGAAGTCAAGAGGATTTTCTGGACCGGAGACTCCAAGAGATGAACTGACGGATCGAAGAACTCCACCATGCTCCCCCCACTTACGATGAGGATATTTGCACTGACCCTCCTTTTTCTCAAATGATCATGCAGGAACCGATCCCATCAAACTTCAAGCTCCCCCAGTTCGAAAGCTACGACAGGACTTCGGATCTGGTTGATCATCTGGAAGCCTTCCGGACGATGATGCTGCTTCATGGTGCTCCCGACGCCATTCTGTGCCGAGCCTTCCCATCCACCTTGAAGGGAGCGGTGAGAAACTGGTACTCGATGCTGAAGTCGGGTACCATCTTTTTCTTCGATCAGATGAGCCACCAATTCGTGGCCCATTTTGTCAGCAGCCGGCACCCCCAGAAGGGTTTGGAGTCCCTCATCAATATCAAGCAGAGGGAAGGGGAGTCCATTCGGGCCTACATCAACCGTTTTAACGTCGCAGCACTGGAGGTCCGAAATTTGGACAAATCAATCGCAATGGCCGCTCTGAAGGGCAGCCTTTAGAAGAATGACCTTTTGTTCTCCCTGGAGAAGAAGTACCCCAGGGATTTTGTTGATTTATTGGCTCGGGTTGAAGGGTACGCCCGAGCGGAAGAAGCCTTCAAAATGAAGGATGAGGAGACCACGAGAGAGCGGCAGGCGGGAGACTCGAGTAAGCCCGCAGTCGAAAAAAGGTCGAGAGAAGCTCGGCCGCATTCTCGATCCCCTCCTGGGCACAAGCGTGCCCATACTCCACCTCGGGTGCACAGGTAGAGAAGTTCGGATCGTGGGGTTCAGCGGGGTTCTCCATCGGGAAGGTTCCGCAACTACACCCCCCTCAATGCCTCGAAGACCCAGGTACTGATGGAGGTCAAGGAGCAGCTCCCTAGGCCAGAGAGGATGCGCACACACCCCAGGAAGCACAACCCCAACAAGTTCTGTCTCTACCACCGCGACCACGGCCACGACATGGAGGAATGCATCCAGCTCTGAGACGAGATCGAGGAGCTCATCCGATGAGGTCGACTCGACAGATTCATCCGACGTCAGCCTGAGGGTAGAGAAGATCGGCCAAGGGCCCTGCCGCAACCTGAACCGCCAAGGAGGGAGGAGCAGCCCGGAGATCGACCTCCAATCGGGACCATCGACTTTATCGTCGGAGGGCCTCAAGGAGGAGCAGACCTTCCACGACCATGGAACTCGAGAAACCTGTAAATGTATCGCTTACGACTTTGTCCTGAATCTAAATTCCTTTCGACTTTGCATGCTCCTCCCATTTGTTACGACTGGGGATAACCCCTTCAAACAATTAAAACAAGGTTATGTTAGGAACGGGAGGAGAACCTCATCCTAACGTAACTAAAATGAAAGTCCGATTATCTTGAGATCGGATTGGGGGAGAGGCCTTACAACGTCCCAACGCGCCCCCACAGCCATGTCAGGAACAGGAGGAGAACCTCATCCTGACATGAGCAAAGTCAAAGACCCGGTTCTTTTAGACCGGATGGGGGGAGAGGCCTTACAACGCCCTAATGCGCCCCCACAGCCATGTCAGGAACAGGAGGAGAACCTCGTCCTGACATGAGCAAAGTCAAAGGCCCGGTTCTTCTAGACCGGATGGGGGGAGAGGCCTTACAACGCCCTAATGTACCCCCACAGCCATGTCAGGAACAGGAGGAGAACCTCATCCTGACATGAGCAAAGTCGAAAGCCCGGTTCTTCTAGATCGGATGGGGGGAGAGGCCTTACAATGCCCTAATGCACCCCCACAGCCATGTCAGGAATAGGAGGGGACCTCATCCTGACATGAGCAAAGTCGAAGGCCCAATTCTTCTAGATCGGATGGGGGGAGAGGCCTTACAACGCCCTAATATGCCCCCACAGCCATGTCAGGAATAGGAGGAGAACCTCGTCCTGACATGAGCAAAGTCGAAGGCCCGATTCTTTTAGACCGAATGGGGGGAGAGACCCTTGCAATGGCCCTTATGTGCCCCCGCAGCCCCGTTGGGAACAGGAGGAGAACCTCATCCTGACGGTGATGAAACCCGACCGCCCGACAAGATCGGATGAAGGGGAAAGGCCCCTCAGCGGCACCTTCACACTTCTACGCAACCCCGCAAAAAGCAAGGGGAGGGCCCTCACTCTGAAAAGAGGAGGAAAATTAAAGAGGAAGAGCGACGAGCTACGTCGGAAATAGATGAAGGACAAACCACACCAAAGACCTAAGGAACCTCATCTCAACAAAGATGGAAAGTTCCTATCAAACACCCCCAGCCTCTAAGAAGGCTCTCGACACAGGTCAAGAAGACAGCGACGCCTCCAAAGTAATGCGAAGTTCGGACCACCAAGCTCGAGCCTACGGCCACGAACGATGAGGAAAGCAAACCAACGCATCGACGATTGGGCACCTCCAAACGACGTCAACGTCAGACAAGTCGAACGACAAGAGAAGTCCGACGGACGATAATTTAATACAATATGCGGATGAGGTAACACAAAATCTCCTTTTCATTTCATTTGCAAAATTTACACCATGAAGCCCAGAAGGCCAAGGAAGGAAAAGCAAAACGATAAAAGCGAGACAAAACAACAAAAGGGAAAATGTATACATGAAAAGGCAGAAGGCCAAAAGGAGCCCTAGGGAAGCTCTGCTCCTTCCAACCTAGAATTATCTGCCCCACCCATCCAGGACTGCCTTAGATTCTCAACTTCTTCTTCTAGCTCTCTCCTTTTTAGTAGCGCATCCTGGAGTGCCCGACGAAGTCGCTGGCTTTCGGTCTCCGCCTCTCGATGCCTCTTTCTCAGGACCTCAGATTCTGCCTCCGTGTCTGTGACGGCCTGTTGCTCGTATGCCAGTTGGATCTTCAATTACTGCAGCTCGGCCATCCTTTCCCCAAGGGTGACAGAAATCCCTTCAACGGTTCCTCTTAGGGACTGGAGTTCATCAGAATCTCGGGCAGAAGCAAGCTGAGCCCTATCAGCCAGCTGCCTCTGAAGACGAGCGACTTCGTCGGCCGCCACCCTGAGTCTCCCTTTATATTCATCCACCTGCCTACGCCAACTAGCCCGATGCACGTCATAGCTCACCTCGACGTCCTAAAGCTGCTGCTGAAGGTCGGAGACCTTCTTCGACCACTCCCGGTCACCGTCGGCCCGAGCCAAGAGTCGGAACGAACTTCCTTCCAGCTGACCGATCTTCTCCTTCGTAGCCGACAGTTTCACCCTGAGAGCGCTAATCTTGGCAGCTTGAGCCCAAATTCGATCGCTGGTGCTCTTCTTGTATTCCTCAAGCTCCTTCGTGAAGTCCTCCTTCCTCCGGCTATACTCCATGATCCCCTTCACGTGGAGATTTCAAAAGCGGGTGGCCTCTGCGATGGCTTCAGAATGACCCTCTCTCAATCTGCGAAGCTCGCCTTCCATCTTCTTTGACTTTTTTGTCAAGTGAAGAACTTCCTTCCTCAGTCGCTGGATCGTCGACTTCAGTGGGATCCCCAGGGGCAAGGGAAGCACTTTGGCAGGGCACTGCCATTGGGAGACAAAAGCGTCAAGACGTGTCTCATCACAGAAAGAAAAGCAGAGAGAAGAAAAGAATGAAAGAGAAGCCATCCACGACAAGAAATCCAACTTTATTGATTGAATGATTCTTGAAGACAAAAAGTAAAAGAAAAACAGCAGTAAAAGAAAGATACAAGGTCGGAGGTCTCAGACTTCAGAAGCAGGGGTTGGAGAGCTCGGTGTTCCTGGAGGGGGGGCTGCGGCAGCAGTGGTGACGGGAGAGGGACCAGCCTCATCTTCAGACTCCTCACCCAAGAAGCTGAGGTCAAACTCCAAAAATTTCTTGGCCACCTTCTCCTGGCAGAGCTCGAACTCGTTTATGAACGCCTCCTGGCCGAATTGGACATTCAGGTCCCTCATCTCCGTGGAGGTCTTGAACTCCTCTACCACAAGAACTCTGGCCTCCGAGACCAGGACTAAAATCTGCTCAGCCAAATTGGCGACCTCGGCCTCCGCCTTTCTCACCGTCTCCTCCAAGGTCTGCTTCTCCTCCTCCCGGGCTTGTTTCTCTCTTTCCAGGGCCTCTTGGAGGGCGACTACTTCGGCTGTCTTTTCTTTGAGGCGAGCGGCCTCAGCCCGACAATGCTCCTCCACCTGGATGGCATCCCTGCTTGTCCGGTTCATCACCTCGATATTGGCAAGGAGCTGGTGCCCAATCTGTAAGGGCGACAAGGGGATCAGGACAAGGGATGAATAGCCGATTAAATGAAAATTTGTTTACCTCGAGGAAGGATCCTAGGGAGTCCCAAACCCACTGCTCAGGATCGATGCAGTCGATCCTCTCGACGACTTCAGGCAGGATGCAGCCGTCGATCAACCGCCTGATCAAGTCCCTGTCATTGAAGGGATACCCGGCTCCTCTTCGGAACCGAGGGACTCGTCAGCGATGGCTCGACGGCTACTCACCCTGCGGGCCACCGACTTCCTTCTCTTCCCCCTCTCGACTACGGGCGCCTCCATGGAGCGGACCCCCGAAGCGGGAGCCCCAGTCGGCGGACTCCTCGAAGAGGCTCGGGGGGCCGTAGGTTCGGCGTCCGAGGGAACGTCGATCACTGGAGCCGCCTGGACGGGCGCAGCCAAGCTTGACTCCTTCACCCTAGCCCTCTTTGCCGATCCGGAGGCCGCGGCACCCTTTCTTTTGTGGGTCTTGAGGCCCTTGGTAAGCATCTGTGCTGCTTCAGCATCTATTTCTTAAAAAAAAAATCAAAAAAAAAATTAAAAATCAATAATGGAGTGAAAAAGGAAGGAGTAGCACGCAAAAAAAAAAAAAAAGAAAAAGAAAGAAGAAAAGAGAAAAGCAGAGAGAAGAAAAAGAAAGAAAAAGAAGAAGGACAGAAGAAAAGAAAAGAAAGAAAAAGATGAAGTACTGGCAGGATCCTAGGGCTCAGGCCGATGTTGAACAAAAATTGCTCCCTCAGAAGGTTGGGAAGGGAAGGAGCGGAGTAGTCAAGAAGCTTCCGGGTAGCCTGGAGGTCGCCCTCCCTTAGGCTAGGGGCCCGGCAGACAGAATCCCTCAGAGAGCCCCAAGGGGGCAGGCCCAGCCTCAGGATCGGGCAGTGGACGAAGAGGTATTTCTCCTTCCAGTTGTGGATCGAAGAGGGGGCACCTTTCAGCAACCCCTTCTTGCCGAACTGAGGGGAGAAATACCACCAGTCCTTCACTGAAGGATGACGCTTGAAGGTATAGAAATGCCTAAACAGAGAGAGGGACGGCTGGACCTCGACTACGTGGCAAAGGGAGAGAAATCCTATCAAAAACCTAAAAGAATTCGGAGCAACTGAAGCCAAAGAGATATCTAAGAAGCGGAAGAGGGCGACAATAAAGGACGGAAGCAGAAGCCGGAGCCCGGCACGGAATGCCTCCTGATATAGGCAAAAATGATCGGGTGGAGGAGTGCTACCTCGGTCAGAGGGGCCAGGCAGCTCCAGGTCATACTCCGGAGGAACTCCATACTGAACCCTTATCAGAAGGAGTTCATCCAGAGTCAGGGAGCACGGAATGGCACCCGACGCAAAAATCGGGCGAAGCCCAGCCCCAGATGCGGGTTCATCCACAGAACGAGAGACCTGGGGGGTTGAGGCGGAAGAACTCCCAGAACCACTGGAAGCAGAAGAGCCGGAAGACATTTCAAATAACTTCGAACGAAGACTCTAAAGATCCCAAAGAAGACAGATGGGGCAAAGGATGAGAGGTCACAGGAGACTAACTCGGAGGAATATGACAGAAGAAAATGGCGAAGAAAAGGCCCCTAAATGGCAAGAAGAAGAATGGAGGTTTTGAGACTAACCTAGATCGCCCTGAGGGATGCAGAGGGGCGAGGAAAGGGATGATTCGAAGGATGCCTATGGCCCAAGAAGACACCAAGGAGAATCGGGACTCTTGAAGAAGGGGCGAATACTGATGGAACTCTCAGGTGGAATAGGGCCCCTAAAGGCGGAAGGGCAGGTTTAAATAGCCCCTGAGATCCGACACCATAATGATCACGAATCCCCCAGACCGGCCTGCGCTCGACACGTGTCCCACTCACCACGGCAGGCGGCTAAAAGCGACTGATGGTTGGCAGAGCCATTACTGCACCGTACCTGGGCCAGTGTACCGACGGAAATTTCGAAGGGTCCCTTCGTATCGCCCCGATTCGAAAAGACTCCAGCACGCGCACATTTAATGCCAAAATATCAGGAGGTGGTCGTACACAGGGTTCAAAGGGACAACTTCGACTGTGCAAACCTCTCTGTACTTCCTTCATTCAAAATTCAAACTCGAAAGTAGGGAGACTGGTGTTGGGTATAAAATACCCTCAGCCGAAGTTTTCAACGGGATTAACCCTCACGAGTCATCCCCGACTCCGGCTGCAGGCAAACCTCGCCCGGACTCCTACGGGAGCCAGGCTCCGCCACCGACTTCAACTGTAAAGCAGACTCCGCCCGGACTCCTACGGGAGCCGGACTCCGCCACCGACTTCAACTGCAAAGCAGACTCTGCCCGGACTCCTACGGGAGTCAGGCTCCGCCATCGACTTCAACTGCAAAGCAGACTCCGCCCGGACTCCTACGGGAGCCGAGCTCCGCCACCGACTTCAACTGCAAAGCAGACTCCGCCCGGACTCCTACGGGAGCCAGGCTCCGCCACCGACTTCAACTGTAAAGCTGACTCCGCCCGGACTCCTACGGGAGCCGGGCTCCGCCACCGACTTCAACTGCAAAGCAAGCTCCGCCTGGACTCCTACGGGAGCCGGGCTCCGACACCGACTTCAACTGCAAAGCAGACTCTGCCCGGACTCCTACAGGAGCCGGGCTACGCCACCGACTCCGGCTGCAGGTAAACCTCGCTCGGACTCCTACGGGAGCCGGGCCTCGCCCGCGACTTCACCTGCAGACCTCGTCCGGACTCCTACGGGAGCCGGACTCCGCCCCCGACTCCGACTGCAGGCAGACCTCGCCCGGACTCCTACGGGAGCCGGGCTCCGCCACCGACTTCAACTGCAAAGCAGACTCCACCCGGACTCCTACGGGAGCCGGGCTCCGCCACCGACTTCAACTGCAAAGCAGACTCCGCCAGGACTCCTACGGGAGTCGGGCTCCGCCACCGACTTCAACTGCAAAGCAGACTCCGCCCGGACTCCTACGGGAGCCGGGCTCCGCCACCGACTTCAACTGCAAAGCAGACTCCGCCCGGACTCCTACGGGAGTCGGACTCCGCCACCGACTTCAACTGCAAAGCAGACTCCGCCCGGACTCCTACGGGAGCCAGGCTCCGCCACCGACTTCAACTGCAAAGCAAGCTCCGCCCGGACTCCTACGGGAGTGGGCTCCGCCACCGACTTCAACTGCAAAGCAAGCTCCGCCCGGACTCCTACGGGAGTCGGGCTCCGACACCGACTTCAACTGCAAAGCAGACTCCGCCCGGACTCCTACGGGAGCTGGGCTCCACCACCGACTCCGGCTGCAGGTAAACCTCGCCCAGACTCCTACGGGAGCTGGGCCTCGCCCGTGACTTCACCTGCAGACCTCGTCCGGACTCCTACGGGAGCCGGACTCCGCCCCCGACTCCGGCTGCAGGCAGGCCTCGCCCGGACTCCTATGGGAGCCGGGCTCTGCCACCGACTTCAGCTACAAAGTAGACTCCGCCCGGACTCCTACGGGAGCCGGGCTCCGCCACTGACTTCAACTGCAAAGCAAAATCCGCCCGGACTCCTACGGGAGCCAGGCTCCGCAACCGACTTCAACTGCAAAGCAGACTCCGCTCGGACTCCTACGGGAGCCGGGCTCCACCACCGACTTCAACTGCAAAGCAAGCTCCACCCAGACTCCTACGGGAGCCGGGCTCCGACATCGACTTCAACTGCAAAGCTGACTCCACCCGGACTCCTACGGAAGCTGGGCTCCGCCACCGACTCCGGCTGCAGGTAAACCTCACCCGGACTCCTACGGGAGCCGGACCTCGCCCGCGACTTCACCTGCATACCTCGTCCGGACTCCTATGGGAGCCGGACTCCGCCCCTGACTCCGGCTGTAGGCAGACCTCGCTCGGACTCCTACGGGAGCCGGACTCTGCCACCGACTTCAACTGCAAAGCAAGCTCCGCCCGGACTCCTACGAGAGCCAGGCTCCGCCACCGACTTCAACTGCAAAGCAGACTCTGCCCGAACTCCTACGGGAGTCGGGCTCCACCACTGACTTCAACTGCAAAGCAGACTCCGCCCGGACTCCTACGGGAGTCGGGCTCCACCACCGACTTCAACTGCAAAGCAGACTCCGCCCGGACTCCTACGGGAGCCGGGCTCCACCACCGACTTTAACTGCAAAGCAGACTCCGCCCGGACTCCTACGGGAGCCGTGCTCCGCCACCGACTTCAACTGCAAAGCAGACTCCACCCGGACTCCTACGGGAGCCGGGCCCCACCACCGACTTCAACTGCAAAGCAAGCTCCGTTTGGACTCCTACGGGAGCCGAGCTCCGACACCGACTTCAACTGCAAAGCAGACTCCGCCCGGACTCCTACGGGAGCCGGGCTCCACCACCAACTCTGGCTGCAGGTAAACCTCGCTCGGACTCCTACGAAAGTTGGGCCTTGCCCGCGACTTCACCTGCAGACCTCATCCGAACTCCTACGGGAGCCGGTCTCCGCCCCCGACTCCGGCTGCAGGCAGACCTCGCCCAGACTCCTACGGGAGTCGGGCTCCGCCACCGACTTCAACTGCAAAGCAAGCTCCGTCCGGACTCCTACGGGAGCCGGGCTCCGCCACCGACTTCAACTGCAAAGCAGACTCCGCCCGGACTCCTACAGGAGCCGGGCTCCGCCACCAACTTCAACTGCAAAGCAGACTCTGCCCGAACTCCTACGGGAGCCGGGCTCCACCACTGACTTCAACTGCAAAGCAGACTCCGCCCGGACTCCTATGGGAGCCGGGCTCCGCCACCGACTTCAACTGCAAAGCAGACTCCACCCGGACTCCTACGGGAGCCAGGCTCCGCCACCGACTTCAACTGCAAAGCAGACTCCGCCCGGACTCCTACGGGAGCCAGGCTCCGCCACCGACTTCAACTGCAAAGCAGACTCCGCCCGGACTCCTATGGGAGTCGGGCTCCACCACCGACTTCAACTGCAAAGCAGACTCCGCCCGGACTCCTATGGGAGCCAAGCTCCACCACCGACTTCAACTGCAAAGCAGACTCCGCCCAGACTCCTATGGGAGCCGGGCTCCACCACTGACTTCAACTGCAAAGCAAGCTTCGCCCGGACTCCTACGGGAGCCGGGCTCCGTCACCGACTCCAACTGCAAGGCAGACTCCGCCCGGACTCCTACGGGAGCCGGGCTCCGCCACCGACTCCGGCTGCAGGTAAACCTCACCCGGACTCCTATGGGAGCCGGACCTCGCCTGCGACTTCACCTGCAGACCTCGTCCGGACTCCTACGGGAGCCGGACTCTGCCCACGACTCCAGCTGCAGGTAAACCTCGTCCGGACTCCTATGGGAGTCAGACTCCGCCCACGACTCCAGCTGCAGGTAAACCTCATCCGGACTCCTACGGGAAACGGACTCCGTCTTGACTCTAATTGCAGGTAAACTTCATCCGGACTCCTACGAAAATCAGACCTCGCCCGCAACTCCACCTGCAGACTCCACTCGGGCTCCTACAGGAGCCGGACTCCGCCCACGACTCCAGCTGCAGGTAAACCTCATTCGGTCTCCTATGGGAATCGGACTTCGTCCCTGACCTTGATTGCAGGTGGACTTCATCCGGACTCCTACGGGAGCCAGATCATGTCTCCGACTCCAGCTACAGTCCGGACTCCTATAGAAGCCGGGCTTCATCCCCGACCTCAATTACCGGAATGCTTCACCCAGACTCCCATGGGAGTCGGGCTCCGTCCCCAGCTCTGACTACAAGAAGACTCCGTCCGGACTCCTACGGGAGCCAGACTTCGCACTTGACTTAAATTGCAGGAAGACTCTACCCGGACTCCTATGGGAATCGGACCTCGCCGTGACTCCACCTGCAGACTCCACCCGGGCTCCTACGGGAGCCGGACTCCACCCACGACTTCAGCTGCAGGTAAACCTCGTCCGAACTCCTACGGGAGCCGGACTTCGTCCCTGACCTTGATCGCAGGTGGGCTTCATTCGGACTCCTACGGGAGCCAGATCACGTCTCTGACTCTAGCTGCAGTCCGGACTCCTACAGAAGCCGGGCTTCATCCCTGACCTCAACTGTCGTAATGCTTCACCCAGACTCCCATGGGAGTCGGGCTCCATCTCCAGCTCTAACTACGGGAAGACTCCGTCCGGACTCCTACGGGAGCCGGACTTCATACCTGACTTAAATTACAGGAAGACTCTATCCAGACTCCTACGAAAATCGAGTCTCGTCCCCAACTCTGGCTGCAAGAAGACTTCATCCGGACTCCTACAGGAGCCAGACTCTGAGCTCCTCTCAGACGGATGGCTAGCTACCTCTTCCCGAACTTCGACCGACAGGCCTGGGTCCACTGGTAGGCCGCAGCAACAGCCACGACCCTGCTCCACCTCCTGCCATAGATTCTGTGCGGCTCCACCACTCTCTGGCAGGCCGCAGTAATGGCCACGGCACTGCTCCACCTCTTGCGACGGATTCCGCACGGCTCCATCACTCCCTGGCAGGCCACAGTGACGGCCACGACACTGCTCCACCTCCTACGATGGATTCCGTGTGGCTCCATCACTCCCTCACAGATCGCCATAATGACCATGATTCTGCTCCACTCCCTGCGACGGATACCGCACGATTCTTCCATCGTCTGGCAAGTCGCGACAACGGACGTCGCTCCACTCCCTGCGGCAGACTCCATGTGGCACGCTTCGGTGATAGCCACGGGTCTACTCCACTACTCCTCACAACAAACTCTGCCTGACCCTGTGCAGCCCATGACCAGACGGTTACAGACATCGCTTTCAGTCTGTTGCTCCCTCCGCCTATAAAAGGAGGGACCCCAGATACATTTTTTTTCTAAGCTCTCATTTTTTACCTAGAAACTCTACTAAAATTTTTGTTCGAGCACTCCATTCTTGTTGAGGCAGAGAACTGACTTGAGCATCGGAGGGTCTTGTCGGAGCACCCCCACCTCTGATTTAGACTTCTTTTACAGGTCCCGACGGCGACCACGACTCTCTCGACTCCAGCTTCTCCGGCGCAAGCAGATTTTTGCACCAACAGTTACATCAATTGGTTTAGAAAGTTATTTTTGTGCTATCGACTTAGGTTCGAACCTATGGGGTCACACTCGAAAAAAATTTTTGACTGATCATGTGGCTGATCAACGATTGAAAATTATTCAAGGGCTTAATTATCAATTCGATTAATGATTAACCTTATGCAAAAGTTATAATAAATTAATTCATCAAGTGTTAGTAAATTAATGAAGAATTAATTAATAATTAAATTATTGATTAGCTCAATTTGATTGAGTAAAAAAGATTAAATAAAATCTAATTGAATTAGATTCAATTAGGTTTGACCTGATTAGGTTATGAGATGATCTAATCGCTAAGGGAGAATTATCCCTGATTTAATCAGGACTTTGATTCAATCAATTTTTAATTAAATTAAAATTTGATTAAAAATTTATCAATATAATTAGATTAAATTTCATATATTTTATTTGGGCTAAACCAGATGTGATTTGATTTGGATTCAAATAAGGAAACTTAGAGTCCTTATTGGAATAGGACTCTTCTCCCTGCACTAACCCAAATTGCATGCCATATATCTCCACACACAAAATTATTTTGTGTGAGATTTTTTCACACCAAAGAGTTCTTTCCCTTGTTTATCATACATCCAAATCTAATTTAGTTTTGATAAAAGAAAGATTCTGAAATTAGATTTTAAAATATTTCTTATCAAGAGAATATGTTCTCATCTAGATCAATCTCTCCACACTAATAAATTTTTTTCTCCTTATATGTACAATATTTTAAGGAGATTTTTGTAGAAGATTAGTTGAACAATGATTTACTATAAAAAAATATGGGAAGGGGTGTCCCATATTTTTTTGATATATTTTTGAACTTGGAATTGTGAAGGGAGGCAGAATCCTATAAGAGTCCAAGATCATTAGGACTCTTCACCCAACCTTCTTACATGCCTATAAAAGGGGCTTTTGTGGTTTATATTTTGTGTGTATAATACTAGAAGAGATCTCTTCATGTGGTAGAAGTTTAGGCATAGTTCATGATATGAAAAATAGAGAGGAGGGTCCTCTTTCTTGGGGTGTGCACAAAAATCTAAATTTCAAATTTTTGATTCTAAGAGTTTGGGAGGAGGAAATAAATTAGAAAAAAATTATTTTTTTCTCCATCTTTTTTTTATCTCTTCATCTCCTTTAGAAGTTTATCTTCAATCTCTAAAAAAGTTTCAGAGATTTGAAGAAAGAATCCAGATCAGTCAAGAAGAAGGTCTTCACGCGAGCTAGCACCCCTGAGAAGACCGATCATATCGGGGCTTCGAGTGGATTTTTCATAGAGGTCGGATGCGTGTGCGGCTACAAGCAACAAGCAAAGATCCTCTCCATCATGTCTCTCAGCAGTGAAGATCATCGATCCATGATCGGATATGGAGTTCTGAATTTAGATTAGAAGTAGATGTGATCTACTACTCATATGCATGCATGCTATTTTTATCTTCAGATTATTTTAGACTTTATATGCAACATAACATGTCATAGATCCTAGAGTAGA
This sequence comes from Elaeis guineensis, assembly GCF_000442705.2. Lineage (NCBI taxonomy): Eukaryota > Viridiplantae > Streptophyta > Magnoliopsida > Arecales > Arecaceae > Elaeis > Elaeis guineensis. Next base: position 64,229,362 of record NC_025995.2, on the reverse strand, counting down.
TTGATTTGATGATTAAATCATATGCATGTTAGATTAATTTGATTAATCTAATTATTTTTCACTAAAATTTTTTTGAAAAAATTTCAAAATATATGCATGAAATCGCCTACGTATCCCAACAATACAAACTTTTGGTAGATGCAACTCTTACATCTATTTGTTGCTTCACATCTACAAGATAGCTCTTGCAATTTTCTTACCTAACTTTATCGCAATAGAAACTGTTGGTGCAGAATTTCATCGAAGTTGGAGAAGCTGGAGCTGGGATGACCGCGGCCGCCGTCGGGACCTACAAAGAAAGTCTAAACCGGAGTTGGGGGTGCTCCGGCAAGACCCTCCGATGCTCAAGTCAGTACTCTGCTTCAACAGAAATAGAGTGCTCGAGCAAAAATTTTGGCAGAGTTTCGAGATAGAGTTACCAGCTTAGCTTAGAGAAGAACATGTCTGGGGGTTCCTTATTTATAGATGGAGGGTGTAACTAACTGACAGCGACATCTATAACCGTCTGGTAGTGGACCGCTCAGAGCTGCGTGGAGTTTGTTACAGAGAGTAGTGGCATCAGGGGTCGTTCAAGGCCACATGGAGCTCGTTGCGGAGAGTGGAGTGGTGTCTGTTGTCGGGACTTGCCAGAGAGTGGTGGAGTTGCATGAAATCTATTGCAGGGAGTGGAGCAGGAGGGCGGCTCTTGTCGCGACTCGTCAGAGAGTGGTGGAGCTGCATGGAATCCATTGCAGGGAGTGGAGCAGGAGGGTGGCTCTTGTCGCGACTTGTCAGAGAGCCCTGATCCATCGGCTGGAGCTCAGCTGGGACATCTGATGGAGCAGAATGTCTCTCTATTGTTGATCTGGGAGAAGCTCGGATGTCTCCGAAGCTGCTGACGAGTCTACTATTGTTGGGTGGCTTAGGCGCTGATACTACGGGTGGGAGTCACCTGCTGCAGAAGCTCGGATAGAAACTTTTCATTGGCGAAGCCTGGTAGGAATTCGATTGTTGGAGAAGTCCGTCTGGGATTCGCCCGATGTGGAAACTCGCCTGAAGATGATCCGTTGGGGAAGTTCGATTTTATGAAGGATCTGGTGGAGGGTCGGTCGGTGATGGACTTCAGATGGCGTTGGGGAGGTTCGGCAGACATCGGAGGCGATCGGTCATTGTAGGAATCCAGCTGTCGGAGCTCGATCGTCGTAGAAGCTCATCCAATATCCAACCGCTATAGAAGTTCGATCGAAGTCTGGTTCTTGTAGAAGGCTGAAAGAAGATCGCTTATTATGGAAGCTCGGTCGAAGGTCAGTTGTCGTGGGACCCGACTACGAAGAAGCTCGGCTGAAGTCTACTTGTAATGGAAGTTTGGAAGGAATATGTTTACAGTGGAGGCTCGGATGGGATTTGCTTACAGTAGGGATCCGAGGTAGGCCGTCCGTTGTAAGGGTTCGGAGTAGACTGCTCACAGTAGGAGTTTGGGGCAGACCACTCGTAGTGAAAGTTCGGAGTAGGCCGCTCGTGGTAGAAGTTCGGCTATCGCAAGAGCTCGGCTGGAATCCTAAAGGCGGTCGACTGTCGTAGAAATGTGGAAAGAGCCTGGTTACTGTAGAAATCACATTGTCGGGGAAGCTCGGATGCTGACGAAGCCCGAAAGAAGTTCGGAGGTAGTCGATTGCTATAGAAGGACGGCTAACAGCGAAGCTCAGAGGGCCTTTGGGGCAGCTCGATGGGTGAACACTGAGGCCCATCGTCGAAGAAGTCCGGACGGTCAAGGGAGTTCGGAGAGGCATCACGTACAAGGTCGGGAGCCAGAGGAGCCCCGAAGGATCAGTCCTCTGCAGACTTCGGTCGGGGGGGCACTTTATACCCAACACTGGTCCCCCTACTTCTGAGCTCGGGTTCCGAACGAAGGAAGTACAGAGAATTTCTCATGGCCGAAGCTACTCTCCTCAATTTTCATACTTAATGGTCACCAGATATTTTGACGCTCGGTACGCTGGTACTAGAGCCTTTTCGAAAAAAGCTTCTCTTTCTCGGAATTCCAGTTGGAATGTAGTCTCAGGTACGGTGCCATAATGGTTTTACTAATTGTCGGCCACCTTTAGCCGCTTGCCACGGTGAGTGGGCCACACGATGGTCACGGACTGGTCTAAGGAGTCTTGCAGTCATTATTGCACCGACTCTCATTGCTTATTTAAACCTGCCTACCCCCCTTTTGGGATCTCACTTTGTACGGGAGCTTCTTCAGTCTTCCCTTCCTTACCTTATGCATCCGTCGAGTCATCCTCATCTCTGTACCCTCACATTCTTCAGACCAGCTTAGGTTAGCCTCAAAGCTTTCTCCGCTTCCACGGCCTCATTTGTGGATGGCACTGGCCTTCCTTTGTTGCCGATATGGGCACGGATGCGGCTCTAATGTTAGCCCAGAGCCTGAAAGTCCACGAGCGGGAAGACGCTGCAACCTCTGGGTTGGCAAAGAAGGTGAGGGTAGAAGAGACAGATCTGGCTGTGTTTCGCCTTGACGGCCCAGAGCTCGCGCTTATGCCACATCTTCGACCACGAGAGCTTCCTGGTGTGCATCACCGTGAGGAGAAATCTGACCTCAGGAAGAAGGTCATGCCCACCGTCACTGTGAGGGGGAATCTGACCTCAGAAAGAAGGTCATACCCACCGTCATCGTGAGGCAACGGAAGCAATGATGCGGCAAAGATGGCGTCTACATGTACTTCGAAGATAATGCTGGAGTAATCGCCGATCATGCCTGCCGTCATCATGGCATCTACGTGTACTTCGAAGATAATGCTGGAGTAATCACCGATCATGCCCGCCGTCATCATGGCGTCTACATGTACTTCGAAGATAATGCTGGAGTAATCGCGATCTGAGAGGGGGACTGGAAGAAGAATCCAAGTACTTGAAGTAATTCTCGACGATGGCTGGAACCGAGAGTTCAAAATCTGATGGAGCCGAGCTTCCTTAGAGCTGTTTATTTTGTATATGTGTTTTTGTTGTTTGCTTTTTTTTTGGCCTTTAAGGCTTTGTAATGCATACTTCACCAATAAAATGTGAATGAAATCATTTATTACCTCGCCCATTCTGGTATTGAATGGTTGTTTACCAAACTCCATTTGTCTTCCATCTTGTTTGGCGTCGATGTAGTTTGTAATCCCTTGCTGATTCTTGCGTTGATTCATCGTTCACCGAACTTCTTCTGTCGTCCATCTTGTTTGTTGCCGACATAGTTTGAAGGTTCCTAATTGCCGCCATGTCGATTTGTCCTTAGGGACTAAAGATTTTCAATAAGGGTTTTCTCTCTCATCAGGATGAGGTCCCTTGTGCCTTTGGTGTGGTTTGTTTTTCGCCTATCGCCGGTGTAGTTCGTCGCCTTTACTTTTCATCTCTCCTTCTCTTCTGTGTTTGAGTGAGGGTCTTCCCTCCACTCTTGACAGGGCCGTAAGAGTGTGGAGGAGCCATTGAGGAAGATTTCCTCCTTGTCAATCAATCGAGTCTTTGTTTGCGTCGGGACGAGGTCCTCCCCTTGTTCCCGACAGTCGGTTTCAGCTCGTGTCAGGACAAGGTTCTCCTCCCATTCCTGACAAGGCTGTAGGGGCACATAAGGACCGTTGTGAGGGCCTCTCCCTCTGCTCTTGACGGGGCCATGAGAGTGTGGAGGAGCCATTGAGGAAGCTTTCCTTCTTGTCGATCAACCGAGTTTTTATTTGCATCAGGATGAGGTCCTCCCCTCGTTCCCGACAGTCAGTTTCAGCTCGTGTCAGGATGAGGTTCTCCTCCCGTTCTTGACAAGGCTGTGGGGGTACATAAGGGCCATTGTGAGGGCCTCTCCCCCCATCCAGTCTTTAGAAAATTGGGCCTTCAATTTTGCCCATGTCAGGATGAGGTTCTCCTCCTGTTCCTAATAAGGCTGTGGGGGCACATAAGGGCCGTTGTAAGGGTCTCTCCCCCCATCCGATCTTTAGAAAATCGGGCCTTCAACTTTGCTCATGTTAGGATGAGGTTCTCCTCCTGTTCCTAACAAGACTGTGGGGGCACATAAGGGCCGTTGTAAGGGCCTCTCCCCCCATCCGATCTTTAAAAAATTGGGCCTTCAATTTTGCTCATGTTAGGACGAGGTTCTCCTCCTGTTTCTAACAAGGCTGTGAGGGCACATAAGGGCCGTTGTAAGGGCCTCTCCCTCCATCCGATCTTTAGAAAATTGGACCTTCGACTTTGCTCATGTTAGGATGAGGTTCTCCTCCTGTTCCTAATAAGGCTGTGGGGGCACATAAGGGCCATTGTAAGGGCCTCTCTCCCCATCCGATCTTTAGGAAATCGAGCCTTTGACTTTGCTCATGTTAGAATGAGGTTCTCCTCCTGTTCCTAACAAGGCTATGGGGGCACATAAGGGCATTGTAAGGGCCTCTCCCCCCATCCGGTCTTTAGAAAATCGGACCTTTGACTTTGCTCATATTAGGACGAGGTTCTCCTCCTGTTCCTAACAAGACTGTGGGGGCACATAAGAGCCGTTGTAAGGACCTCTTCCCCCATTCGATCTTTAGAAAACTGGGCCTTCGACTTTGCTCATGTTAGGACAAGGTTCTCCTCCTGTTCCTAACAAGGCTGTGGGGGCACATAAGGACCGTTGTAAGGGCCTCTCCCCCCATCCGATCTTTAGGAAACCAGGCCTTCGACTTTGCTCATGTTAGAATGAGGTTCTCCTCCTGTTCCTAACAAGCTTAACTCCGATTGCATGGGAGAGTTTTTCCCCATCGTTATAAACTCATGCTGAAAGAAAAATATGCGAATATGATACTTTTATTTAAGACGAAGCTATTGGTAATACATTCGTAGGTTTTTCGAGTTCTACAGTTGCAGGAGCTCTGCTCCTCCAAGCTCTTTTAAATAGTAGGTTCCAGGTTGGACTACCTCCTTGACTTCATATGGGCCTTCCCAGTTTGGGACAAGTTTCCCCTGATTATGAGGTTGTGAGACAGCGGCTCGCTGTAACACCAAGTCCCCTGCTCTGAAGACTTTGCTATTGATCCGGGAGTTGTAGTAGCAGGCTACTTTCTGTTTGTAGGCCGCCATCCGAACTCGAGCCGTCTCCCGCTTTTCTTCTAACAGGTCAAGGTTGGCCTTGAGATCCTGTGAGTTGCGCTGTTCGTCGAACGCCACAACTCGTACCGACGGAAGCTTGAGTTCTATTGGGATCACGGCCTCTGTCCCGAAAGCTAAAGCAAAGGGGGTCTCCCCCGTGGGCAATCTCTGAGTAGTCCGGTATGCCCACAACACATGATAGAGCTCGTCAGCCCAAGCTCCCTTTGTTTTTTCAAGTCTCGCTTTGATGCCCTGCAACAGAGTCCGATTGGTTACCTTGGCTTCACCATTTGCCTGAGGATGGGCCACCGAAGTGAAGTTGTGGGAGATGTTTAGGTCCTCACAAAATTCAGCAAACTTTGCTCCAGCAAATTGTCGCCCATTATCAGTGATGAGGGTTTTGGGTAAGCCGAACCTGCAGACAATCGACTTCCAGACGAAGTCCCGCACTTTGGCTTCCATGATTTTTGCCAAGGGTTCAGCTTCAACCCACTTGGTGAAATAGTCTATTGCCACCAGGAGGAACTTTCGCTGCCCTAATGCCATGAAAAAGGGTCTGAGGATATCCATCCCCCACTGCGCGAACGGCCACGGGGCACTCAACGGTGCCAGTTCAGAGGCAGGTTGCCTTTGTATATTGGCATATCTCTGACATCGGTCACATCTTCGGACATATTTGATGGAGTCATGGTACATGGTAGGCCAGTAATAACCTTGTCGGAGCAACTTATGGGATAAAGACCTGGCCCCCAGGTGATTTTCACAAACTCCCTTATGTACCTCCCTCAAGACGAAGTCGGCTTCGGAAGGACGGAGACATTTCAAGAGGGGCAAGGAGTACGACCTCTTGTATAGCTTGCCTTCGTAGAGGATATATTGGGAGGCCTGGTTCTTAAGCTTTCGAGCCTCTTTTGCATCAGGAGGAAGAACCCCATCCTTAAGGTACGCAACTAGTGGGTCGATCCAACTAGGTTCATAGCTGATCCCCATCATAGACCGCGATTCTTCCATGCTTGGATGCTTCAGAACCTCGAAGAAGACTTCTTTAGGCAGTTCGGCCGGAGCCAGCGTAGCCAACTTGGAGAGAAGGTCGGCCCTGGCATTTTTCGATCTCGGGATCTGCCTGATGTCGAAGCTGTCGAAGGTAGGGATGATCTCTCTTACCCTCTCGAGATATCTAGCCATACTGTCCTCTCGGGCCTCGTAATTCCCACTGACCTGTCCTACTACTAATTGAGAATCATTGTAGGCTTGAAGCCGATCTACTTCTAATTCTTTGGCAACCTTTAGTCCTGTAATCAGAGCTTCATTTTCTGCTCCGTTATTTGTTGCGGGGAACTCGAAGCGCAGGGCATACTCCGCGACAATCCCGTCTGGATTGACCAAAATCAGGCCCTCGCCTGTGCCTGACATGTTGGAGGAACCATCCACGTAGAGGGCCCAAGAACCATTAGGGAGATCGGCTCTTTCCTCGGGGAAGTTCGATCGGAGCCCTGGATTATCGGCTTCATCTTGTCCAAGCTCGGCCTCCTCTGGGATAGTGCATTCCACCACGAAGTCCGCTAATATTTGGGCTTTGATCACTGGCCGAGGTCGATAGTTGATGTCAAACTTCATGAGCTCGACCGCCCATTTCATGATTCTTTCGGAGGCATCCGCTCGATGCAGAACCGCCTTGATCGGCTGGTCGGTGAGCAGCATTATGGTGTGTCCTTGAAAGTAAGGTCGGAGCCTTCGAGCTGCAATCAACAAGGCATAAGTCAGTTTCTCTAACTTAGTATACCTGGTTTCGGCATGTCTCAATACTTGGCTTATGTAATAGATCGGTCGTTGAATTTTTGCTTCTTCCTTAATCCGAACTGCAGCGAGGGCCACAGGGGAAACCGTCAGGTATAAGAACAGTTCCTCTCCAGGCTCAGGCTTTGCCAATAATGGTGATGAGCCGAGGTAGGTCTTCAGCTCCTCAAACGCCTGCTGACATCCAATGGTCCAACAGAAGTTCTTGGGCTGCTTGAGGGTTTGAAAGAAAGGTAAGCATCGCTCGATCGATCTCGAGATGAATCGATTTAGAGCTGCTACTTTTTCAGTGAGGTGCTGAACCTCCTTTATCGACCTCGGGGCGGTCATCTCCTGGATGGCATAAATCTTTTTCGGGTTTGCCTCGATCCCACGTCCCGATACCATGAAGCCCAGAAATTTTCTTGAGGTTACTCCAAAAGCGCATTTGGCTGGGTTCAGCTTCATCTTGTATTTTCGAAGGGTGCTGAAGGTCTCCTCAAGGTCGACGACGTGGTTCACTGAGGATCTACTCTTTATGAGCATATCGTCCATGTAGACCTCCATGTTGTGGCCGATCTGCTCTTTGAAGATCTTATTCACTAGCCGCTGATATGTCGCCCCTGCATTTTTGAGGCCAAAAGGCATGACCCTGTAACAATAAAGGCCATGGTTAGTTATAAAAGCGATTTTTTCTTCGTCCTCTGGTGCCATCCTGATCTGATTGTAGCTGGAGAACACATCCATGAAGGTGAGAAGCTCGTGGCCTGAGGTTGCATCTACCAGTTGGTCGATTCTGGGCAGATGATAATTATCCTTCGGGCAGGCTTTATTTAGTTTTTTTGAAGTCTATACACATCCTCCATTTGCCGTTCACCTTCTTAACCAAGACCACATTGGAAACCTAGCTCGGATAGTTGACCTCTCTGATAAACCCAACCTTTAGGAGTTTATCAACCTCCTCGACTATGGCCAGCTATCTCTCCGACGCATGACTTCGAACTTTTTTCTTTATCGATCGGTGTTTGGGATCGACGGCTAGACGGTGCTGCATAACTTCAGCATCGATCCCTGGTATGTCCATCGGAATCCAAGCAAAAACATCCGCATTCTTTCGCAGAAAATTGATAAGCTGTGTTCGCACCTCTTTCCCCAAGTTGGAGCCGATCTTTACCATGTGTTCCTCGTTCCCATCATTCAAAGGAATTGAGACAAGATCTTCCATTGGCCCACCCCGTTCTTCTGTCAGGTCATCACGGGTGTCCAATCCATCAACCGGACAGGGGTCAGGCTGACCACTTCTTTGTAGGGCTATATTGTAGCAGTGCCTTGCCAGGGCTTGATCTCCCTTGACTTCTCCGACCCCCTGGTTAGTAGGAAATTTTAATTTCAGATGGTAGGTTGACACCACAGCCCGAAGGACGTTGAGGCTAGGTCGGCCGAGGATTGCGTTGTAGGCTGACGGTGCCTTCACCACCAAAAAATCCACCAGAGCCCTGGATTGTCTTGGATATCGACCTGCAACTACAGTCAAAGTTATTACTCCCTCCATCGGGATAGCATCGCCGGTAAACCCTACTAAAGGGGAGCCAATCGGCCCCAAACGACCATTCGGGATGGACATTTTTGAGAAGACGTCGTAAAACAAAATATCAGTCGAGCTTCCACTATCAACGAGAATGCGGCATACATCATAATCAGCAATATTTAAAGAAACTACAACCGCATCGTTGTGGGGGAACTGGACCTCTCGAGCATCTTCTTCAGTAAAGGTTATGGGTCCTTCAGTCCTTTACCGCTTGGGCGGTCCGGTCGATCCGCTGGCCACTCCCTTCTGGGGCTCTCCAGAGATGGTGCAGATGATCCCAATTGAAAGTCAATTCTCCCTACCTTTAGGCCGACGTTGGATGGATCTATTGACCACTGTTGCAGGAGGAGGGGGAAGGGCCTGGAAAATCAGGGGTGAGGCCGGAGCTTGAGATCTAGCCGCGGAGGCCATGGATTGCCTGGTGGATACCCTACGGGGAGGCATCAGGTGAAGATCTAGTAGAAGAAGGAGAAGAGAATGTTGGAGAAGATGATCGAAATCGATCCCGTTGAGCACTCCTTTAAGAATAAGGGTACTGCAAAGACACATCGCCCCTTCCTCTAGTGCCAATTCTGTTGGTGTAGAATTTCATCGAAGTCGGAGAAGCTGGAGCTGGGATGACCACAGCCGCCATCAGGACCTGCAAAGAAAGTCTAAACTGGAGTTGGGTATGCTCCGGCAAGACCCTCCGACGCTCAAGTCAGTACTCTGCTTCAACAGAAATGGAGTGCTCGAGCGAAAATTTTGGCAGAGTTTCGAGATAGAGTTACCAGCTTAGCTTAGAGAAGAACGTGTCTGGGGATTCCTTATTTATAGATGGAGGGTGTAACTGACTGACAGCGACCTCTGTAACCGTCTGGTAGTGGACCGCTCAAAGTCGCATGGAGTTTGTTACGAAGAGTAGTGGCGTCAAGGGTCATTCAGGGCCACGTGGAGCTCGTTGCGGAGAGTAGAGTGGTGTCCGTTGTCGGGACTTGCCAGAGAGTGGTGGAGCTGCATGAAATCCATTGCAGGGAGTGAAGCAGGAGGGCGGCTCTTGTCGCGACTCGTCAAAGAGTGGTGGAGCTGCATGGAATCCATTACAGGGAGTGGAGCAGGAGGGCGGCTCTTATCGTGACTTGTCAGAGAGCCCTGATCCATCGGTTGGAGCTCGACTGGGACATCTGATGGAGCGGCATGGCTCTCTATTGTTGGTCTGGGAGAAGCTCGGATGTCTCCGAAGCTGCTGACGAGTCTACTATTATCGGATGGCTTAGGCGCTGATACTACGGGTGGGAGTCACCTGCTGCAGAAGCTCGGATAGAAACTTTCCGTTGGCGAAACCTGGTAGGAATCCGATTGTTGGAGAAGTCCGTCTGGGATTCGCCCGATGTGAAAACTCACCTGAAGATGATCCGTTAGGGAAGTTCGGTTTTATGAAGGATCTGGTGGAGGGTCGGCCGGTGATGGGACTTCGGATGGCGTTGGGAAGGTTCGGCAGACATCGGAGGTGATCGATCGTTGTAGGAATCCAGCTGTCGGAGCTCGATCGTCGTAGAAGCTCATCCAATATCCAACCGCTATAGAAGTTCGGTCGAAGTCTGGTTCTTATAGAAGGCTAAAAGGAGACCGCTTATTGTGGAAGCTCGATCGAAGGTCAGTTGTCGTGAGACCCAACTAGGAAGAAGCTCGGCTGAAGTCTACCTGTAATGAAAGTTCGAAAGGAATATGTTTACAGCAGAGGCTCGGATGGGATTTGCTTACAGTAGGGATCCGAGGTAGGCTGTCCGCTGTAAGGGTTCGGAGTAGACTGCTCGCAGCAGGAGTTCGGGGCAGACCACTCATAGTGGAAGTTCGGAGTAGGCTGCTCGCGGTAGAAGTTCGACTATTGCAGGAGCTCGGCTAGAATCCTAAAGGCGGTCGACCGCCGTAGAAACGTGGAAAGAGCCTGGTTACTGTAGAAATCTTGTTGTCGGGGAAGCTCGGATACTGACGAAGCCTGGAAGAAGTTCGGGGGTAGTCGATTGCTGTAGAAGGATGGCTAACAGTGAAGCTCATAGGGCCTTTGGGGCGGCCCGATAGGTGAACACTGAGGCCCATCGTCGAAGAAGTTCGGACGGCCGAGGGAGTTCGGAGAGGCGTCACGTACAAGGTCAGGAGCCGGAGGAGCCCCGAAGGATCAGTCCTCTGCAGACTTCGACCGGGGGGCCACTTTATATCCAACAGAAACAAGTACCTTTGATAGAGACATTCTTCGCCTTCTTCTCTTTAGAAATATTACCTTTAGGGAGTGACTGCTTAAATATCTCATATCTAGCAGTCCTACTCTGCTCCCTATACAACTTTTTCAGATTGAGGAATATGGATTGGGGATCTATACTCACATACTGCCTCTGCAACTCATTGCTCATAGAGGCTAGCATGATGTATTTGACAGTCGTACTATCATCTTGCCATATCTGTATATGGCTTTTCTCTTCTCTATGGCATTATCCTCGATCGGATCGAAATTAGGAGCATCAAGTATATAAGAGACTTTTTCTTAGATGAGAACTATTCTCAAATTTCTCAATCAGTCCATGTAATTAAGTCCAATCAATTTATTGGTATCAAGTATGCCACGCAATGTTAGTAAAGATACCATAATACAGATTAAATCTACAAAGCAAGAATAAATCATAAGCAAACTACTCATGATGGCATGTACAATTAGATGAGGTCTTTTGTCTAATCATGTCTCTCACTTATTTGGTGAATTTCATAGTCCTCTAATATAGAAAATTAGAAATCCTGTCATCAAATTTTTTGATGGGGTTGAGATCCCAATTCCTTATAAAAGTTTTGTGGATAGCACAACAAAGTTCTATGAGTTCAAGGTAAGTAACTCTTACCAATTGTATCTTACGCAACTCTCAATATATCTTTTGCCTCTAAAATATTTGTAGCTTTGTGGATAACACAACAAACTATAATATTTTAGTTAAATCTCAACCTTCATTTTTATATAGACATACTTAAATAATACCATCCTTGTGGATAGCACAACAAAGTAGCATACTCAAATATGCCTAAGCATTACTATGCACTAAGTCAACATCATACCAAGTCCCATAGCAAGTCTTATGGATAGCACAACAAATTCACTATAGTTTTTGATATACTCTATTAGTTTAGCATGAAGGAAGGTATGGATAGTATTCTTAATACTTTCATCATTATGACTTAATATAATTTTTATGAGAGATTTTTGATCTCATACACATCCATAATATATATATATATCCATCACAGGCAGTATACACATCTAACTACCAGCATAAAAAGTACAAAGAAAACTGGATGGTTATAGATTTTCTTAATGTAATCTACACGAGCCACTTGGATGGATTACAGATTTCATCCTAAGTGCATCACAAAATCAGCCATCTCATGATTAATCTTCATGCGTCTCAACTCTTGATTTGCCCGGTAGTCCTGTCTTCATCTCTATGAAGGCTTTGATGAGTACTCCATCTTCTTTCTTCATTCGTAAATACAAAGAAATTTTTTCTATCTATTTATAAATCAGATTTTCTATCCTTGTTTTTACATCAACATGTAAAACATCCCAATCAGTAGTTGGAAAAAATATATAGGAAGGAAAAAGAAAGATATAGCCAATTATGTGAATACATCAAGGACTCCATGCCCTTATTTAAAATTTACAACCATTACAAATACGTTCATATAATCAGCCATCGCAGATATATTCATTATTCAATACAGATACATTCACATAAACATCTACCTCATGGGTGCTTTTAGTCCATAACCATCGATCATGCAATTTATAACAATAATAAAGCATGGATTTTATAATAACTCATGTTATTCTAATTGTGATATCATTCAAACATATGTCTATGTGATTTCAACATAGGTGTAGGACCCATCTAGGATTTTTCATGTGTCTTTGGTCCAACTCTTGGACCAATAATCTTGATTTTGGTTTAACTTTGACCTAATCAAGATTGCATAGGTTCAACTCTTGACCCATGTCATTAATTATGAGTCAACTCATGTCACCTTTTGAGATAGGTTAACAGGGTCTTAAACAAATCCAATCAAATCAGATTTGCAAAGATCTAGTTAACCATGACTTGAACCCTAATCAAATTAGGACAATGACAACCTGATTAACCATTAATTAATTAAAAATACTAATCTAATTAGAACTCATGTATTTGAGTTGATCTATAATCATAAAGACTAAACCAATTAGCATCCTGAATTGTATTTAACAACAAACTCATGAACCCTAGATTTTGATTGTTGCATCTTTCTCTCATGATCCTTGTGGGACACCCAACATGGAATCATGTGGGATGCCCTATCTATGAAGCTCAAACCCTTATAGATCAGATAGCATGGTGGGATGCCCCACCATGCCTCATCTAATCATGAAGGTGGCCGGCCAAGCATGAAGGTTTGCAAAGGGACAGCATCTCATGCTGCAGCCTTCTTCCTCATGCATCTCTTGCGAATTGCAGCAAATCCTCAACAAATTCAGATGGCTAGAAGGCACCCCAACTTGTCATATAAGCTCTGAATTTTTGGGATTTCGATAACAAAAATTGATCATGAACAAAACCCTTTTGTTTTTAGAGATTAATGCAGCAAATCTGCATTGCTGAAATTTTAGCACATAACATGTGATGAACTAGATTTCATTTATACCATAACAATAACATACTGTTTGATTGAATCAATCAAGAATGGCTCTAATACTACTGTTGACAATCGGATATATAGCAAAAAATAGATGTTAAAATTTAATCATGCAACAATACTTGATTACATAAAATTTGAATCTCAATCCCAAAATCACCTTGATGATTCTAATCAAACATGAAACATACAGCAAGGAGTAAGAGTAATTGATATACCTTCTAATCAATCTGATTTGACTGCTGATTGGTCTCCCTTAAGGCACACATGCATATGCTCTCCAACGGTGATCCACATAGATCTTGATCAAGGACTTTCTCCAATCCTAGTTTGTTGATTTTTTTCTCAAAAATTTAGCGGCCTTTCTTCCTCTCTCTCTCTAAGTCTTTCCCCTCTCTTGGTGTGGAGAATATTCAATGATCCAACCCTTGGACCTATGCCCCTCTATTTATAGATTTAAAGTCCTGGTTTCAGCCCAAAGCCTAACTCAACAAGGAGTCAGGTTAGGGAGTCAAACTCCCTCCAACACCCAACTACTTGGATGCCTCATCTCATGAGACATTTTGCCTCTTTTTACCGTGCAAACAAGGGGGGCATGGGACCAAGTGGGTGTGGCAGTTATGGAGGCGTGGAGGAGTCCTTCACAAGATTGACTCCTCCTTTCCACATGCAAGGATATGGGGTGCGCATAATAAAAGGGGCGCACCACCATGTAGGGCAGCAAGAGAGAATGTAAAGTCCTTCTGCAAGTGGGACTCCTATCTCATGAAGGCTAGAGTGCATTTAAATTAAGAAAAAGTTAGTTAAGAGCCAACAATTTGATCCAAACTATTTCTAATCTAATTAAAATCCAAATAGATGGGGATTCATAGGTTTAATCATGTGCTAGCATGCTTAATCTAAATCCATTAGGATTTCAACCAAATCCTTAATGATTTAAGATTTTTCAAGCCTAATCAAAATTCCAAGATCTATTTTTTTTTGTGTGTGACCTATTGAATTTCATATCTAGCCAGCAGTATGTCCGGACTTGAGTCAACCTAATCTGATTAGGTCCAATACTAAATCAGCCCATGCATTATAATTAATTAGAACTCTTCTAATTAAATTACTAAATTAAATTTTTTAATTCATAAGAATCTGTAATTCAAGATTGATATCTAGCAACGTATCATGACTACTCGAAAGATATAAAATTTGGTGGAATATCAAAATATCCTTTCATGATGAGTTACCATGCAATTCAATCCTATGATCACACAATATTTCAGATAGGCCATGGGTATGAAAACATGTCAAGTCCAAATACCTGTCATAAGTATCTTAATCTAATGATGATGACTTGATTGATGAACCATTAAAAAAATTTTTTTAATGTTTATCCTGCTCTGGCCAGAGACTCACTGAGTCATTATCCTGTGAGATTATATAGGATGTTCTCTCCTCTTATAAGAAGTGACTGCTTTCTTGTTGACCACTCACAACCTCCATGCACACTTCACCATTCCCACATATGTCTCAGAGAGTTATACTAGAATATAAACCAAAGTATAGATCTACATGTACAAGCTAATATGGCGATCTCAGATCTAAGGATCACTTGCACCACTCCCATGGAGAACCATCTTATGACATGCTAGTAGGGTTTCGTTAGATATTCTTTTTGTAGATTAGTTCAGTAAACTCATTCTCCAATAAGCACCTATATTTTTATCTTAGTGTCTCTCTATAAGTGATTGTGAGATCAATCACCCTCTCCATTGAGCATACATAGGATGTACCTGTCTCATCGGTATTATCGATCTCTGACTCGATGATCCTATGACTTAAAATATTTTAAACTGAAGCTATCAATATTTTAGATCTCACTGACATGATCTCATCATGACCCAAAAACTATTGCCCTAATCTATGGAGTTCGTCATAATCTTAATTAAATCATGAATGAAATAAAAAATACAGCATATGACGAAATATAATACCTCATGCTATTAATTAAATAACCAAATATCATATTCATGAGTATGGAGATATTACAGAAAAGTTCCATCGCATCATCCATGCGATTGACTTGCAGGATACTATTTTTTCACCCACTACCAGTAGATATATCCCTCATAGCCCTCCTAAGTGTTGAAATATAGCCCTTCCACCAACAGATCCAGCCCTCTCAGCCTTATCTCCAATCCGTCCATCCCTAACTCCAATTGAAACTCTAGCCCTCCCATCTGTAACTCCAGCTAAAACATCAAACCTCTCAACAAATACAGATGAAGTCAAAGCCCTCCCAGTAACAAATGAAGATGAAGCCCTCCCAGCAGCAAATGAAAATGAAGCCCTCTCGATAGCAGATGAAGCCCTTCCGATAGCAGATGAAGCTCTACCAGCGGTAGACCTAGTTTTCATGCAGCAACCTTCCTAATTGATGCAACAGTCCTCCCAGCAACTTTCCTATGTAATGGAGGCCTTTCGATATAAGCCCTCCCAACTACAGCTCTCGTGCCACTAGTATGACTGCTATTAACAGTAGCAACACCCACCTATAGAGCATCAATCCTAGCAGATGTAGATTCTTGTAAGATAGTAGAATTAATTGGTTAGTGCATTGTTTTGATTGTTGAAGTGAAATATTTGATTTTTGACATACCTACATGCCACCTAAGATAGCAGACTAATACAAGCTACATATTATTCAAATAGGCTGCCAAGCCAACAGTTCATCAACAGTCAGAGAATAGTATCAACCACTTGGAGGAGCATCCTAAAAATTAGAAAAACTTTTAGCCAATGCTCATGGTTTAACCTTGGCGATGGCAACCAAGTAGCCTTTTGGCAAGACATGGGTTGCACAAACATCACTCAAAGATCTCTTCCTAGATCTGTTTTCTCTAACACCAAACCCATTCATCTCAGTGCAAAGCTTCTTCACAACACAATAGAAGACACAGCTATTTCATGAGCCACTTAATACAAGAGAAAAAGAATCTCTATAGCTCTTGCTTAATCTACTCAGTGAAATTAGCTTGACACCTACAAATGACTCTTTACTATGGAGATGGACAGACAAATAGGTATTCTTGGTCAGAAACTTCTATAAATTTCTTTGTAATGGTGGAATGGTATCAACTTTTGTAAATATCAACTAAAGGCTTCCAATACCAGAAAGAAAAAAAATCTTTAATTGGTTGGTTTTCCAAAATAAGATCCTAACTGTGAGCAATCTAAGGAAAAAAAATATTCAAGTCCCCATCCTATGTTCTCTCTGCAATTTAGAGGAAGAAACAAGCGATCATCTCTTCCTCACATGCCCATATTCAAAACAAATTTAGAGGTAGTAGAAGGACTAAGTTGGTCTTAGACCACATATTTTGTCTATTAAATGGTTGAAGGAAGTGGGAGTATCTTCTCATATAGGTTTTTCTATTGAAGTAAATATGCACAAACACTTCCGACCTCTTTTTAAGAAGTATATATACTGTATCGAATGTGTACAAGATATAACAGTCAATTACGACCTAAAATAGCTACATTCATGCTTATCCAAATCTATAATATGCTAATTAGAAGTATATTCAACCTTATACATGCTACCATCAGTCCATGTTGCTAGACAATACCTTAAAACTTCCTTGTTTCTCTCCAGTTTCTTCTTGATATTAGGACAAATTGGATGACTGTATTTGAGCATCGGTTCTCTCTTCTTAATTGTCTTTGACATCATAGCCTTACGTATCATCTCCAACATTTGTACTATTAGCTTATTCCTTGAATACAATATGTAAGCATTAAAAGTCCCAGATATTGTTTTGGAACATATCACATCTTGGCCTATCCTCAATGCATGTTTGGATCAAAATTTTGTTAGAACAACCATTAACCATTGATACACAATTGGATCAAATTGTTTGATCAGATTCAGCTAGAATTCAAAATCTATCCTTGTAGTAGCTCTTGCTACTTTCCACAAAGCATCCTTAAGTACCAACCACTTAAGCTTTGCCTTAAAATTTTCAAACAAATGACATATGCAGAATCTATAGTCAACCTCTAGGAGTAGATCATCAAATGTAGCCAGCAAATCCTGCCAAAAGTATGAAATATGATTAACACATAGACTATCATAAATAAATAATCTGTCTAATGCAAATATGTAAATTATAATGGTAGCTTTTGCCGGTCAGAAATAAATGTTGAGCCCATGTCAAGCTAAAAAAGCTCTAAGAACCAAGATCAATTGACTTTGGATTCAGCTTCAACATCAGTCCAAGTAATTGGATACATACCATCATTTCCATCAACCCTAATTGCAGCAATTAACTATCCTAAGTAAGGTTCTTTTAAGTGACAAGCATCGAAGACAATTATAGGCCTGCAGCCATCCAGAAAACCTTGCTTACAAGTAATAAAATAGAAATAAAATCTTTTGAATATTAGTGGACCATTAGGTTACTGTATATCAAGAAACATTTTCACTGTACGACCTTCATTTATCCTTCTAATCTCCTCAGCATAATCCCATAGTCTATTGTATTACTCTAAAATACTCCCATGGATAATCTCCATAGCCTTCCTCTTTGATCACAAGTTTAAGATCTTGATATCTGTGCATTCAAATCCTATCTAACTTGCACAACCCCATGGATAATCTCCATAGCCTTCATTTTTGCTCCATAAACTTAAGATCTTGATATTTGTGCATTCAAATCCCGTCTAACTTGCACAACCAACTCACTTGACTTCCAAGAAGATAGATTCTTGAATCTTTCAAGGTACTTGTTGGTTAGGTAACTTGATTTTATATTTCTATTTCAAATCTTCCTGCAAGGGTGCTATCTATGATAAAATTAAATATGTATCGTTGATCTATTCTGCATCAATCATACAATTTTCACTTATAATTGTCATGGTATATTACTCTTACCCTCTCCTTGTCATTTTCCACCAACCTAGCATTGTAGCCCCATTAATTTTCACCACGTACGCATTTAGAGATTTTGGGTATCCTCTGGGAAAAGCCATTCATCATTTCATTTTTTTTATACAATTATTTCAGCAATTTGATTCGCTTGGCCATTTGGATTGATTTTAATTTTCTTTTACCAATTTATCTATCTAACCATTTGAGTATCCAACGGTGCTGATTTTTTCAATAATTAAATCCATTTATCCATCTAGTCTGTATGATTATATTGAAGCTTTCAATAATCTGATTCATTTTATGGTTTGGATTATCAATGCTCATCATTTTTTTTTTGCATGATGCTCAGCTTTCATGGCGAATTTGAATGAGTATTCCTCCAGGGTGGGTATCGAGAGCTGTTTCAAAGATGAATGAGCTGATGATAAAGTTTTTCATGAGTTATGTTGAACTCAAGAAGTAGGTGCTAAAGGACTTAAAGGCCGACCTCAATCTCGATCCCGAGGTAGAAGGGCCCAACTGTGTCGAAGAAGAGCTCTCCCTCTTCTTCAAAGAGAGATTAGAGCAATCCAGTCTGAGATGGAGGACAGCTCTAAGCTCTTGCTTGACCAACAGTTCTTGAATGAAAAGACCAAGTTAGCATACGATGCCAAGGTCCTCCACAGCCGAGGGACCAGATGGACTTCGACATGGTATCCACCCTCAATGAGGCCAAGATCATCAAAATAAGGCTCAAAGCTCTCGACCAATCCAACATTGCCATTTGTAGCTTATGGGCTCAATTCGGAGAAGTCAGTCCTATTAACCAGATTAGGATTTCAGTCACCAATAGCCTGAGAACTAAGATCAAGGAAATGATGAATGGGCTTCAGTCATCAAGAGAGCGGATACTCACCAAGCACAAAGAAGTGCTAAAGAGGAAGTACTTCAATGCTATAGGAGTAGCAGCAGAGGAGGTGATAGAGAAGATGTTCTCAAGTGCAACCAGGTTGGGCTGTTAGATAAGAAAGGTGAAGTCGACTTGGAGATCATGGAGGGATGGAATGCTGTAAGTGATATACAAAGGAGCTTGATGCAATTGCATCAGTCTTTCCCCCAATTGAGGAGATGGTCTTATAGGTTGTTCATCGAATGCCTCGTCAAAATTGAGCAGAAAGGTGACGGATAGCTCCGATGCTTTGATGGAACGAAGAAAGAAAGTACATATTAGGTATTAGTAGATTAGTGGGTATCTGGTGTTTTTTCTTCTAATTTTTATTTTTAAATTAAGAGGGTAAATCAGTAAATTGATGCATGTCATTAACGATGTTAGATATCTAGTGGAGGGTTGGGAAACGTTACAACAAAAATATAATTCTTGGGGATTAATTGAAAAAATTAAAAATATTAGGAAGTAAGTGCAAATCTTGAAAACTTGAAGGGATATCACTATAATTTATCCTAAATTTTCTCAAAGAAGAAACTTATCTATATACATAATAGATTTGAAAGGATAAAAAAATATTTAGATAAATAAATAATATAATAATATATATTTATTCATATTTATCTTATTAATTTTGAGCTATATCAAGCATAAATTAAGAAAATTAGGCTTAGTTTATTTTTGGCTAGTTTAATAATTAATTGAACTTAATTTGAGCTAAATTTCAAGCCAAAGCAGGAGTTGCTCACGAACAACTCCTTTGTTTGACAAAACTTATATCCAAAAAACTTGGTGAATATGCCATGTCTCTGAGCTCCAAAAAATTTTGATGTTTTGCACATTGCTCACCATTGTAACCAAGGCTACTGTGCAAGTGTTTTTCTTTTTCACTTTCAAAAAGGCCTAATAAGATTATAGCTCCAAACTATAGCAACAAAAACTTCAATCTAGGATATTACATCCACTTCCAAATTTTTCAAGAAGCTAGTATGCCTACTTTTTCTTAGAAAATCGGATGGGATGCATACATAGTGTTGGGTGTAAAACCCCCCCCAGCCGAAGTTCGTATCAGGAGTGACCCCTCGAGGATTCTACAGGAAAACTTCGTCCGGACTCCTGCGGGAGCCGGACTCCGTCTCCAACTTCGGCTGCAGACAAACTTCGTCCGGACTCTTACGGGAGCCGGACTCCGTCTCCAACTTCAACTACGGACAAACTTCGTCCGGACTCCTATGGGAGCCGGACTCCGTCTCCAACTTCAACTACAGGTAAACTTCGTCCGGACTCCTACGGGAGCCGGACTCCGTCTCCAACTTCAACTACAGGTAAACTTCATCCGGACTCCTACGGGAGCCAGACTCCGTCTCCAATTTCAACTGCAGGTAGACTTCATTCGGACTCCTACGGGAGGCGGACTCCGTCTCCAACTTCAACTACAAGTAAACTTCATCCGGACTCCTACGGGAGCCGGACTCCGTCTCCAATTTCAACTGCAGGTAAACTTCATCCGGACTCCTACGGGAGCCGGACTCCATCTCCAACTTCAACTACAGGTAAACTTCATCCGGACTCCTACGGGAGCCGGACTCCGTCTCCAATTTCAACTGCAAGTAAATTTCATCCGGACTCCTACGGGAGCTGGACTCCATCTCCAACTTCAACAACAGGTAAACTTCGTCCGGACTCCTACGGGAGCCGGACTCCGTCTCCAACTTCAATTATAGGTAACTTCATCCGGACTCCTACGGGAGCCGGACTCCATCTCCAATTTCAACTGCAGGTAAACTTCATCCGGACTCCTACGGGAGCCGGACTCCGTCTCCAACTTCAACTACAGGTAAACTTCGTCCGGACTCCGTCTCCAACTTCTACTGCAGGTAAACTTCATCCGGACTCCTACGGGAGCCGGACTTCACCTCTGGCTACAGGTAGGGTTTGTCCGGGCTCCCACGGGAGCCGGACTTCCGCCCTGAATTCCTGCTGAGGGTCTCGGCCGAGGTTCCTCTACAAATGATCCGACTCCAACCGAACTTCAGCCGACAAGTCTGGACCCCCTGGTAGGCCGTAGTAACGGTCACGACTCTGCTCCACTCCTTGCGACGGATCCTACGTGGCTCCATTACTCCCTGGCAGGCCGCAGTAAAGGCCACGATTCTGCTCCACTCCCTGCGGCGGATCCTGTGCGGTTCCACCACTCCCTGGCGAGTCGCGACAACGGACGTCGCTCCACTCCCCGCAACTGATTCCACGTGGCGAGCCATGGTGACAGCCACGACTCCACCCCATTACTCTTCATGATAAATTCCTCCTGACCCCGTACGGCCCACGACGAGGCAATCATAAACAGTCGTTATCAATCCGCTGCTCCCCCCGTCTATAAAAGGGGACCCCAGATATGTTATTCTCTAAGCTCTCATTTTTACCTAGAAACTCTGCTAAAATTTTCGTTCGAGCACTTCATTCTTGTTGAGGTAGAGAACTGACTTGAGCATCTGAGGGTCTTGTCGGAGCAACCCCACCTCCGGTTTAGACTTCTTTGCAGGTCCCGGCGGCGACTGCGACTCCCTCGACTCCAGCTTCTCCGACGCAGGTGGATTTTTGCACCAACAGGATTGACGCTAGAGGAAGGGGCCCTGTGTCTTCGCAGTACCCTTGTTCTTAAAGGAGCGCTCAACGGGACCGCCCCCGGGCATCTTTTCCGGCATCCTCTCCTCCTTCCTCCACTAGGTCTTTGCCCGATGCCTCCCCGCAAGGCATCCACGCGACGATCCACGGCCTCCGCGGCTAGATCTCAGGCTCCGACCTCACCTCTGATTTTCCAGGCCCCACATCCTCCGGCAACGGTCGCTGGCATGGAGCGGTCGGACAATCGGCCGCCGACGGATTTCGCCAACACCATCTCGGGAGGATCCCGGCAGGAAGCAACCAACGTACTGGCCGTACCCCCCAAGCGACAAAAGATTGAGGAGCCCATAACCTTTACTGAAGAAGATGCTCAGGGAGTCCAATTTCCTCATAACGACGCAGTTGTAGTTTCTTTGAATATAGCAAATTACGACGTTCGCCGCATTCTCATCGACAACGGGAGTTCGGTCGATATTTTGTTCTATGACGCCTTCTCAAGAATGTCCATCCTTGACAGTCATTTGAGGCCGATTAGCTCCCCTCTGGTAGGGTTTACCGGCGACGCTGTCCCGATGGAGGGAGTGATAACTTTAACTGTGGCCGCGGGTCGATATCCAAGACAATCCAGAGCTCTGGTGAATTTCCTGGTGGTGAAGGCGCCATCAGCCTACAACGCGATCCTCGGCCGACCTGACCTCAATGCTCTCCGAGCCGTCGTGTCAACCTACCATTTGAAGTTGAAATTCCCTACCAACCAGGGGATCGGAGAGGTCAGGGGAGACCAAGCCTTGGCCAGACACTGCTATAACATAGCCTTGCAAAGAAGCGACCAATCCGACCCCTGTCCGGTTGATGGGCTGGATGCCCGCGATGACCTCACTGAGGAGAGGGACGGCCCAATCGAAGATCTGGTTTTGATCCCTTTGAACGACGGGAATGTGGAGCATGTGGTGAAGATCGGCTCCAACCTAGGGGAAGAGGTGCGGGCGCATCTCATCCATTTTCTACGAAAGAATGCGAACATTTTCACCTGGATTCCAGTAGACATACCGAAAATTGACACGAAAGTCATGGAGCACTGCCTGACCGTCGATCCCAAGCATCGACCGACGAAAGAGAAAATCTGAGGTCATGCACCAGAGAGGCAGAAAGCGATAGCCGAGGAAGTGGACAAACTCCTGAAATCCGGATTCATTAGAGAAGTCAATTACCCTGATTGGATTTCCAACATTGTCCTAGTCAAAAAGGCAAATGGCAAGTGGAGGATGTGCATAGACTTCAAAAAGCTGAATAAAGCCTGCCCAAAGGATAGCTACCCTCTGCCCAGAATTGATCAACTGGTGGATGCGACCTCGGGCCATGAGCTCCTCATCTTTATGGATGCATTCTCTGGCTATAATCAAATCAGGATGGCGTCGGAAGATGAAGAAAAGACTGCTTTCATTATTAACCATGGCCTTTACTGTTACAGGGTCATGCCTTTCGGCCTCAAAAATGCAGGCGCAACCTACCAGCGGTTGGTGAACAAAATCTTCAAGGAGCAGATCGGCCGCAACATGGAGGTCTACGTGGAAGACATGCTCGTAAAAAGCAAATCTTCCATGAACCACGTCGCCAACCTTGAGGAGACCTTCGACGCCCTCCGAAAATATAAAATGAAGCTGAACCCGACTAAATATGCTTTCGGAGTGACCTCAGGAAAGTTTCTGGGCTTCATGGTATCGGGGCGCAGAATTGAAGCCAATCCAGAGAAAATTTGTGCCATCCAGGAGATGGCCACCCCAAAGTCGATAAAAGAGGTTCAGCACCTTACAGGGAGGGTAGCAGCCCTGAATCGCTTCATCGCAAGGTCGGCCGAACGGTGCTTACCCTTCTTCCAAACCCTCAAGCAACCGAAGAACTTCTGTTGGACCCCTGAGTGCCAACAGGTATTCGAAGAACTAAGGAGCTACCTCGGCTCACCTCCGCTGTTGGCGAAGCCAGAGTTTGGAGAGGAATTATTTTTATACCTGGCGGTCTCTCCCATGGCTCTCGCGGCAGTCTTTGTCAAAGAAGAAGCAAAAGTCCAACGACCGATCTACTACGTCAGTCGCGCATTGAGAGACGCCGAGACCAGGTATACTAAATTAGAAAAACTGACTTACGCCTTGTTGATTGCAGCCCGAAGGCTCCGACCCTACTTTCAAGGGCACACCGTAACGCTACTCACCGACCAACCGATCAAGGCGATTCTACACCGGGCGGATGCCTCCGGAAGGATGGCAAAATAGGCGATCGAGCTCACAAAATTCGACATCAACTATCGACCCAGGCCAGCAGTGAAGGCCCAGATATTGGTAGATTTCATAGTGGAGTGTACTATCCCAAAGGAGGCCGAACCTAAACAAGGTGAAATTGACGGCCTGGAGTCCTGACCGAACTCCCCCAAAGAAGAAGCAGATCCCTCTGGTTGCTTTTGGGCCCTCTACGTGGATGGGTCTTCCAACATATCAGGCGCAGGTGCGGGCCTGATCTTGATCAGTCCAGAGGGAGTCATCGCGGAGTACGCTCTGCGCTTCGAGTTCTCCGCAACAAACAATGAAGCAGAATATGAAGCTCTGATCACAGGACTGAGGATCGCCAAAGAGTTGGGAATAGATCGGCTCCAGGTCCACAGTGACTCTCAACTAGTAGTGGGACAAGTCAACGAAAACTATGAAGTGCGGGAGGACAGCATGGCTAAATATCTTGAAAAGGTAAAGGAGCTCGTCCCCGCCTTCAGCAGCTTCAACATCAGGCAGATTCCGAGGTTGAAAAATATCAGGGCCGACCTTCTCTCCAAGCTGGCAATGCTGGCTCCGACCGAATTGCCCAAGGGTGTTCTCTTTGAAGTTCTAAAGTACCCGAGTACGGAAGAATCGTGGCCCGTGATGAAAATTGACCACGAGCCCAGCTGGATCGACCCACTGATAACCTATCTCAGAAACGGAGTTCTCTCCCAGGACGCAAAAGAGGCTCGGAAGCTCAGAAATCAAGCCTCCCAATACATCCTTTATGAGGGCAAGTTATACAAGAGATCATACTCTTTGCCCCTTTTAAAATGTCTCCGGCCTTCGGAAGCTGACTACGCCTTGTGGGAGGTGCATGAAGGAATCTACGGAAGCCATCTGGGGGCTAGATCTTTATCCCACAAGTTGCTCTGCCAAGGATATTACTAGCCGACGATGCATCATGACTCGATTGAATATGTCAGAAAGTGTGATCGATGCCAGAGATATGCCAACATCCAGAGACAACCCGCCACCGAGCTCACACCCTTGAGTACCTCATGGCCTTTTGCGCAATGGGGGATGGACATCCTTGGACCCTTTCCCGTGGCATCGAGGCAGAGGAAGTTCCTCCTGGTAGCGATTGACTACTTCACCAAGTGGGTCGAAGCTGAACCACTGGCAAAAATCACAGAAGCTAAAGTACAAGATTTCGTCTGGAAGTCAATCGTATGCAGGTTCGGTCTGCCAAGGACCCTAATCACTGATAATGGGCAGCAATTCGCGGGAGCAAGATTCATCGAATTCTATGAAGATCTAAACATCTCCCACAACTTCACATCAGTGGCCCATCCTCAGGTGAACAGCGAAGCTGAAGTGACCAACAGAACCCTGCTGCAGGGGATCAAGACAAGGCTTGAAAAGGCGAAGGAAACTTGGGCAGACGAACTTTATCATGTGCTGTGGGCGTATCGAACTACCCAAAGACTGCCCACGGGGGAGACCCCCTTTGCTTTAGCCTTCGAAACGGAGGCCGTCATCCCAATTGAGCTTAAACTCCCGTCGGCGCGAGTCGTGGCATTCAACGAACATCATAATTCGCAAGGTCTTAAAGCCAACCTCGACTTGCTGGAAGAAATGTGGGAGGTAGCTCAGGTTCGGATGGCAGCCTACAGACAGAAAGTCGCCCGCTATTACAACTCCCGGGTCAAGAATAAAGCCTTTAGAGCAGGAGATCTAGTGCTTCAACGAGCTGCTGTCTCGCAACCTCAAGATCGAGGGAAGCTCACCCCAAACTGGGAAGGCCCATATGAGGTCAAAGAAGTAGTCCGACCCGAAACTTATTATCTCAAGGAGCTCGGAGGAGCAGACCTCCCGCGACCATGGAGCTCGAAAACTTACGACTGTATTACCGATAACTTTATTTTAAATAAAAGTTGCATATCTACATGTCTCCCCTCTTGGCACTAGCTTATATCGACAGGGCAGTCAAAATAAACTATGTCGGAAGCGGGAGGGGAACTTCGTCTCGACAAAGTCGAAGGTCCGGTTCTCTTTAGACCGGATGGGGGGAGAGGCCCTGCAACGCCCATATGCACCCCCACAGTCTTGTTAGGGACAGGAGGAGAACCTCGTCCTAACTTGAGCAAAGTCGAAGGCCCGGTTCTCTTTAGATCGGATGGGGAGAGAGGCCCTGCAACGCCCATATACGCCCCCACAGCCCTGTTAGGGATAGGAGGAGAACCTCACCCTAACTTGAGCAAAGTCGAAGGCCTGATTCTCTTTAGACCGGATGGGGGGAGAGGCCCTGCAACGCCCATATGCGCCCCCACAGTCCTGTTAGGGATAGGAGGAGAACCTCGCCCTAACTTGAGCAAAGTCGAAGGCCCAGTTCTCTTTAGACCGGACGGGGGGAGAGGCCCTGCAACGCACATATGTGCCCCCACAATCATGTTAGGAATAGGAGGAAAACCTCATCCTAACATGAGCAAAGTCAAAAACCAAGTTACACCTAGATCGGATGGGGGGAAGGGCCTAGCAACGCCCATATGTGCCCCTACAGCCGCGTTAGAGATAGGAGGAGAACCTCATCCTAACCAGAGCTAAAACTGTTACGACAGAAATAGGGGAAGAACCTCGCCTCGACATCAATTAAGGCCTGGTCATTCAAGACCAGATGAGAAAAAGGGGGACCTTCCTAGCGGCCCCTTCGCCATAAGACTCCGTCCGGACTTTGCCCTCGACTTTGATCGTAAGAAGACTCTGTCCGGACTCCTACGAGAGCCGGACTTCGTCCCCAACTTCGACCGCTGGTAAGCTCCGTCCGAACTCCTACGGGAGCCGAATTTCACCTATGACTTCAATTGCAGGTAGACTCCATCCGGACTCCCACGGGAACCAGACTTCGCCCCGACTTCACCTACGGGAGCCGGACTCCCGCAGCCCCACCAAGAGCGGAGGGAAAAATCCCACTCAAAAAAAAAAAGAGAAGAGAAAAAGAGAGAAGGGAATACAACAATAACAATGGTAAAGGAAAGAAGTTCGGCAGGCAGCAATTCGACGCAAAGTACGGATGAAGTAACAAAATCTCCTTCTCATTTTTCGATTAACAAGATGTACGTTACAAGACCCGGAGGGCCAGAAAAAGAAAACATTATTACAAGACCCGAAAGGGATACACCGGAGGCCGCTTCAAGCTGTAGACTTCTCTTCCCGGTTCTGTCCTTCCCAGCAGTATTTTTCAGTACATGTGATAAGCCTCCCGGCTCTCGCCCCCCGCCTCGTTCCGCTTCATCTCTGAAACCCCAACCCCAGGGGGAAAAGGATAGGATAGAATTCAGGGGGCAGCGAAGGCAACGGCAGCGGCGACGACGACCTGCTTCAAGAAGAACTGAAAGTACCTCGAAGGCCGCGATGGCATCGGAGGCATGTGCCACCACCACGTGTTCCACGACAACCACCATCCTAGATACTCCGGCAAGGTCGGCATACACTACTTCCACCGTCTCCGCAACAAGTTCTACTACCCCACCGTTGGTGCCGACCGCTTCTGGTCCCTCGGCCCCGACGACGTCAAAAATCCTGCCACAGTTTATGATGACAACTCTGCCCCCTTGACCGGTGTCGCCCCGTTCAGCTACTCTGAAATTCTCGGGCGGAATGCCCTCACCGGTTGTCCCCGTTATTAAACCCCTGTTGTTGAAGGAATTCTCCCTCGAGCTCCCTTTAAGGCGACGAGAACCCTTGGCAACAGTTTGACAGCCGGAGAACTCGCGGGCCGCTGTTCCCCTCCTCACACTCCTCTTGGTCTGTGGCATCCTCTCGAGGTTGGCCTCCGGGGTGAGGGCCCCGGTGGGAGAACTCCTCGGAGAGGCTAGGGGGAATGAAGACAGCAGAGAGCCAGCGGGGATGGCGAATACTGGTGCAAAGGGTGCTCGGAGACGACAAGGGCACCGATGGAGTAGCTGAGTGGCTAAACTCTCAGGCGGAAGAAAGGCGTCGACCCTCAAGCAAAGTGAAGCCCCTGGAGGAAAGGCGGGGGCTTAAATAAGCAATGGGGCCTGGCGCAGTTATGGTGGCAGATATCCCTAGGCCAACCAGTACCCACCACGTGTCCCACTCACCGCGGCATAGGGTTGACCGTTCGCAGACTATCATGGTGTGACGCTTGGGATTATGTCCTGGTTGGAGTTCCGAAAGGACTCTTCGGGTCGTCCTAATCGGAAAAAGGCTCCAGCATGCGCGCATTAAATGCCAAGATTTTCGAGGGTGGTCGTGTGCAGAATTCAAAGAAATGACTTCGGCTGTGAAAATTTGCTGTACTTCCTTCGATTGAAACTCAAACTCGAAAGTACGGGGACTGGCGTTGGGTGTAAAACCCCCCCAAGCCGAAGTTCGTATCAGGAGTGACCCCTCGGGGATTCTACAGGAAAACTTCGTCCGGACTCCTACGGGAGCTGGACTCCATCTCCAACTTCGGCTGTAGACAAACTTTGTCCAGACTCCTACGGGAGCCGGACTCCGTCTCCAACTTCAACTGCGGACAAACTTCGTCCGGACTCCGTCTCCAACTTCAACTACAGGTAAACTTCGTTCGGACTCCTACGGGAGCCGGACTCCGTCTCCAACTTCAACTACAGGTAAATTTCATCCAGACTCCTACGGGAGCAGGACTCCGTCTCCAATTTCAACTACAGGTAAACTTCATCCGGACTTCGTCTCCAACTTCAACTACAGGTAAACTTCATCCGGACTCCTACGGGAGCCGAACTCCATCTCCAACTTCAACTGTAGGTAAACTTCATCCGGATTCCATCTCCAACTTCAACTACAGGTAAACTTCATCCGGACTCCTACGGAAGCCAGACTCCATCTCCAATTTCAACTGCAGGTAAACTTCATCCAGACTCTTATGGGAGCCAGACTCCATCTCCAACTTCAACTACAGGTAAACTTCGTCCGGACTCCTACGGGAGCCAGACTCTGTCTCCAACTTCAACTACAGGTAAACTTCATCCGGACTCCTACGGGAGCCGGACTCCGTCTCCAATTTCAACTGCAGGTAAACTTCATCCGGACTCCTACGGGAGCCGGACTCCGTCTCCAACTTCAACTACAGGTAAACTTCGTCCGGACTTCTACGGGAGCCGGACTCCATCTCCAACTTCTACTGCAGGTAAACTTCATCCGGACTCCTACGGGAGCCGAACTTCACCTCCAATTCCAGCTACAGGTAGGGTTTGTCCGGGCTCCCACGGGAGCCGGACTTCCGCCCTGAATTTCTGTTGAGGGTCTCGGCCGAGGTTCCTCGATAAATGATCCCCATCCGGGCTTCCGTGGAAATCAGACTCCAACCGAACTTCAGCCGACAAGTCTGGACCCCCTGACAGGCCGTAGTAACGATCACGACTCTGCTCCACTCCCTGCAGTGGATCCTACGCGGCTCCATTACTCCCTAGCAGGCCGCAGTAAAGGCCACGATTCTGCTCCACTCCCTGCGGCGGATCCTGTGCGGTTCCATCCTCCCTGGCGAGTCGCGACAACGGACGCCGCTCCACTCTCCATAACTGATTCCACATGGCGAGCCATGGTGACAGCCACGACTCCACCCCATTACTCTTCATGATAAATTTCTCCTGACCCCGTACGGCCCACGACGAGGCGATCATAAACAGTCGCTATCAATCCGCTGCTCCCTCCGTCTATAAAAGGGGACCCCAGATATGTTATTCTCTAAGCTCTCATTTTTATCTAAAAACTTTGCTAAAATTTTCGTTCGAGCACTCCATTCTTGTTGAGGCAGAGAACTGACTTGAGCGTCGGAGGGTCTTGTCGGAGCAACCCCACCTCCGGTTTAGACTTCTTTTGCAGGTCCCGTGGCGACCATGACTCCCTCTACTCTAGCTTCTCCGACGTAGGTAGATTTTTGCACCAACACAGATTTCAAAAAAAAAATTTATAAGCAGTGAAAATAAATCAGATTAAACTCTTTAATCCACATGCATTAGATCTCATCTAATCCTACCCAAAAATCCAAGAATAAAGATATGCATATAATATAAAATAAAAATGAGGATGAGATCAAATCTCAATACCTATGCATGGATTGATCTACACCATAGCCGATGATCGTGGATTTTGATGGATTTCTTTAGCCGTGCACACACTCAGCCTCCACAAGTATGCACACGAGGCTTATTCCAACCAGAGGTAGGTGTCTTCACCGAGGTGCTAGCTCCCTTACAGAAGACTCTTCTTTGATGGCTAAGGTTGTTCTCTCATAGATCTCATAGACACTCTAGAAAACTAGAGAGAACAGGAAGGAAGAGAAGGAGGAAGAAGACTCAGATTTTTTTAAATATTTTTCTCTAATTTTTTTTGATTTTTCACACCATACTAAGATCTAGAATTAGTCCCTATTTACAAGAGGGAGAGCTAGGATTTCATGGGAGAGAGGGGGCGCTACTTTTTCACATGCCAAAATATTTTTGGCATTAACAAATTTCAACTATTGGCATGAGAAATCAGATCTGATTTCTCACGCCCATAATTTCCACACCAAAGAAAGGAATTCAATTGTTGGCACCACCTAGTTGCCATAAAAAGAAAATTAGATTCCCTTCTTATTTCTATCCTTGATTTGAATCAAATTCAAACTAGAAATAAGATCAAGAGATAAGGTAGATGAGTCATCAACCAATTACCTGCCAAAAACATCCTCTCCTCTCATATCTGCGCCCTGAAATCTCACGCACATCATTCTTCATGCCAAAACATTTTTTGTCTTGGATTATGGGCATGAAAACCAAAGTGGAGGATGGTGGAAAGAGAGTCCCAGCTCTAATAGACTCTAGGGTTTTCAAATTTGAACTAAATCGAATTTGATTTGATTTGATCCAAATAAGAAAAAAATAATCTAATCAAATTAGGAACCCAATATCCTCAATTAAATCTTAATCTTATTAGAAATTAATTGAACTCAAGTCTTGATCAAATCAAGAATTAATCTCCCTCACAATTAGGCTTGATCTAATCAAACTCAATCCAAGTCAAAATGAATCCAATTCAATTAAACTTGATCCGAGTCTCAATTACTCAATCAAATCGAGTCAATTAGCAATCCAATCACTAATTAATCCTCTTATGATTCACTAACACATAGTAAATTTTCTTATTATAATTTTTGGACAAGATTAATCATCAATCAAATTGATGATTTTATCCTTCAATGATTCATAATCATCGATCAACCATCTGATTGGATAAGAACCTCATTTGTGTGTGACTCCATAGATTTTATTCTATCTGATAGTGAGATATATTATGATCTCCATCATAATATCATCGAAACATCTTTCGATAGGTTGAAAAATTTCTATTCTGCCCTTTGAGGGTCATCGATCATCAAGACGATATTCGATGAGTCTCACAATCCATCAGTAACACCTAACAGTATGTAGTGGCAACCCAGCAGAATGAATGTATGAACTTCAAGGTGCAGTTATCGTATGATTCAGTCTTTCTATCATGAGTCTCGATTTGACGAAGATCATGGAGAACTCGTCAGACCCCATCATCAGTCATATGTAAGATTAGCTCGACTCGAGTTTATTTGTGAATCTCATGAAAACTCTTTTCTAATATTCACACTTGCTTTGATCAAAAATTTTCTGAACTCAATCTCGTAAATCGCATAGGACATCTCTTTTTCTATCAAGATCGATAGATTCTATTTAGGTACATCCTACTCTAAACAGCGAATCTGAACCTACTAAAACCAACATACATAGCAAGAATCCGAATGGCTAGGGACTAAGAGAACATGCAGTCAAACTCAGTAACCTCGCTATTAATAGCCAATGACACTACAGGTTAAAAGACCACTTATACCACTGCAGCATCGAGAAGATCACTGATGAGGAGTAGACATCTATATGGTTTCTTGTATTGGTCACACTCAGTGTAAGTTGTTCTCTAACAACCACCCGCACCCTCACCCCAGTGTCCTTATACTACAGATCCAAGACTCATCAGCCCACAAGGGAGGTGAATTGTGCATCGATCTCGAATGGATTGATTACTGTCCTTTGTGACGATCTTTTGATCGAAAATATTTAGAAATTAACCACTAATTAATGTATGTCTCAAATTTTCAACACTTTGAGAATATACAAAAATCATCTTTATTAATTTTTAAGATAAATCATGGACACATAAATATGATTGGAATAAAAAAAATTATTGATAATAAAAATATTATAAGTACAAGATTAAATCTTGAAATTACAAAATATGTCAGTCAATAATTGGCTTTTAGGGCATAAATCTAACAAACTCCTACTTGACCTAAAGCCAATTGACCATATACCTAAGATCCATCTTCTCAAGGTGAGCTTTGGTCTTCTACTAGCTGAGAGGCTTGGTCAGTGGGTCCACCACGTATTATGTGAAATCGCTGCTCTATATGCTTAGACTTTTGATGAGATCTGAGCTCTTTAGTGAGGGCTATGGTGCCATTGTTGTCGCAGTGTAGTGCAATAAAATCTAATGACATCACACCTAGCTCCACAATAAATTTTTTAAACCAAAAAACTTTCTCAACAGCTTCAGAGGTGGCGATGTACTCGACTATTATGATCGAATCTGCAATGATTGGCTGCTTGAAAATCTTTCAGCTAACCACACCACCATTACATAAGAACATACATCTCGATGTAAACTTTTTATCATCGACATTAGTCATGAAGTCTGAATCGATGTATCCCTTAACTTTTAGCTCCGATCCTCCATCAAAGACCAATAATAAATCTTTAATCCTTCTCAAGTACTTAAAGATATTTTTAACAGCAATCAGTGTTCTTTATCTGGATTCGCTTGATATCTGCTCGTGACACTCACGACAAGGGCTATATCAGGTCGTATATATAACATAGCATACATGAGGCTCCTTATTTTTAAAGCATAAGAGATCTTGCTCATGTATTGGATCTCCTCAGGTGTGTCGAGACATATCTTTTTGAAGAGATGAATGCCATATCTAAGGAGCAAAAAATCTCTCTTGAAGTTTTTTATGCTAAATCTCTTTAGCACCTCCTCTATGTACATTCGTTGTGAGAGTTCAATCATTCTCTTAGATCTATCCCCATATTATACCAAGAATGTAGGAAGCTTCTCCTAGATCTTTTATGGCAAATTCTTTTAACAACCATACTTTGATCGATGTCAGCATAAAAATATCATTCCTAATCAGGAGGATGTCATCCACATATAATATAAGGAATGTGATGGCGCTCCCACTGACCATTTTGTACACACACAGCTCCTCCTTATTTTTGATAAAATCAAATATTTTGATCATATTATTAAAGCGAGTGTTCCAACTCCAAAATCCTTGCTTGAGTCTATATATAGACCTTTGTAGCTTACAGACCTTGTGATCATTATCACTGAATGTGAAATCCAAAAACTACTCTATATAGATATCTTCCTCAAGATATCCATTTATAAAGGTAATTTTTACATCCATCTGTCAAATTTTATAATTATGAAAGACTGCTATCGCAAACAGAGTACCGATAAATTTCAGCATGGTTACGAACAAAAAAGTTTCACGATAGTCATTGCCTTCGTGTTGACTATAACTTTTGCGACTAGCCTTGTCTTATAGGACTCTATTTACCATCCGACCCAATTTTTCTTTATAAATCTATTTACACCTAATAGGTATAATACCTTCAGATGGATCTACTAAGGACCAAACCTAGTTGGAATGCATGGAGTTAATTTCTGACTTCATCGCTTTCATCCATTTTTCAGAGTCTATATCTAACATTGCCTCATTGTAGGTCTTGAGGTCATTCCTAATATCCCTATCTCCCACAAGGAATGCTTCTTCTAAATTCTCTGTTAGAATACCTAAGTTTCTTTCAGAAGGATGAGAGACCCTACTTGATCTATGAGGTGGAGGAGGTATCATATCTACTGGCTCATTACTACATTCAGGTTCTTGAACTCATTGCTCTTCACAAACTTTCTCTTCGAGCTCAATCTTCCTCCCACTGCCTCCATCTTGGATAAAATTTTTTCTAAAAAGATGGTATGACGGCTCACAATCACATTGTGATCCTTAAAAAAAATAATAGTATCCTATGGTTTCCTTAGGACACCCTATAAAGCGAGCCCTAAAGGACCTAGACTCCAACTTGTCTGCCTACTATCGCTTGACATGGGCCAGACATCTCTAAATCTTGAGGTCCCCAAGAGTTGGCTTCTTACCTTGCCATAACTCGTATGGTATGGTAGAAATGAATTTAGAAGAAATCCGATTCAAAAGATGAATCGTAGAAAGTAATGCATATCCCCAGAAAAAAATTGAAAAGTCTGTGAAGCTCATCATAGATCAGACCACATCTAATAAGGTCCGATTCCTCCTTTCAGATATCTCATTGAGCTGAGGCATCTCTGGAGGTATCCACTGTGAGACTATGCCATTATCTTTAAGATAGGTCCAAAATTTTTTCCAAAGATATTTTTCTCCTCGATCTGATCAAAAAATCTTTCAGATATCTCATTGAGCTGAGGCATCTCTGGAGGTATCCACTGTGAGACTATGCCATTATCTTTAAGATAGGTCCAAAATTTTTTACTAAGATATTTTTCTCCTCGATCTAATCAAAAAAATTTTATAGATTTTTCGATCTATTTTTCTACTTCATGTTTGAACTCTATGAACTTTTTAAAAACTTCAAACTTATGGGGTATCGAATACATAAACCCATATCATGAATAATCATTAATAAAAGTTATGAAGTAGATATAGCCATCTCTAGTTTGTACATCGAATGGACCACACACGTCAGTGTATACCAGGGCTAATATCTCAGTGACCCTTTCCCTTTATCCCACAAAGGGCAACTTGATCATTTTTTCTTGAAGACATGATTCACAAATCAGATAAGATTTGAAAGTCAATAGTCCGAGAAGATCATCTTTCTCCAGTTTGTTAAGTCTGTCCTCTCCAATATGACCTAACCTAAGATACCACAGATACTTTTGGCTAATCCTATCTTTAAGTCTCTTAAACCCTATGGCATTTACAATTTACTCGTTAATATTTACACTCGCATCTGTATGCAAATGATAAAGACCATCAATCAAAAAAGCATATGCAACAATTTTATTTTCAAAATAAATCGAACATATGTCTTTATTGAAATAAAAATTATAATTATTCTATAGTAGTACAGATATAGAAATCAAATTTCTACTGGCTATAGGTACATAATAGCAGTCTTTAAGAATTAAACTAACTCTTAACGGTCATCGCAGAGGGTAAGTCCCGATGGCCACAGCAGCAACCCTTGCTCCATTGCCGACCTAGAGAGTGATTTTGCCTTCCCTCAGCCCTCTTACTTTTTCAAAATCCTGCATAGAAGTGCACAAATGAATACTTGATCCAGAATCTAGAACCCAACTAGAAGAAAAAAAATCATTAAATTAGTTTCAAAAAATGAGCATATCAGACATACCTTCAAAAGGTCCATCCTTCATCCTGCTTTTGACAGTCGTCAGGTAGGCCGGATAGTTCTTCCTCTAGTGGCCTTCGACGTTGCAATGGAAACACTTATTCTTATCGTCGGTCTTTTTTGAAACCTGCTTTTTAGGCTTGACCTCATTCTTTTGCTTCTTCATAGGTTTCTTCTTCTTGAAAGAAGATTTTTTTTTAAGGAAGCCCACTCCACAGCTAGTACTGTATCCCTTGAACTTTTCAAAGTGCTTTCTACTTGTTGCTCCTAGATTGATTTTGATGATTACAAAGCAGATTGAAGGGATACAAACAATTGAAAAAGTCCTTATGCTCTTCAAGGGCAAAATCGTAATTTTGCTAAAATCCTGATTTGATAGTACCATTTGGTAGAACAAATGATTTGAAATCTATTGGTGAAAATTTCATTGTGTTTGGACTAATATTTTTGAAGTTATGAAGGTTTGAAGTGCATGAGTCGACTCATGAGTCAACTCATGGCACTATGAGCTGAATGGCACGCAAAAAATTCCCATGGCACGCTGGATTTTTGACTTGGCACGACCTGTGAGTTGACTCATGAGTCGACCCACAAGGCATGAGTCGACTCATGAGTCGACCTCTGCTGATTTGAGCCGAAAAATCCAGAAATCAGATCTTCTGGTCTGTTGCAACAGAAGTCGACTCATGAGTCGACTCCTGAAGCATGAGTCGACTCATGAGTCGACCCCTGCGACGGGAAATGTCAGCAACGGCTATTTTTTTGCCCATTTTAATTGCCATTTATGCTTCCTAAAAATCCTCTAACGGCTCTTTATCTGCCTAAATTATTTTCTCTTGCTTCTAATGCTACAAAATGCTTTAAATGATGAAAGAAATTGCAGATTAAATAGCGGATCAAACGTGAAATCAAATGTGAAGAAAAAAGAGAAGAAAAAGAGAAGAACAGAAGAGAGGATCCGAAATTTGCAAGAAAAAGCCTGAGATCAACGAAATATCCATAAAGAAAAAGAGAGAGGATCCACAATATACCAGAGAGATTGTGAAAGAGAAAAGGAAGATCTTTCAAGGAGAGAATTCTTCACGCCTATCGTTTCAACCTTGATCTAGAGATCGTTCAAAGCTTTCAAGAGATCTTCAATCAACAATCAACCTCTTCTCAAGCGTTCAACCGTTCATTCATCTTGAGAAAATCTGAAAAAGGGGTTCTTTATTTGAGTAAAGCTTTTATTGTTATATTTGCTCATTTAAGGAGCTGTTTTTGTATTCATCTGTGCTCTAAATATTCTTACTCTTTGTGAGTTTTTGCTCTTGTTTTTGGAGGATTTCCAAAACAAGGAAAGGTTGATCCGAACCTGAAATCGGAGTGTTTTGGGTTTGCTTGTACCCGGGAAACAAGTGTTCTAGCTTGGGATAGCTAGGGTCGGAGTTTCCGACGTCTTGTATTCTAGCTTGGGATAGCTAGTGTCGGAGTTTCCGACGTTTTGTATTCGGGTTGAATACAAAGGATAGTGGATTAAAATTCCCAAGTGGGATCTTGGGGAGTGGATGTAGGTGCAAGGTTAGCACCGAACCACTATAAATCCTTGTGTTTGTGGTGTGCTTTATCGCTTTATCTTATTATATCCTTGCAATACTGCTTTAGTTAATTAATATTGATTTAAAGCCATTGTTTTGTTCTTCATAAGTTATCTGTTGGGCTTAAAATTTTTAGAAACCCAATTCACCCCCCCTCTTGGGTTGCATAGCTGCGGCAACAAGTGGTATCAGAGCCAGTGCTCTAGCCCTTCTTTGATCTAACAATCAAAGAGCCAAAGATCTATGGCAACCCATGTTGGAACTTCTCTAGCTGAGGGGCAATCAAAAACCGACCTCCACTTTTCAATGGGTCTAATTACACCTATTGGAAAGCTCGGATGAAGATTTTCATACAAGCACTCGACTATGATATGTGGAGTATCATAGTGAATGGTCCTCACACACCCACCAAGATTATAGATGGTGAGGAGTCAACCAAACCCGAGAAAGAATGGGATGAGGTTGACAAGAAATTGGCACAATTAAATGCCAAAGCTATGAATGTTCTTTATTGTGCACTAGATGCTAGTGAATTTAATCGCATTTCTACTTGTGCATCTGCTAAAGAAATATGGAATAGGTTAGAAGTCACCCATGAAGGAACAAATCAAGTAAAAGAGTCTAAAATAAACATGCTTGTACATAAATATGAATTGTTCAAAATAGAGCATGATGAGTCCATAACTGCTATGTTTACTCGTTTTACTGATATAATCAATGGTTTAAAGAGTCTTGGCAAATCTTATACTAACAGTGAATTTGTAAGGAAGATTCTCAGGTCACTGCCAAGAACTTGGGAAGCCAAGGTGACTGCCATCCAAGAAGCAAAGGACTTGAACACTCTACCTCTAGAAGAGCTTCTTGGATCCTTGATGACTCATGAACTTAGCATGATGCAACATCAAGAGGATGAAATCAAAAAGAAAAGAACCATTGCCCTCAAATCCACAACTTCACCTGATTATGAAACAGATGACTCTGAAGATGAAGATCAGGATGAGGAGATGGCTCTCATCACCCGGAAATTCAAGAAGTTTCTAAGAAAAAGGAAACAGGGGATGAGAAAGAAATTTACAAAAGGGGATCAAAGCATAGAAAAAGAGAAAGATCAAACCCCTATATGCTACGAGTGCAAGAAGCCAGGACATTTCAGATCCGAATGTCCTCAATTGAAGAAAGGTCCAAAGAAATTCAAAAAGAAGGCAATGATGGCGACCTGGAGTGCGAGTGATGACTCAAGCTCCGACGAGGAAACCTCAACCGAACAAGCCAATCTGTGCTTGATGGCACATGAAAATGAGGTAACTTCTGAATCCACTAGTGAATTTACTTTTGAAGAATTGCATGAAGCTTTCTATGATTCAATTGATGAATTAAAGAAACTAGGGAAGAAAAACAAAGAGCTGAAATTGAAAAATCAGTCCTTAGTGAAACAAGCTGAAATTCTTTCAATTGAAAAATTCACATTGATTCAAGAAAATCAAAACTTTAAGGATGAAATTAACAGGCTGAAATCTATAGTAGATAAGTTCACCTTAAGTTCAAACAAGCTAAATATGATCCTTGATAATCAGAAAGCTATATATGATAAGGCTGGACTTGGTTATAAACCCCTGAAGAAACAAAAATTTTTGAAGGATATTTATGCAAATTATTCAAGCAAAAAGCCTACAAATATTATTTGTTTTAAATGTGGAAGAATAGGACATAAATCATACACATGTCTTATTAACAAATATGCAAACACAAAGAAAATATGGGTTCCAAAAGGAACCATTCTGACTAACCTGAAAGGACCCAAGAAAGCTTGGGTACCTAAGACAGAAACTTGATCTGTGCTTGCAGGTGTGTCTAGCATCCCAAGAAGGAAACAGGAAATGGTATCTTGACAGCGGATGCTCGAGACACATGACTGGTGATGAATCACAATTCATCACGCTTGATGCTAAGGATGGAGGGATGGTCACCTTTGGAGATAATGGCAAAGGAAAGATCATCGGGATAGGTAACATTGGTATCACTCCCTCCAAATACATTGAGAATGTTTTACTTGTTAAAGGTTTAAAGCATAACTTACTTAGCATTAGTCAATTCTGTGATAAAGGGTATAAAGTAAGTTTTGAATCATCTGTATGCATTGTGACGAGTCCTATTAACGATGGCATTAAATTTATAGGGCATAGGCATGGCAATGTTTATATGGTAGACTTGAATGATTTAACTAAATTAGACATGCAATGCCTAGTTTCCTTAAATGCTAAAATAAATGAGACTAGTTGGCTGTGGCATCGTAGACTTGCACATATTAGCATGCATTCTCTTTCAAAATTAATCAAAAAGGATTTAGTTCTCGGTTTGCCAAAATTAAATTTTGAAAAGGATAGAATTTGTGATGCATGCCAATTAGGTAAACAAACTAGAATATCATTTAAATCCAAAAACACTATTTCAACTTCTAGACCTTTAGAGCTCTTACATATGGATTTATTTGGACCAACTAAAACCACTAGTCTAGGAGGAAAACGATATGGATTTGTAATAATTGATGATTACTCTCGTTTTACTTAGGTTTTCTTTTTAGCTCACAAAAATGAAACTTTTCAAATTTTCACGAAATTTCATCAAAAAGTCACTAATGAAAAAGGGTTTTCAATTCAAAATATTAGAAGTGATCATGGAACAGAATTTGAAAATCATGACTTTGAAAATTTTTGTGATGAAAATGGAATTGGCCACAACTTCTCTGCTCCTAGGACACCCCAACAAAATGGGGTAGTTGAAAGGAAAAATAGAACCTTAGAAGAAATGGCCCGTACCATGCTCTGTGAAAGCAACCTTCCAAAATATTTTTGGGCGGAAGCTATTAACACAGCATGTTACATTTTAAATCGTGCTTTAATAAGACAATTTTTAAAGAAAACCCCCTATGAACTTTGGAAAGGAAGAAAACCAAATATTGCCTATTTTCATGTTTTTGGTTGCCGATGTTTTGTATTAAATAATGGCAAAGAAAAACTTGGTAAATTTGATGCAAAATCAGATGAAGCAATCCTTCTAGGTTACTCCTCCACTAGTAAAGCATTTAGAGTGTTCAACAAAAGAACCTTAGTAGTTGAGGAGTCCATACATGTTGTCTTTGATGAATCTAACGATCTTCCTTCAAGGAAGAATAAGGGTGTTGATGATGCAGATCCACTAATAGAAGGTATGAAGGAGATCACTCTAAAAGATTCAGCAACTCCAGAAGACAAGGATCAAGAAGATGAACAAAATGAGAAAGGTGAAGAAATTCAAGAACAACCTCAAGGTACAAATGACTTACCCAAGGAATGGAGGTATGTTCACAACCACCCTAAGGAATTAATTATCGGTGATCCTATGCATGGGGTAAAAACACGTTCTTCACTTAGAGATGTACTTAATCATTGTGCTTTTGTATCTCAACTTGAACCTAAAACTTTTGAAGAAGCTGAAAATGATCATAACTGGATTAATGCTATGCAAGAAGAACTCAGTCAATTTGAAAGAAATAATGTTTGGACCTTAGTGAAAAGACCTAAAGATTATTCAATAATTGGCACAAAATGGGTCTTTAGAAACAAATTAGATGAGCATGGAAATGGAAATAGAAATAAAGCAAGACTGGTTGCTAAGGGATATAATCAAGAAGAAGGAATTGATTTTGATGAAACCTTTGCACCTGTTGCTAGATTAGAAGCCATTAGACTTCTACTTGCTTATGCTTGCTTTATGAAATTCAAACTATTTCAAATGGATGTTAAAAGTGCATTTTTAAATGGATATATTTCTGAAGAAGTATATGTAGAACAACCCCCTGGATTTGAAAATCATGCTTTTCCCAATCATGTCTTTAGATTAAATAAAGCTTTATATGGTCTAAAACAAGCACCTAGAGCATGGTATGAAAGGCTAAGCAAATTTCTACTAAATAATGGTTTCTCAAGAGGCAATGTGGATACAACTCTATTTATTAAAAGAAACCAAAATGATATGCTAATTATACAAATTTATGTTGATGACATAATTTTTGGGTCTACTAATGAATCCCTTTGTCAAGACTTTGCTAAGCTTATGCAGGGAGAGTTCGAGATGAGCATGATGGGAGAACTCACCTTCTTCCTCGGACTCCAAATCAAACAATCAAAAGAGGGAATCTCCATCACCCAAAGCAAGTACACCAAGGAACTACTCAAAAGATTTGGAATGGAGAACTGCAAACCAATTGGCACACCAATGAGTCCCTCATGTAAGCTTGACAAGGATAATGAAGGTAAAAGCGTAGACTTAAAATACTATAGAGGTATGATTGGCTCATTATTATATTTAACTGCAAGTAGGCCTGATATCATATTTAGTGTTTGCTTATGTGCAAGATATCAATCTAATCCTAAGGAATCTCATTTGAATGCTGTTAAAAGAATCCTTAGATACTTAAATGGTACACAAACTATAGGGTTATGGTACTCTAAGGACTCACAAATTAATTTGTTAGGATATTCTGATGCTGATTTTGCTGGATGTAAATTAGATAGAAAAAGCACAAGTGGAACTTGCCAATTTCTTGGAGTTAACCTAATCTCATGGTTTAGCAAGAAACAAAATTCGGTGGCACTGTCTACGGCTGAGGCCGAATACATTGCAGCCGGAAGTTGTTGTGCTCAAATCTTGTGGATTAAGCAACAACTCGAAGATTTTGGAATCAAACTTAATGAAACACCAATAAAATGTGATAATACAAGTGCTATAAATCTATCTAAAAATCCAATACAACACTCAAGATCTAAACATATTGAGATAAGACATCATTTTATAAGAGAACATGTTCAAAACAAAAATATAATTCTTGAATATGTTTGCACTGAAAATCAATTAGCCGATATCTTTACAAAGGCCCTTAGTGAGGAAAGATTCTGTGAAATTAGGAGAAATCTAGGAATTCTAGATCCATTTATCTGAAATTTCTCAATTTCCAAAGAATAGATGTCAAAAACTCTTAGAGCTCAATTTTCAACATCTATCCTGGTTCCAAAAGCTCAGTTTTATCACTCTAAAAACTTATCATTGAGCAAAATTCTTTCTCCCAAAATTTTGAATTTTTCTGGAATTTATTTGCATTTTTCCTGATTTTCTGAACTTCATGAGTCGACCCCCATGAGTCGACTCAATGGCAAACTTGTTAATCCCACCAACTTCCATCGGGTTCATTGTTTTTAAAACGGGAAACCTTGTTTATGAGACGACTCATCTTCTCGTTGTCTTCCTTCCGAAAGTCGTCCTCTCCAAACTTCTGTTTTGCTCCAAATCCAAGGATTAATTTCGAGGCAATTCTCCCTCCTCCTCTCCACCAAAAATCGTCTCCTTGAAAAAGATTTTTCTGTGCTTTCTCGCAGTGATAGGCGCGGGTGGAACGTGCCCTAGAACTTCACCGTTCATTCAAAATCCACTTCTTTTCTCCACCAAAATTCTTCTTTACTCTTTTGTGATCCCTCCTCCACTGAATTCAAGTCTTCTTGTCTGCTACCTTATTGGATATGGCTCCAAAGATGAAACTTCCCCAAAGAAGAAAATCAATCCGAGAGCCTGAGGA
This sequence comes from Elaeis guineensis, assembly GCF_000442705.2. Classification (NCBI taxonomy): domain Eukaryota; kingdom Viridiplantae; phylum Streptophyta; class Magnoliopsida; order Arecales; family Arecaceae; genus Elaeis; species Elaeis guineensis. Next base: position 64,186,815 of record NC_025995.2, on the reverse strand, counting down.
AATTGTCCGAAAGAAAAGGCATGCTCAGTCTTCCACTGTTCCCAATCCAGTTTCAGTACCTGCTCAAGGTCCCTCTCAACCCTCCATAAGCCCCAGTGTAAATCTTCTTTCTGATAGAAAAGTAGAAACCGGGAAAAATATAGATTTTCGGTTCTTTGAGAAAGAAGGCTTTACTTTTGCAAGTAAGATCAAAAATCAAGGATGGGAACTTTATTGCTCTCTTAAGGAAGTCACCTATGTTGATCTAGTCAGAGAGTTCTACCAGAACCTAAATTATGGAAACGGGTCTGTGACTTCAACTGTAAAGGGGATTGACATCTGTTTGGATTCTAGGATATTGGGAGAGATACTTCAGTTGCCTAGTGAAGGATACTCATATATGGAACTCCCAATTAAAGAAGAAGGGATCAGAATTATCTTAGGAGAAGATTTTTCAGGAAGTTTAAACAGATTGGAAGCAAAGCTACTGTCCATTGAGATGAGGGTCCTGCATCAGATTGTGACAAAACTATTCTTTCCTAGGAGTGGTAGACATGACTTACTATCTGGCAGAGATGTATGTGTCATGTTTCATATCATCACTCAGACCCCCCTAAACCTCCCTACACTTATGATAGAGGCCATGAGAGAAACTTTGAACAGATCCAAGGCACACTTGCCTTATGGTATGGCCCTTACTAGAGTTTTTAGGAGGTTTGGAGTTAGCTGTGAAGGGGAGACACCTACCAAGCTCTCACATGTGGACACTTTCAACCAACACAGCCTGCACCGAATGAGAATTACAAAGACTGTTGGTGGTTGGATCAAGGGCTCTGAAGAAAGAGCTGAGGAGAGAGCTGAGGAAAGAGCTGAAGACAGAACTGAAGGCAGAGTAGAAGAAGAAGGTCCAACTTCTCCTGTACATGATTTTAGGGCAGCTTCACCAGATACCCAGTTCATTCATGATACTGAGGCTGGCCCTTCTGAGTTTACTAGGATGCCCACACCAGTGTATCAGCCAGAGAGCAGAGCACCTCATTCAGAGTTCAGACTGGCTGGCGATCAGATCGAGCATATATCTCAGCGTGTGGCTTCTTTGTTGTCTAGCCAGTGGAGTAGTACTTCTTTTGCACCTGGAGCTACTTCTTCTAATCAGACCATTACTCCCCACATCTCCACTATATTTCAGATGATTTCAGATCAGTCCGTCAGGATACAGCAGCTTGAGGATACAGTCTGGAGACTTACTGGCAGAGTTCTTGACTTGCAGGGGCAAGTCCTTGCATTGGCCCATCCCCAGCCACAGGAGTCTACCATTGAGGTCACAGACCTCACTGCAGAGGCTGGCAGGCTCAGAGGAGCACTAGAAGGAGGATATGAGCTACTGAGGAAAGAGATCAGAGGATCGAGTGAGCATGCTACCACCCAGTTCACTGCTCTACTTCAATCTGTTTCCAGAGCACTGAACGTACTTGATTCTATCAGACTCATGATATCAGCCCTAGTATCTCAGCGTTCTCAGCCACCCAGTTCATCTCGTTCTCTTGCTCGTGGCAGAGGCAGACGGGGTAGAGGATGCACTTCTGATCCATCATCTCCTCACCCTATATCTGATGACTCTGATCATTGACTTATCTAGATCTTAGGAGTTAGTATCTTGTTCTAGGATCTATACCTTGGGGCCATGTATTGACATTTAGCTGGTTGAATTCTATGTATTGAAATAATTATGATTTTAATGGAATCATCTTTTACCTATATTTCTACCTCTTTGTAATGATTATATTTTGGTTATATTTCAATCTCTGATACATCTGTTGAAATATTATCTTCTCCTTATTGTTGTTTGCTATTGATAATTGCTATATTAAGGGGGAGCAAACATCTGTGAAAAACTCTAAAGAGGAAGAAATTAAAGAATATTTTCAGAAAAGGAAAAGAAAGAGTTAACTATGTTTGATGATGTCAAAAAGGGGGAGAAATTAAAATTAAACAAAAATTGAAATTAGACAAAAAGCAAAACCCTAAATTATGAGAAAAAGGGGAGAAATTAAATTAAAACAAATATTGAAGAAATTAAACAAATATTGAAGAAATTAGACAAAAACTAGGATTGAAAGATTAAACAGAACTTTGAGAAATTTTGGTATCGAAATTTGGTATCAGACAGAGAAATTTGGTATCAGACAGAACTTTAATCCATCAAAAGCAAAATCATGAGTACAATGCAAATAAGTATTTTTATATATATGCTCTGATATTCAAACTTGCTTTTGAAATTTTACTCACCTTGAGACATCAATAAGAAATTTGTTTTACTCTGATACATCCTACAATTTTTTTCAACTTGATCTGATACATGATAACATTTGATCCGATACAGTGTGAAGGTTTCTCTAAAATATTATAACATTTGCTCTGATACTGTATGAAATTTTCTCTGATACATTAAAAATTTTCTTGCTCTGATACATTATAAAATCTTTTCTGATATCATTGTAAAAATTATTTTTGCTCTGATACATAGAAAAAGTTATTTATCTTCTCTTGCTCTGAAATATCTTGAACTCAAAATGATCTAATACCCTTTTCAAATCTTTAAGAAAATGGACAAACTATTTTTGCATTTATATTACATGCCAAAAGAATCATACTCTTTTCAAGCATATACACCCATAATGGATTCTTTTGAAATTAATGCATTAACATAAATATTTTTGTTCATATGTTTTGTCATCATCAAAAAGGGGGAGATTGTTGCTCCTAGATTGATTTGATGATTACAAAGCAGATTGAAGGGATACAAACAATTGAAAAAGTCCTTATGCTCTTCAAGGGCAAAATCATAATTTTGCTAAAATCCTGATTTGATAGTACCATTTGGTAGAACAAATGATTTGAAAATCTATTGGTGAAAATTTCATTGTGTTTGGACTAATATTTTTGAAGTTATGAAGGTTTGAAGTGCATGAGTCGACTCATGAGTCAACTCATGCACTATGAGCTGAATGGCACGAAAAAAATTCCCATGGCACGCTTTTTTGGCTTGGCACGACCTGTGAGTCGACTCATGAGTCGACCCACAAGGCATGAGTCGACTCATGAGTCGACCTCTGCTGATTTGAGCCGAAAAATCCAGAAAATCAGATTTCTGGTCTGTTGCAACAGAAGTCGACTCATGAGTCGACTGAAGCATGAGTCGACTCATGAGTCGACCCCTGCGACGGGAAATGTCAGCAACGGCT